>NW_025401006.1:215955-293249 GCF_015345945.1 Tribolium madens
ACACTGGAGGAAAGTTTCTTTTCCTCCCTAGGTGGTTATACTGTCCTCGACAAGGCTTGAGCATTAACTTTCATCTGTGGGAGGAAAAGATACACTTTCCTCCTTGTAATACTATTACAATAATAATATGTAAATAAATAAAAAATTAATTAACAAACCTAATAAAATATGAGAGTAAAAAATATTAGGAACAAAAAAATGGTTATTACTTCTTTATTTTACCAATATTGTTACGTTTGCGTTCTTTTAAATACCTACGTCACCATTTATGGTTTTGCGTTTTAAATGTTATGTCTTTTTTCTCCAATACTTACATTCTGCTCGTTTTTTTTATACACGGTGATAAAAAAATGACAGATAACCTTGATTATGCATTCTTGGAAAAGCTTTGAGGAGTGAGTCCATAAAAAAATGTTAAAAAACATCTCCAGTCTTATTTTATTTGAGCTATGATGAATTATGAATTTTACTAAGCTGGCAACGTTGTAATGTAGCAGCAAAAATAATGAAAGTAGCGAATAATTAAAGTTATTTCTGTTTCTCAAGAAACAAAAAAATAATTGATATTAAAATAATTCTTATCCAATGTTGTCAGATATAATTTTAAGTGAATAACACCAAACTTTTTTTTAATAAAAAATTACTGGTCCAAATCTCATATAAATAAATTTTTACTGTTGTTAACAATGACATAATTCTCTATGTTTTAGAAAAGGTAAGAACTTAACATAGCCCAGAATTATAAAATTTATTTGTCAACTTTGAAGCTTAATAGTTTCTAAATTACGGTTAACATAATTTTTTAATGATTTATTTGTTTTTTTATAAATGATAAAATTGTGTAATTTTTTAAATGGTCATGACTTACAACACCTTTTTTTTAATTGTATTATGCGTTTAATTCATATTTCTTATAAATTATGTACCTTACTAAAATTTTCCAATTAAAAATTTGCTAAAAAAGTAAATCTCCAAAACAATTCAAGTTGCACTAATTTTTTTTGATTTTAGTTTTATAGCATTAAGCAAGACCGATGTAATCATAAGTAATAAAGCTACAAGCTTTACTTTCAATTGTTACTATTGATCGAAGCTGGGAATAAAATCATTGCAACGTTGCACAACACATTGAAAATGGCTGAAGTATTTTTGTGCATTTAATTAGAGTTAAATTTGATTGAATTTTGTAGTTGAAAGATGTTACTGTTGATATCATTTCGATTAAAAACGCCTTTTTGAGGTCCACCGAAGACAACGAAGCCGACGGGGGTGTTTCGCCCCCGACTTGTTCAAATTCTGACACGAATTTGTACAAGTTGATTGAAAGTGAAAAATTTTCAGCGGCTATTGCGTTCTATAAAGCGAATAAAGACGTATTACTGAAAGAAATTTCAGACGTTTACGATCCAACCAATTTTAAGTCTATATTGCAAGAAAGTTATTCAGGATAAGCCAGGTTTGTGACATTTAGGAGAGCGATTTAGTTGATATTTTCGGTCGGCTGTTTCAAGTTTCAGCTGTTGTAGCTGATTTGGAAACTGTGATTAAGATTTTGATTGGTAAACCAAAGACTGAACGTTAATGTATCAAAAAAATGCAACACAAAGTATACTATCAATAATTCTAGTTCAGTAGTGGAATAGTTTAGTATAATTTATAATGTATCAAGACTATAATTATCAATTTTGACATTTTTATGTATCGTATGAGTATAATTCGGTGTAGTAAGAATTAAAATGCATTCAGAATGTTTTTTTTCAATTTTAACAATTTTACCACCAGCGAAACCCCACATTTCTAATTTCACGATTCTGGGGGTCGAAACCACGGCCAAGAGACCGAAAACCGCACGTGTTCTCCCCCAATGGCTCGCCAACCATCGCAATAAAACGCGCTTAGTTAATACGATATGTTGACTATTTTGCAGAAATAATACAAAAAATAAATTTAAAAATCATATCACAAATTGTGTGGGGTTGGCAATACTTTTGGTGAATTTTGACGAGCAAAAAATTATCGGCTTTGAAAGTTTTATCTGGTTTTACCTTGTTTTTTGTGTTAAATTGTGATTAGATTTGCAAATTATTCAGTGCGTTAGAGCCTCACAATTGAATTATGAGCTACCACAGTAACAATTTCGACCTTTTTGATGGTATGTTTTAATCTCTTATTTTATCAAGTTTAACGCAAGTAAAAAGGTTCTTATTACACAGATGAGGAAGATGGGGCCCCAGAAACCGAAAATCTGTCACGACTTAATTATAGAGAGACCAGTCAAGTCACTGACGACGAAAGTGACCAAGAAAATAACCCTAAGTCTTCCCAGGACACCCCAGAAATAATTGAGGACTCAATCGGCATCATTGAAATAAGTGACAGTGAGAATGAGCCCCCAAGTACAAGACTTGACGTCACAAAAGAGACCCCCGAAATTCAGATTGAAGACAGTGGCGATAACCCTAAGACTTCCCAGGACACCCCAGAAATAATTGAGGACTCAATCAGCATCATTGAAATAAGTGACAGTGAGGATGAGCCCTCAAGTACAAGACTTGACGTCACAAAAGAGCCCCCAGAAGTTCACATTGAAGACAGTGACGATAACCCTAAGACTTCCCAGGACACCCCTGATATAATTGAGGACAGCCTCAGGATTGTTGAAATGAGTGACGAGGATGAGCCCCCGAGTACAAGTCTTGACGTCACAAAAGAGCCCCCAGAAGTTCAGATTGAAGGCAGTGACGATGAGCAACCAAGAACGAGTCTCAAACAAACAAACAAACAACACTTCCTTTGTCACGAAACCGACACATAAAACAGTCGTGGGGCACCAGGAGTACCAAAAACAGGTGAAAAAAGTCAACTCATTTGAGGCTGATTTATTGAGGACTAGAGTGAGTAAAAGATTGAGTTTTCTAAATTTAATTAAACAATTTTAGAATGCTATGAGGGTCATAAAAGAGAAGAATTTGCGAGATCGGGGGATATCCCTCACTGAGAAAGTCCAATCTTTGGAGGAATTACTCCAAAAAGAGAAGACTATTTTAGATGGTATGGAAGTGACCCAGTAGGCAGCTTTAACAGCCCAGAATCGCATTGAAGTGGCTTGGGAGGAGATCGAGGCGGGGGTGAACGCTGTGAGGCCCCGAACATTAGGCAAAACAATACAAGTTGTACTGTTTTTTTTTTATTTCGGATATGATTTTACGCTTACCTAAACTAAAATGTAAGAAAATAATGTTTTTTTGACCGCTAACCGCTAAAACTAAAAAAACGTACTTTTATGAAAGATTTTGACTTTTTGTGTTGATTCTGGGTATCAATTGTTTAAAATGTTCACTAGTCAAGCAATTTGTAATTAAAATTTTTTAATAAACAAACCATTGAAATAGCTTTTAGTCTATTTTTGAAACTATAAAGTCTTTCACTGTTGGAACAAAGCCAAAAAAACAACGTACAGATCTTTATTTATCCAATACTGCTAAAATTAGCTCTAATTATTTTTGAAATACTTGAACAAAAGTACACAGTCGCCTCAAAACATGACTACCAACCCGTTTACTATCGCACAAACCGATCAAAATCGTCATGTCGTGGCAAATCGTCTTATCAAATCCGGTGAAGTAATCCTTACCGAAACTCCCTTTGTTTACGGCCCAAAATCAGGTATTTACATCAACTCTCATTTGAAAAAAACTGACTGATTTATTCAGGATCMCCCGTTTTGTGTCTTGGTTGTTTCGAATGCGTTGACTCAAAAACATACTGTACGAAATGCTCATGGCCGGTTTGTGGACCCGAATGCGAAGCATTATCTAGTCACAAAGACAACGAATGTGAAATTTTCGCTAAAAATTGTGTGAAATTTCAAGACGTGGACGACCCGTACGATGTTTGTTTGCAATACGAGGGTATAACACCCCTGAGGATGCTTCTAGCGAAGGAAAAAGATCCGAAACGGTGGCTGGAGGAAATCGAGGGGTTGGAGTCCAAAAATGAGATTCGCAAAATTAATACCAAAATTGTGGACTTTGTCCGAAATGTGTGCAAACTGGAGTTTTGTGACACTTTAATACACACCATTTGTGGGATTCTCGAAGTCACTGCGATAGATGTGAGGGCCTCTTCGGGGTATTTGATTCGTTGTTTGTATCCGAAATTATCACTAATTTCGCACAATTGTGTCACAAATTTGTTTCAAACTGTGACTCCCAACGATTTCAAAATCACACTCCGAGCATCTGTGAATATTCCTGAAAACCACGAGTTATTCTATAACTACGTTTACCCCCTTTGGCCCACTCTAATCCGACGCGATTTTTTGAAAGAAAACAAATATTTGGATTGTCAATGTCGAAGATGTAGTGACAAAACCGAGCTTGGGACACATCTAAGCACCCTGAAGTGTAGCAAATGCGATAATGGTGTAATTCTGAGCACTGATCCTTTGAACGATTCCTGCGACTGGAATTGCACTCATTGCGAGTTCAAAACCAACGCTGTTTCAGTCCGAAAAGTCTACAAAATAGTCCAGAGTGAAATCGAAGCTATTCAAATGGTTTCAGGGGCTGAAGGAATCGAGCAACGCGAGGCTATTTTCAGGAAATATCGTTCAGTTTTCCACCCGAAAAACGCCTACATGTCTATACTTCGTGTCGACTTGACGCAATTATACGGACGAGCTCCTGGTTACACCATTCATGAACTCCCGGATTTATTACAGGAACATAAAGTGGAGTTGTGTTATCAATTATTGGAAGTTTTGGATGTGGTTGAGCCTGGAGTTTCGAGACTTCGGGGAATCACACTCTATGAGCTTCATGCCCCTTTGATTTCACTCGCGAGGAATGAGTACAAGTCGGGGTTGATCACTCGGGAGGATTTCAGGAGGAAAATGCAAGACGCTGTGGAGCTGCTTGAAAAGTCTGTGGAAATTTTAAAGTGGGAACCGGAAAATTCAATCGAAGGGGAATTGGCGATTGTGGCGAAACAATCGTTGGAGAATTTGGTACAAAATTTTGATTTACTCATCCAAACTGCGTGATTTATTGTGACAAGTGTAATAAAATCTATTTTTTTCTCTTGTTTTTGGTTGGTTTGGTTTGTTTTTCCCCCAGTTGAATGTTGTTGATCGATAGTCGCAACATTTTTAATTCTGACAGAGCGTTTTGTGCAAGGCGTCCTTCGGGACTCTTCACAGGTTCGTAAAGGAGACATTTGATTGAATTTTTCAAAATAGTTTCAGCTGCTAGTAGCCTTTTGACAAATTCCTCGGTGCCAAATTCCTTATTATTGTAACACTTTTGGGCCAAATTTGCCACAGCTGAATGCAATTCATACATGGCTATTGCCTGAATGCGGGAAATCCCCGGTTCAATTTTTCGGAAAATCTCCAAAAGTTTATTGCAAAGTTCGATTTTCCGGTTTAAGTTTTTCCCACTTGGAGAGGCTTGTGAGTAGAGACGGACCAAGTTTTGCTCCACTTCCAAAACCAAGTAGTGTTGGTGATGAAACGTGAAACTTAGTTTTTTCTGGAATTTCTCCAAAACTTCAATGGTGCGTGATTCTGTGAAAAATTGTGGCTTAAGGGGTTGAGGGAAATTATTGCGGTTTTAACAAACTCTTCAATTTGTCTTTGGCATTCTGTGATTGTCATTTTGATAAGAGAATCGTGAAAAATTCGTTGGCAAGAAGAGCACTGCCAGGGTTTTGGAGGTAAAAGGCCTTTGTGGCATCTGGGGCATTTTAAAGAACTCATTTCAGTACCAAATTCGGTGCAATCGCGGCATCTCAAACATTGGCATTCGAAATGTTTGGCGTTGAGTAGTCGTCGTTTTCGCTCGTCATTGCCCTAAAAAATAAAAAAGTGTGGGAATTAATAATCCCCGATTAATAAACGAGTTACATAATTACAGTCGCTTCTAGTCCTCAAAATTTGAAAAATAACATATTTTAGACATTTTCGCTGGTTTTTATTCATTAACAGTGGCTATTTACATAGCAAGGCACTAAAATTAAATTTTTTGTACACTTTAGTTGACATATGAGTCCGGAAAAGTACAGATTATTTTGACGGTTTTGTTTCGTTCAATTTATGACAATTACAGAAAAAAAACTTTATTATAAAGAAGAATTCAGAAAAAGTAAAAGTATGCATGTTTTATGTCTGCAAACAAAACTAAAAACGGAATCTAGTTTTTTTAACTTGAACCATAGGAGAAAGGAAAAAAGCTGAAATCACAACATTGTAAACCCTGTTCAAAATTAAAGAAACACAACCTGTTGCATTATGTTGGTGAAAAAAATAAATCCCCTATGCAAGATTTTCACACTGTTAGGTTGGTTGCAAATTTGCGTCAGATTTGAAGTTTTTGACTTTCATGTAAAATTTCATCAAAATTCAGTTTTGAATATTTATTTATTCCGCACTAAAATGCCTCGAAAGCAAAGAAATTTGCTCAACGCAAAAATGAAGGAAGCCGTTGTGAAATGCAGCGATGAATTGAAACGGTTAGCGCCAGATTTATCTGACCGCCAAATTATCGAAAAGCTTCAAAATATTTTTTCGGTAACATCGGCGTAAAAAGCCAAAAGCGGGATATTCTTGAGGTATGTTTTATTGTCAGACAAAATACGCGGGTAGATAATTAATTTCTCGCAAAAATTATAGAAAATGGATAAATTCGATTTATAACTCTCGCGAAGTCTCAATATCTACAAAACTACCCCTACAAGATTACCCCAACCTAGATTTTCTATTGACTTTTTTACATTATTAGGTGTCTGCAGCAACCATTTTTAGAATTTTGAAATGCTCTAACGCCGGTCAAAACCTGAAATCTTCGGTGAGCGGAGGAGGACGTAAAAAAATATCGTTCTTCCAAGATCATTTTTTTAGCGAAGAATTGGGGCGATATATATTCCAAAAAAAAAAATCGGGAGAATATTTCAATTTAAATAATTTATTATCGTACGCAATACAAAATGTAGAGTATACCGGAGGCCGCACAACTTTATATAAAATTTTGAAAAGTATGGGGTATAGGCACAGAATATTAATACTATAACAGAAGCCTCACTCGACAAGGAGACGAAAATTAGAGGAGGATGAAAGTGCACTACTCATTTAAAGGGCTATCGTCTTTAGTCAGCATTACCCGCAGCTTTCCGTACATGTGTGTAGCGCTATTGGCTATGATTTACAGGCGCGTTTTTAAGAAATATTGGAGTTGGGTGCACGTACACCTACACAATTTACAAATCTTTTTTTTTTATCATTATTGTCTTAGGAGTATACATATTTACCATTGTTATAATTGATATTGGAATTGTTTTTGTTTTATATTTCAAACAATTTTTTTTTAATATAAAATTGACTGCCTTTTATTATGTGAATAATGTTTAATGCTGATTCCTAGAAATTCACCTTTCAGGCCCGGTTTTATTCCAAGTAAGTATAAAATCTGTTAAGTTGGCGATTTCCTTTATCTAGTAAACAGCTTTCCTGGAATTATTGTTCCTTTAAAGTCTGCAAGCAATACATTTTTTTTAATCAGCCCAAACAGTCATTTATCGTCATTCAGTAGGCATTAATATCGATTCGTTTCGTTTTATTTTAATTCTAAGTTAAAAAGACGTGAAATAAGTAGTGCCCTTCGCAATTGGACTATTATTATTTAGACAAAATAACAAAGATAACAAAATGTTATGAATTGTTTTAATTCTTCCATTGCATTGATGAGAACTTTTTCAGCTCTTTACCCTTAGAAGTTCCTACTTATAAAATTAAACCGTGTATTTTTTATTTAACGTACATACATTTAAGTTCACTACATGAAGCTACAGTCGAAACAGAATAAGTAAATACCTACATGACATTAAGATTTAGTTAATTTTTTTTTACATATGGAAACCACATCTCTAGTCCCATTTTAACGCACACATCTTAAGTGCACTACTGGATTAAATACCCGAGGTTACTGGAGCGACCGGCGAAATATCAAAGATTTCGTGCGGAGTGGGGCTTCTGTTATAATATTTATTCTGTGGTATAGGTATAAATTTGAAAATAACCGAAAAATCCTAATGGAAAAGCCTTATATCGCTGCTCAACGAATCAGATTTTTAAAAAGATATATGCAATACAAAACTGATTATCCAAATGTTAATTTTGTTTGGTTAGACGAGACATGGATTTTCCAAAATGGTTCCCAAATTCGAACGTGGACAAATGATGCTCTGTCTAAAAAAGATTATAAAGTTAAAAAGACGGAAGGTGAACGATTCACGGTCCTACATGCTGGATGCTTCACTGGTTTCTTAAATAGGTGCTCCATGTTACTCAAAACAAAAATCAACGACCGCGACTATCACAAGACCATGAACGGTAATCTTTTTAAAAATTGGGTTGAAGAGCAATTGATTCCAGCTCTGCCATTTGATGGTCAAAAAACGGTAGTGGTAATGGATAATGCTCCGTACCATTCAGTAAAACTTGACAAACCACCTACAAAGTCATCAAAGAAAACCATGCTTCAAAATTATTTGTCTGTGAACAACATACATTTTAATACAAACGCGACGAAGAAACAGTTGTGGGAGTTAATTCAGCCTAAAGTGCAAAATGCTCCTGTTAAATATGAAGTGGACACCCTTTTAAATCAACATGGCATAGATGTGTTAAGACTTCCTCCATACCACTGCCAGTACAACCCTATCGAACTGGCTTGGGCATATTGTAAAACTTTTTACAATAAACATATCAGCGCCTCACGTTATGGTAGAGAGAAAGTTGGTGAAGTATGGCATGAAGCACTTAACAATTTTACTCCTGAAAGTGGCGCAACAGCGTAAGGCATTGTGAGGAGCTGATTTCTGACGATTGGAATAAAAGCGCAGCTAATTTGAACCTGCAGCTGAACATTCCTCCAATAATAATTGATCTGGCTGATTCTGATTCTTCATCAACTTGGTCAAGTTCAGATCATGATGAATCCAATAAAGAGAATTTCTTTTAGTTTTGCATTGTTCCACATTCAAGTTTTAAAAAAATCGGTTCTTTTCAGAACCATCAACTTATCACAAATAAAATAACGCTATCAACATACCATCATAACAACAATGCAAATGGGACATTGAAACTTTTGCTGAAACCTTCGGGGTGAGAACAAGTTGCTTCTGTGTCTGCCGGTGGTCCTTTTGAACCAATTTTCAATTCTCCGTGCTACAAATTTAAAACCGGAAAAACCAAAAACCGCAACGACGTATGTCGCCCAATACCATCTAAGATATTAAATCCATATAAGACTTCTTTGAGTTCTGTTGGTCAACAAACTTTGTGAAAAAGAAAACATAACCTTATTTTTTTGACACATACGTTCCCACTAGAAAATACATATAACTAAACAACGTTGCCGGTTGAATTTTTGAGCCTTATTGCCGGTTGGGTGTTTCTTTAAATTATGAACAGAGAATAGTTTTCTATGACCAAAACCTCGAATGCATTAATTCAGTGTCAGTGACAAAACAGTGACAGCAGTGAATGTAATATAGTATATTACAGTACGAGTAGAGAAACTAAAAGATTCACTCAGGCGTGTGTCGGATTTATGAAAAATCGTTTTCCTAAGACCTACTAAAAATTTTATGACACATTATTATAAGGGAATGAATTTGTAATCCTCAATAAATGTCACGTTCCTTTGCAAGTGTTGCTGCATCCACTAGAATAAAACAGGACCGTACTTAAAACCAAAGTAGTGGTAGAGTTTTACCAAGCTATTATTAAAAAAAATCAGCTTTATTTAATAATAGCTTGTTAATAACCACCTGGCTTTTTTAAATTTCTTAAAATACTTGATTTTAATAACAACTGCATCAAAAACTATTAAAATATTTCAAGTATTTTAGACAAAAAGAAAGTAAGTAATCCGGCCCTGTTAAAAACTGACCTGTTTCCTTGGTTTTGGAATTCTTTTTTGCAGTTTACATCTCATCACATTGGCGGTTTTATTTTTTTGACAACGATGTCACTTTGACAACTAATTAATTAACTGAATAATGATTGTTTTTGTTAAAAATTGATTTTGTATTTTTTATCTTAAATCTGTTTTTTTTGAGATCTTTGTTATTTAACTTGCGTAAACCCATTTGTCAAACTGACGTCGTTGTCAAAAAAGTAAAAGTAAAACCGCCAATGTGATGGAATTTAAAACGCAGAAAAAAATATAAGTCCAAAAGGAAGAGAAAAATTAACTTTTCTTTCTAATGAGTCATATCGTGTGATAGATAGTAGTAATCAGGAACAAAAAGACTTTTCAAAAATACATAAATCAAATATGGCGTCCATAAGAAAATCCAGGTTGAGTGTTGTAACTCTGATATCAAGAGCGTCTTGGAAAACACGATGACAGATTTAGATTCCTTGCAAAAAAGTGCCTTAAGAACGGTCAGGTTCATTTCAAATTTGAACTGCAGCCAGCAATACATTTGCATAGGCTTCATGGATTTTGATTATGAGTTTTAAAATTAATAAAACATAGTTATCGCGTGACTGACACAAAGAAACTGACAAGAAAGGAAACACAAGTTTTAAGGTTATTTGTCTCTTTACCGTTGGAAAGCACTTTAGTTATTCAAGCCTTTTTGGAGCTTTTCTATTCGGGAAACATTGTCTTTACAAACGCTCAACGGCAGAAACATATTTCCCAAATTCGCCATAAAATGAGAATCAGATCATTCCAATGCATTTTGACTTTTTGCTAAATTTAATGTCAGTTCTGACAAATAAAATTATTGGAAGCAAAGCTATCGTGGATTCATAATCGTTTTTTCTAAAAAATGCGATATCTAAACTATCCACGTTAACTTTGCAAATGTATTGTGGGTTGTATTTTCAATTCCGTCAGGCTCATTATCACTCGTGAAATACCCTGTATATATATTTTTTTTAATTAAAATAAGAAAAAATAAGAAAGCGCAAATTAGAAAAAATAGCATAAAATACTCGTTTTATAATGGCATTGGCGCACTCATCCCATAGAAAACTCGCCTACGACTCGTTTTCTAACTTGGGATTCGTGCGCCAAATCAACCCTTATAAAACTTGTTCTTTAATATACTATTTTGGAGTTTTAATCGCGTCATTAAAGACACTATAAGTCGAGAAATAATTATGGACAATCATAGACTGTCAAAGCTGCAGAAATTTGTCAACGTGACATCCCTTCTAGAGAAAGAAAAATTATTCGAACTTGTAGAACTGAGGGCATATTGACGAGAGTCACAACCTACCAGTGGTGACAATATTGTGACAATAAAAAAATCTGCACCTATGCACGTCAATCATTGACAATAATGTTATTGGCACTGTATACAGGAGGAATAATGAGCCTGACCAAATTTTCGATGCAACCAACATTACAGTTGTCGCAAAATAACTTACGACGAGTAATGGTGGTTGCATCGAGAATTTGGTCAGGCTCATTATTTCTCGTGAATCACCTTGTATGCAATCTATTCTAGCTAAAAAATAGAAAATATTAAATGTAGTGAGTATATTGCATACCGATAATAAATTCCCACAAACAACGATAGCATCCACACGTCTGCTAAATATGTATTTACCTTTTTTTGTCGACCTTTGAAAATTCCTCAAATTATTGGTATTATAATTTTGTAAACAATTGTTTAAGTTAGAACTAATCAACAAACAATCAAAATGCAAACCGTCAACACTTGAAGAGCCAGAGCATTGCGTTTTAGGGTTTTTTGTTTTGTCTCTAAGTAATGGCCGTCATGGCCACACTGTAACTCATATGTGTAAATAAATTAGCAAGTTGATTTTGTAGAATTATACACCAATTATTATACTTCGGTTAAATTATTGTTCAGAATTTGTATTTTACCGTGCGATTTTGTAAGTATAAGCTTGTATTTTTGGTGATAAATTAATGAAATGATCACATTTTTTAATGTCCCATCCCCACCTTTCATCTTTGTTTGTGTTGGTGTTGTGACAGCTTAGGAGGGTGTACGTAGCTGATTTCACAATACTTGAGAACATATTTGTGAAAATTCGTGATTATTCTCCACTCATGTGCACTAGCCATGGGGCGTAACGCACAAAAGTTGCATTTGTGTTCTTATCAATTTGAGTTTATTTAATGGAGGTGTATTGTGAATGTGCAATGCCTCTATTGGATCAATAGTACACTACAAATTTGTAAAATTACTCATTCTCTCTTACTCAATGGTGATAGTGATTATATGCTACAAGGTTGTTTTAACATATTCTATTGTCTCGTTAATCAAACCGAAAAATTATTATGTTTCAGTTATTACTGTAATGAATTCCAACAACCACAACCAGTCTCGAAGGAACTCCTCGTCCTTCAGTAGGCACACAAATAACCATTCTAATCGACCAAATCATGGCCACCAGCGGTGGCCTAACCGATATCCCAAAGATTACAGCAGGGAATATGATAATAACTTTAATCGAGGGTAAGACTTGAAAACCGTTCATTTCACTCATTTCAAAGTTTTATTTTGCTTGCAGTGAATGCTCAGTACCCCCTAATACTAGCCCTAAGGACTCCAACTATGTTCACGGGTACCCCAAAGTGCCCTCCCAGCTGAGCCCTGTATTGAGAAATAGCCACATACACTACAACAGTGAATCCTCTGGTGTGTAATTTTGGAGTAAACTGCATCATTCACTCTCTTAAATTATAGGACACCCCCACCAAGACAGACGCCACATTCCCTTATCAAACGCCCCTGAAAGACGCCACGCTCCTGTTCAAAACTACCACAATGGGGGCGACAGACGACACATGCCCAACTTGGGTGATCGTCGTCACATTTCCCCTCCTCTCCACATAAATATCTGTGAAAATTCACCAAACATCATCAGCAATTCATCTCCAGATGTTTTGCATCAAAGGAACATGATGGATTTTTCAAATTCACAGAGGAGGCATGGCAGAGGTACAATCGGACGTTGTTACAGATTTATATAAGATGGTGTTTTGTTTAACAGAAGTTCGGGTGAGTCCGGTCCACTTCCAGCAGCACTCACCACAGTTTTATAGACAAGGAGGAGAAGAAAGTATTAAAAGTGAAAGTCCGTCCCGTAAACGCCGACGCTTATCGCGCTCTGGCCATCATATTGAACTAAATGCTCAACCGGCCTCACCCCCAAGGAGGTCACCTAGGCAGCACCCGCCCTCTACTTCACATCACAACTTACAGGTGAGTATAGTAACATCAAAGGTATTGTCCGTTCAGTTGATGGTTAATTTGATGTGTAATATGTATTTTGTGATACATTCCATCAGAGAGAACTGAAAAAGACACGGGAAATTGATAAGGAATGACATGCTTAAAGATAAACAAGCAGAATTAAGTTTTAAACATTTTTAAAATAACAGATAATGTATTTCATAAACACATTTACAATTCTTTAATTTTAAGATTTATTTTCAGTCATTGTTTAATCTTACACTATCTCTATTATTTGTTCACTTTAGAACAAGTTTATATTTTTCAAATTCGCAAATATGTTAATAGTTATTTATTCGACGAGTGTGAGTGTAAATCGGACGGTTTATTTAGTTTATCATCCACGAGGCGGAATAAATGAACCGATTTACACTAAGATGAGTTACATACAACATTTTATTCTTCGTATTAGACTCAACAAGGCTTAAACTTGCTTTAAATCTGTAAAAATAATTTGACGTTTCGTATTGAGAAATGCCAAACAGTTGTCAAAACTTCCTTACACGGGAGAAAACCGTAAATTTTGACAGTGTCGAAGAATAATGGTTATTTATTGTAAGAGTGTGTTAGGTAGCGTTTTATCCACGCAAGAATGTTTAACCGCGTCTAAAGTGTGGAATAAAGTCTCTTTATAGAGTGATTGTGGATAAAATATTTAATCCATTATCTACTACTTATTTTTTAGCTATTGTTGATGTCATTACAGACTAGTAAAATTTCGCAGAAGTCACACTTGCCACAGTTGGATAGAATTCCTCATAAGTGACTTGATTGATCATACCACTTATACTTATAAATAACTTATAATTAAATACATATAAAGGGTGAATATATAGTATGGAACCTAGCGGTTTTATTTTTAATCATTTGCCTCCAGAAAATAATAAGTAATATAAATTAAAGTAATATAAAAAATGTGATCGTATTTTCACAACGAATTTTTGTTTTGTTTTTGAGTTACGCGATTTTTTTTTTGTCAAAATTGCAATTTATGTGAAAAATTTTTTTTGAAAAAATTAAGTATAAAGCAGATAGTTGTAATCCTTAGAGTATAGGTTTTATGAGAAAAGTGATTTTATAGTGGGTTGCCATTAAATTTTTTTTTTTTGTAGAACTCAAAAACAAAAGGAAATTTCGAAAAATTTTATTCTTGTTAAATCATCACATTTTTATAGTACTTTATCACTCATCAATTAGTTTTTTCAAAAAATAAATAGTTTAAGCAAAAAACGTTTGGTTCCATACTTTTTATTCACCTGGTATATGTATTGTACGTTATAGAATTTAACAAATTTTGTTGGACAAGCAATATTTTTTATTATTTGTTTGAGGCTGGTTTTTGAGGTTTTTGATACATACCTCTTAAATTACTAAAAAAAAATAGTTCTTTGTTGAACAATAAAAGGGAAATTTATTGTCTTTTTTATATTACTTACTTTTATATTACGTTCAAACAATGATTTTAAAAAACTGGATTTCAGGGAGATACGTAACTACGGGCAGCTGAATCAGTGGTTTTCATCAGCGTTATTTTCGTTTTTATTTTTCATTCTTTTGATTCATATTTTTATGTATGAAAATTTTAGCCAATTAAAATAGAAGACTACACATTTGTCACTTGTCAAAGAGCATACATTTTTATAGGAGTAATACACAATCGCTTGTGTTATTTTTTTATTAAAAAAAAACACGATACTTGTTTCAATTTTTTTTATGTCGGATACACACCAAAATCCATGTTTTAAATTTGTTCCGAACAGGTTCGAAACTCTTCATTGGACAGACAGTTTAAACAGTTTTAAACTTTTAGCTCATACACACCAAATGCTAAATGGTGTGTAAAAGCTATTTTTATAAAGTTCGCTATATGCAGTAGTGTTTTTTTTTTTTAATTAATGTATTATTACCCTTATGATGTCCAACGAAGATAACAAACTTTTACTTCTGGTGTTGCAACTAAAAGAAAGAAAAAGAAGAAAAGGAAAAAGAAAGGAAGTAGTTCTCACTATCACTATCTTTAGTGGTTCTATTTTTTAAAGTAGAAAAAAATATCGCACATTAAATCTATCACAAGATTATAATTTATCTGCTGCATTCACAAAACCAATAAATAAAAATACGGTATTATGCGTTGCACACCTGTAGATCTTCCTGGCAAAAGCCCATGGAAGTACATGGGCGCCAGGAGGGGAGTGCAATTGCACCTTCTTGCTATGAAAGAAAATACACCAAAAAAATTAAGAAAATAAATTTTTATTGTTTGAACAAAAACTTAACTCATCTAGGTTGTTGCCCAAACTTGTTCAACACTTTTTAAATGAATTCAGTGACTTCTTTCACCCTTTCTCTATGAACATTTAGCATGCACAATCCGTTTAGTCTAGCGGATCTCATCGTTGACCGATAACATGGCCCAATGACCTAAAACTATTAAAATTTGCGGAATTTTCAGTTGGATGGGAGAAGTGTTACAAACCTCATCACTCTCCCACGATCCGACTCTGATCATGCACCTCCCTAAAAGTAATCCTGCAAGCGTCCTTGTGGAAGTAGCTTAAATTGCGTAGTTTGCTGGAAGCTGGAAACCGGAACGAAGATTTAAGCTCTTGCTTTGTTGAGATACTTTGATTTACACCGGTTTTTGGGTTAATATCTAGCCAAATTATTTGGAAATAGTTCAGATCATTTTAAGCATTTGTTTTGTTGTTAACTTGTTCCGAACACCTTGATCTTACTGATTACGAAGAAATTACGGCGGTTTCGAACTTGTACCGGACTCATTCTTTCAACACACCTCGTTACTGAGTTTCCTCGAACATGGTTCACATGTTTCAAACTGTTCTGAACTTCGATCAAAACACTCAGAACAACATTACATCCGATAACAATAATTCCTTTAATAATATAATAATATTTTGTTGATTAAACGCTTGTTTAAAACTATAACTTTTAGCTTATGTATTTGCTATTTAACTTATTTTTCTGTTCTCTTTTTGCAGGGCAGTCCCCCGTTACGTCGTCCCAGATACCGTGATAGGAATGATTTCATACACGCACATCATCAAACGTTTTTACCCAGTCCTCCACCTGTTGCTCACGCTCATCCTCATCAGTCTACTGTAATGATGGATATCAATCAGGTTGTCAAATCTAAAGCTTTAAAATACGTGATTTTATACACACTTTATTCTAATACAGGTACCAGTAACGATTCCAATGAATCACGAAGCCATGTGGAGTTACACGTCGCCGCCACACATATCTTTGTGTACGGCTCCTCCGGGTGCCCCTCCACACATGCACAGTTGTCATATGCATAATGTGTACCAAACGCCCCATCAACTAGTACCCCAGCAGTTTCCCGGTTGTCTTCCACATCAGGGTTACGGGGGCTTCCCCACTCCGCCTAGTGCTCTTTCCGTTTCTAATCAGCATTACAACCAGCACCTCCCGCCTCAAAGACCTGATAGCCTTGAATTGGAGCTCCTCAACGATCACCATTCTCATACGCACTCGACACTTCACGGAGCACCCCCATTACATGTTTCTCCTCTTCAAGTTACACCTCCCGCCTCCTTATTTTTGTCGGCTGAAACGAGAGGCAATCAGTTAGAGTTATTACATGCCAGGTCTAGGCAGCACAGAAATCCGCGTTTGCAACCTCCGAGGACTCGTTGGCACCACAATGCACCCATCATTTCGGCGCCCGCTCAGTATTCAGGCTTCCTACTTCATTTCCTGTAAGTCGTACAGTATTTTGATTATTCACTACTCAATGGGAATTTTTTCAGCGCTATGTTTTCGAATCCGCCAATGTCTCCATTCAGCCAAACCGATCTCAGTAGTTCAGATACTACGGAAACGGAGAATTACGAAGCTCTTCTTAATTTGGCCGAACAGTTAGGCGAAGCGAAACCCCGAGGTTTAGGAAAATTAGAAATTGAGTCGCTTCTCAGTTACAAATTTAACGCCGATACACACCAAGGGGATCAGACTTCATGTGTGGTGTGCATGTGCGATTTTGAAGCCAGACAAGTGCTCAGAGTCTTACCTTGCTCACACGAATTCCATGCCAAATGTATCGATAAGTGGCTCAGAGTAAGTTCATTCAATATTTTTCTTATTTTCTTTCAAATAAATTCAATTCAATAGCTCTAACGTAATGAAATTGCCGGCAGTTACAATTTTCATAGCATAAACTGCGTTGCTAAAAAAATACACTTACTACTATAAAAATAACTTTTTCAAAACTTTTTAATTTTTTAAACTAAATGTACCTAATAACAATTGATAATATAAACAATAATAAATAATCCATAATCAAATTACTGATAGTGGGCCATTATCGTCAGTGGCTCTCAATTTTCTTCTGATTTGGTAAGAGCAGGATCAATTTCTCTTAACTTTAAAAAAATTCGACGTCGCATTGTTTGTCACATTTTTGACTTCCCATTTCTTGTCGTACACTTTTCTGTTCAATATTGTCCAAAACTCTTCAGTTAATCAAGCCTGAGGTATAGTTGCGGAATTAAAATTTCGGACAGTATTGTCATTTTCATAATGTAAACTCTAAAACAACCTTTACATTAATAACCTCATTTTTTACTCTTGTCATGTTTATGTCATTTTGACTTGATTACTTTCAAAAATAGTGATTTGTGGCATAATAAAGGGTAAGCAGCAGATCAAAGCGATGATTTAATTACACTTAGTTTAATTAATAAATTTCCTAAGGCAGACAAATTGTTTATTAACTATTTTAACAACAAAAAAAGTTTAATTGTCTAATATCAATCATGATGACAGTAAAGGGTAGTTAAGGCAGCAGATACACAGAACGTCGATCGTGGACGATCAAGTAACATCGATCGTTCCTCATCGAGTTTACACTTGATGATACGTCCAATACGAATACATAGACATCGAGTAAAATAAAGTGACATCGAGTAGCAGCTCCAAGTCAGTCCTACAAGTATTTCCAATAATTACTGTTTTTTTTTGTGCTCTGTGACGGTTTAACTAAAAATGAAATTACAAATGAGCTACGAGACGGTAAAACACTAAAAATGATGTCAGATTCACGACACTTGACAATTGCGGAGACGAAAACTCTTGAAACTGTACATATTTTGACCGACTTTATGAATCGTCGAGTGAAATTTCAAATATATTCCAAATTTCAAACACTCGTCGAGTTGGTACTCTATGTTACACGATGGTACTTGCTCCTGTGTAAAGCGCCACATTTGATTACATGCGTTCTAAATGTTGCTTCATGAAGTATCATGAAGTATCTCTGTGTAATTCCGCAACTGTACGTTGGGAGGATTGTCTATTTTAGGTACAAAATTTATATTGTTTTCGTTAAGTCATTTTGTAGCTTTAGCTTCTCTACCATTGTGACACGAAGGCAAATCATGATTGGCATAATATGTATTTAAAACTTTATTGAATTTGGAGAGATATCTTTAAATATAAATGGTCTTTGAAACAGCGAATCTTCGACCTAATTTTTGTTGTGATACTCTAATTTTCTTTTTAATGGCTTAAATCATTCTTTGTTCCCCCAAAATTTGGGTTCGAGGACATTTGGACACATTAACACGGGATACCTTCTTCACATTCCTTGATGGTCCGACAAATTGTTGAAACCGAAATATTTTGTTCTCTATAAGTTGCAATGATTTTACGTTGAGACATTCACCCAACCAGATTGTAAATGCCTTAACGAATATCTAGCTGATAAGACATTTTTGAAAACTCAATTGAAACAACTAAACTGCCATAACATAAACAACTCATATTTTACTTCCAGTAATAACCTATTTAAACGCTATTTGGTATAAATAAAAACCATCTAAAAAAATTCCCAAAACTTTAGGACCATACGTTATTACATTACCAACTATAGTTAAGTTAAGTGTTAAGTTAACATAATGAATGACAACTTTCAACTGCTTCTGCGTGAAACTTATTTAAAGGTTTTTACCAAAGATAATTAATAAAAACATTTTGTGTAACCTAAAAGTTGATTTCAGATACAAACTATCACAACTTTTTCTTCTGCGAGCTACCCACAACTTAGTTAAACACTATTAAACTATTCTATTCTTACTACTTAAGCAGAAAGACATATTTTTAGCAATGGTTTATAAAGAATATGGGTTTTTAATAATCATTTACGAGTACAATGCTTCAAAAGGACAAGTTTAAAGACCACATTCAAAAAAGTAAAGAAAATAGTGTTTTATTACAAAAAAAAAATTGTATTTTTTTCACATATTGTGAAAAAAGTTAAAGAACTGCGTTAGCACTCGACGTTTGTTTAGTTGTGAAATTATCTCGGAACTTTTCTTTTGCCAATCTGTTACTTTTACATTTCAGTTTTTGGCTCAAAATTTGTATGGTTCAGTTCTAACGCAAATTCTTATTTTATCAATCAAATCAAATTATTGTGGCTTATTTCACCTTTTGCTACTTTGAGAAAAAAAGGAATGGTTCATGTTTTACTTTATATTTTTTATTAATCTAATGTTTTTATTTTTCAGTCAAACAGAACCTGTCCTATTTGCCGTGGGAATGCTTCGGACTATTTCAACACCAGTGATTAGATTTCCCCAACGGAAACAATAACCTCCTTTATAAATTTTTTCAGAATTGAAAGTTTTGTTGTCAGGTGCCATTAGTTTGCCAGTAATAGATTTATAATATCACTAATGAACAAAAATATATATGTGTTAACACTTCCTATTTTACTTATCTAGTAGATATCGTAAGCTTGAAATTGTTAGCAATTGTCGGTAAGATTTAGGTGAGCCACATTTTTGTTTTTTAGTGTCTATATTCATGTGTCAATGTCGTACACCTAATTCTCCATTGTAACTACCTCTAATACAACAGAGACGTCAAATTTTGCAATCAAACGTTGGACGTTACTCTGTACCTTGACATTCGATTAATTTTTTGTTTGTATGATTGTACGTACTAGGTACATCTTCCATGATAATGTTGTTCGTTGTGTAATTTTTCGTTACTAACGGTTACATAAGGCTTATCGTTAAATTAATTTTAAATGAGTGTGCCTTTTTTTGCACTGACGTGTAAAACTGGCTTTAGGTTTAGTTGTATTTTTGGCTTTGTTTATTTCGCTTATCTTAAAAACAAAAAAAAATTACAAATTTCCGCTGTCTTTGCACATATGCTTCATCTACACTATATGTAAAATTTGATTTGATAATGAAATTTGTACTTACTAGTTTAAATTTGTACTTTCTCGATAATATTGCAGTACAATTCAATGCTTTTAATGTCATTTTCACCATTGTTAGAATAAAACAAATTTTATCGGGTGGTAATTATTGTACAGAGAATAATTTAATGTAATAGGTGTGCCTTTATATTGTACAATTCAACATCTGCCATTCCGTTTGATTTGCAAATATTTTTAAAATAAAACAAAAATTCAAGTGGTATGCAGGACTGCCTCAAAAGTCAAACGGATTAGATAATATGTCTTAGAGCTGAAGAATTGTTCTGTTTTATTAATTTATATGTGTAGCTTTATAATTTTAATTCTTAAGTTTCGTTGTTAAAAAATCCTTTGTGGCAGTTAGTATATTTACTACACCATTTTGAAAATGCCTTTAGTTGTTAAGCACCCTCACTTGATGGACTATTACTGTTAAGAATGTGTGAAGTGGAAGTGATATTTTAAACAATTAACCTTCGGTTTTAAGAACTGTTGAAAAATACATTCCCTTTTGTTGCATATTAGATAACGCTGTTCTAAGCAAATTACAATATGATCAAGATTACGAAATTTACCTTGTGATTAACTATACTCGAATATGAATAAAGTTGTGTCTAAGAAATTACCTTTGGCCAAGACAATAGTTTATCTAAAATTTATTGTTAGGCTAGGACAAGTATTTCTTAGATGTGCCTTTTTTCACGTGCAAATATAATTACTAACAACATATGTTTCGAACCTTGTCTTATTGCTGAGTTTAGAGTTAATTGGACATAGTTACTGGATTTTAAAAGACTTTCTAAAAACCGAGGGTTTATTTTAACACTGGTCGTTAAAATGGCTAAATCTGTTTTGTAATTGTTTATTTTGCTCAATTATGTATTTATATGTTAAGGAATGGAATTGTTTGACCAGTAGCCATTTTATAGATTGAAAATAAAATTGTTTTGATTTCTAGAATTAATTTAGACTTGTGTTTGGTTGGATGTAAAGTTTTTGTTGCAATTACGTAAAATACTCAGTAGAGGGTGCCGTTGTTGTTCAGTATACACATATCTCAGACACAAGTGCAATATGAAAATCATTTTAGCATTTTTTCAAACATGAACTAGCAATATTTAATAGTCTAAGGCATTCACATTTAGCAATTACTTCATAATCAAACTATAGATTGTATTTTTGTGAACGTGAATACCTAAGTGATACTTTTGCTTTTAGTGGATTTTAATATTTATGTATTCATAGGAGCTTATAGTGGCTACTATACTAGTTCTTATTTCAATAAAATATTTAAAACCGAGCTACTATTCTATAACAACTGTCCACAACTAAAAAAGGATGTTTGGGTAAAAATTCCACTTTACAAACTACCAACATACTTTATTAAAAAAAATGCAAAGAATGTGGTCATACTTTCAAAAATTATTATTTACTATTTTTGCAGATTGCAACAGAAATAAGTATGTACATTTAACATGTAGCAAAATTAGTTATAAAAAAGAACCAATTTTTTTTTTAATTATGGATCTAAAAATTACAGGATATTTCGTTTTACCGCCCACCAAAAAATGATCATAAATTAAAATAAATCATGTTCCAGATTTTAACTAACTTGACGCACTCGGGTGTTAACATAATTTGAAACTTCTTTAACAAGTTGTCTGGAGGTTATATCGCTATATCATTCATCATCGTTTGGAGTCATTGAAGATTTTCCTTTAATCCATTTTAACATTTTTTTTACAGAAAACAAAATTTATCGAAAGAGTTTTCGAGTGTAAAAAAAATGTTGAACTGACAGCTACTCCTTAGAGCTTTAACGATTTTTTTATACCAGGTGAATAAAAAGTATGGAACCAAGCGGTTTTTTTCATAAACTAAGCATTTTACTAAAAAAATAATTAGTGTAGCGTAAAGTTCAATTGAAACAACCACTTCGGTTAAGTTCGGAAAATCTTCGTGATGAGCTCGGAACGCAACTTTAACAATTAAAATAAAACTTGAAGGGGGAAAGGAACAACTGCGCTATCTGGCCTCGCTAACGGAACTATCGAGAACGGGGACGTTTTGTTTTACATCGTGTCGTATCCTAGTCTTTAGGTATCCGTAATTCATATTTCCTTTTTTATTGATACAGAATTTTTTTAATTATTAGTTTAGAATTAATTTGCTTATTTTATTAATTTAAAATTGTCAAATGAGGTAATTATTCACCATTTTTTTTCGATAGAAAGCCCTTTCGATGGGTTTTCTCCAAAAAATCAAAAAAATCGTTAAACGGGAACACTCTTGTGATGGCAGAAAATAGGGAGATTTTTGGAAATACTTTTATCTATACAGGATGCGCCAGAACTTGCGCCCCAGAGAAAATTTTCAAGTAAGGTAAGATACCAGGAACATGAAAAAAATGTTTAAAAAATTCTATCTGTCAAAAAATTTTGACATATATTTTTTGACATTTGACATTTTTTATATCTATTTAATGATACTGATGATCTTGTATATGTTTTTTTACAATTATTTAGTAAAGGGACAAAACTTTTGCCAATAAAAGCGACAAGTAACATTGAACAGAGTTACAATTTAGGATACAGCTTCCTTGTTTCCTCTTTTAATAGCCTATAGTAAAAAAACTTTGAAAATTATTATTCCAACAGAAATAAATACAGTGAAAGTGCAACCTTTAAACCCTCATAATTTCGAAATTTTTATAGATAAAATTTTTTTAACATTTTTTCCATGTTCCTGGTATCTTACCTTATATCGCATTTTTCTTTGGGGCGCATCCTGTAGGTGCCTGTGTTATAAAATAAGAAAAATTCCCGCATCTTAAAAATTTAAGTTTAGAAACGAAGCTAACTTGTTTTTTCAAAAACACTAAATTTTATTTTTAACATCTTAATACAACGCGTCTTTCGACTACAAGGTGGTCATCCGCGGGTGTGGATAAATCGTAAAAATATAATTTGGTGTTTTTGGGAAGACATCGAATTTAGATTTTTTTAAGACCAATAAGATCCAACTAGAAGTTACAAGGAAAGCATTATCAGAAAACTATATTTTTTTCTGAAATGAATTTTTATGCGTGCGTTTGATCTAATACGATTCAAATTTACCGCTACCTGAAGTGGAATTTCTAGAGTTTTCTGGATTGATGCTGCATTGCCAGATCACATTTAGTACGCCTTTACTTAATATTAATTTAAAATAAATTTAAATACAACGCATAAGAGACCAAAATTGTGGTTCTTGTAGACATGTTTATTAAATATTAAAGTATTTTGTGTTTAAATTATAAAAATTGAAAAATTGTTTTAAGTTAATGGAGACGTGGCAACCTGCCGAGATAACACTTGCTCTTTTTAATCAGTGCCCTCTCTCTGTCACCGTCACTGTTTTTTGACGCACGTGAAGTTCAAAGGAGTTTTTTGAGAAGAATTTTGCTAAATTTCGAAAAAAATGTTGGCCGCAGCTCGTGTTCTCAGTCGCAAAGCCGTTGAATGCTCGAAATTTAGTTACAAGGTTGTGGGGAAAAGGAACTTCAGCTACTTGACAAACAACGTGAGTCTTTTATTTTATACTTTAAGATATTATAATTCTATATAAGTTTACTTCTAATAATCTTGTTCAAACGATTGTAGATTTGTTAGACTATTAATGATTAATACAAAAAGTCTTGAATTTTTGTTGTAAAAATGCTTTTTATCGGTTTTACGTAAGTGAGGTTATGTGGCCGGTTTCTTCCAAGGTGTTGCGTCACCTTCACGTTGTGTCTAAAATTTTATTTTATTTCAGACTTCCTCGTACACTTTACACCCGAAATATGACATCCAGACTCGTTTTAAGTAAGTATAATACATTTTAAACGAGCGTCAAAGTTATATGACTAATTTAGGTCTGAGGGAGTCAAAGGTGCCGTCATTGGCATCGATTTGGGTACCACAAACTCATGTGTTGCCGTCATGGAAGGCAAACAAGCAAAAGTAATTGAAAATTCTGAAGGTTCTCGCACAACTCCCTCAGTTGTTGCGTTTACCAAAGATGGTGAACGGTTGGTGGGAATGCCGGCAAAACGGCAAGCAGTAACTAATTCAGCCAACACATTCTATGCCACAAAACGTCTAATTGGTAGACGATTTGATGATAGTGAAGTCAAAAAAGACATGTGAGTCAATCTCATTTGTCACACTTTTCAAGCAAAATAATTTCTTACGTCTTTAGGAATAACGTTTCATACAAAATCGTCAAAGCTTCCAATGGTGATGCTTGGATACAAGGAAGTGACGGAAAAATGTATTCGCCTAGTCAGATCGGTGCCTTTATTTTGACAAAAATGAAAGAAACAGCTGAAGCTTATTTAAATACTAAAGTTAAGAATGCTGTTATCACTGTCCCAGCGTACTTTAATGACTCGCAAAGACAGGCAACGAAAGATGCTGGGCAGATTGCTGGTTTGAACGTTTTGAGAGTCATCAATGAGCCAACGGCTGCGGCTTTGGCCTACGGTATGGATAAAACTGAGGACAAAATGTAAGTTTTAATTATTAGTTTTTGATAATTTTTCAAAATTGTGTTTGAATAATCTAGAATTGCTGTTTACGATTTGGGTGGAGGTACTTTTGATATCTCAATTCTCGAAATCCAAAAAGGCGTTTTTGAAGTAAAATCGACCAATGGTGACACCTTCTTGGGTGGTGAAGACTTCGACAACGTGCTTGTCAATCATTTGGTCTCTGAATTCAAAAAAGAGCAGGGAATTGACGTGACTAAAGACGCCATGGCCATGCAACGTCTCAAAGAGGCGGCCGAGAAAGCTAAAATCGAATTGTCGTCTTCCATGCAAACGGACATCAATCTACCGTATTTGACAATGGACGCGTCAGGTCCAAAACACATGAATCTCAAATTGTCTCGCTCGAAGTTTGAAAGTCTTGTTGGTGAATTGGTCAAACGCACAGTTCAGCCGTGTCAGAAAGCTCTAAAAGATGCGGAAGTTGCCAAGAACGAAATTGGCGAAGTATTGCTCGTTGGAGGTATGACAAGAATGCCGAAAGTCCAAAGCACTGTTCAAGATATTTTCGGCAAACAACCAAGTCGTGCTGTCAATCCCGATGAAGCTGTAGCTGTCGGGGCTGCAGTTCAAGGTGGTGTTTTGGCTGGTGACGTCACCGATGTCCTTTTGTTGGATGTTACACCGCTGTCTCTTGGTATTGAGACTTTGGGAGGTGTTTTCACTAGACTAATCTCGAGAAATACAACCATTCCGACAAAGAAAAGTCAAGTTTTCTCGACCGCTGCTGATGGCCAAACACAAGTCGAAATTAAAGTACACCAAGGTGAACGTGAAATGGCTGCAGATAATAAACTTTTGGGACAATTCTCACTTGTTGGAATTCCACCAGCACCTAGAGGAGTTCCTCAAATTGAAGTAACTTTCGATATTGATGCCAACGGTATCGTTCATGTGTCGGCCAGAGACAAGGGAACAGGAAAGGAACAACAAAGTAATTTTATTGTCTTATTCTGGGTTGTTCTTCCAAATGCTTTTATTTTTTAGTTGTGATCCAATCATCTGGTGGTTTGAGCAAAGAAGAAATCGAAAATATGGTGCGCAGAGCAGAAGAATACGCCAAAGAAGATAAGATTAAAAAGGAACGAGTTGAAGCTGTCAATCAAGCTGAAGGAATTGTGCACGATACTGAGACCAAAATGGAAGAATACAAAGACCAATTGCCTAAAGAAGAGGTAAATGACTTTAATTGTATTGTGTTGAAATCGTAAAATCTTTGTTTTAGTGTGATAAATTGAAAGAAGAGATCGCTAAAGTTAGAGAAATGTTGGCGAAGAAAGACGAAACCGATCCCGAAGAAATTCGTAAAGTCACAGGCACACTTCAACAGTCATCACTTAAATTGTTTGAAATGGCTTACAAAAAGGTAATTTCTTCTTTTTTTTTTTTTGATTATTTGGTTTATTTTCTGGTTTATTGTTATTAGATGGCAGCAGATCGTGAAGGCAGTGGTGGTAGTAGCAGCAGCGGTTCTTCAGAACAACAGTCAGAGGAAACAAAAGAAAAGAAAGAAGATAAAAATTAAATAAAGTTAAATGTTTTTGTACAGACTTTAGTGACTATTTGTGATGAAGCCGAAGTTGCGTACCGTTTTCTGTTGTTGTACGTTTGGCGAGTAAATGAGATTCTAGTTAAAAAGACGGATCTTGTATCTCCTTATCGTCTCTTTAATTAGGAAAAGTGTGCGTTCATAATAAGTTTTATTTTTAATTACATGTTACTGATAGTGATACTGTGACTGTAAACCAGTTATCTGTTCTATTGTAAATTTTTAGTAATAAAAATAATTTTGTATGAATGTGTTTCAATTAAATAAAAGACTGAATAGACAAAACAAAATGGATTTTATTGATATGATGTTACAGTGATCCACAAAATGTGACATTTTTTTGAATAGTTAGCTAATTGAAACAAAATGCCCAAACATATAAGAGCACCATGAAGTATATTAAACATTTTACTGAATACCTTCAACAAAGACATTATCATCAAGCGTATGCAGCCAGTTGAAAATCATCATATTTCTTTCATACTTTGACAAGGGTTTCCCTCTTTCTCGCTCGACATCTCGTATTGTCAAAGGTAAATTTTTGCTAGCTCTTTGTTTTGCAGCTCGAAGAACCGCTGCGTTAGTACTATTTGGAGGCGGAGGATTCGCTTTGGCCGACGGACTTGAACCTGGCACTGTTAGACGGACTGGCCCAGAGGAGGAATTTTGTCCACACTCTGTGTTTACACTGGCCGTTGCTGTAGATGGAGTTATTTCTAGCCTATCTAAATTAAATTCGCTTTGAGAGAGCCGCTCAAGAGCCTTGTAAGTCGTGAGAAGTCTTCGTCTGATGTAATTTTGCCGCACCTACAATATAAGATTGGCAAGGATGGTATGCTTTATATTTCTACCAACCTTTTTATTGACGGAGCGGATGAAATCAGCTGCTGTAAAGACCGGTGGAGGCGGCGGCGTTGCTGTTTGAGGCTGAGTAGTCGCAGCGCTTTGCCCCCCATGAGGTGAGGGCAATTGTGAAGTGGAAGCGATGTCACCAACGGCCACCCATGTGGAACACGATCTGGATGTGTGGTCCAGGCGTGCATTTTCCAGGAGAAATCCAGACCGTTGTAAAGTGTTAAGAGCAAGTTCTGAGACGGCACTTCTGAGTCCTGGCACGTTTGAACCATCTTCGGGCGAGGGTAATTGACTTATGTCGCTAGTACTGAAACTCTTCTGAAGACCTACAGCAGATGACAAGGCCGCACAGCTTCTTATCAATTCAGTCTCTTCTTCAAACCAGAGGATTTCGGGGATATCTGCCGGCCTGCGCCGAAGAAAAGGCATTCTTTGAGTGAGAATAGTTACTGTTAATGAAAACCGTAAAAATAACGAAGGCTGCACTGATATTATGTCATGCTTATAAACTATGAAGGACACACATTAGAAAGTATTGTAGTCACACTTTGCAATTTCTTTGCCGGTTTGTTTTCATTTTGTCATTCATGTACTAACCTGCCCTGGAGCCTGCTATCGGGATTGGGACTGTGCCCCCTGATGTATTGGCTATCACACTTGCCGAAGCTAAGAAGGCGGCGCCCCACTTGTGCGTCGGACGCTACTGAAGACACTGAGAACAAGGATAAGTCCGTGGTCACCGATTCGTGCGATGGTGATCGCAAAATCCGACATGCAACAGTTAGCACAGGGGTTTGAGGAGTCAACTGGTTTTCGGTTGTTTCAGTTGAAGTCATCTTTGAGACAATAGTAACTGGATTACCGGCACTTTTCGGTAATTACATGACTCTAGTTTTTTGCAAAATTTGGGTGACTTTGGAAATGTGACCACTTCGCACATACACGCCCGAGTAAATCAATATTTGGCGCACCAGCGCTCTGTAGCGCCGACGTGGAAATTCAGAAGGAATTCACATATTGCAAAATTTTTGACTTTTTTACTTATTTCGAATAGTGGATACGAAAACGTTTTGGTAGGTGAAAATTTGGCGAAGCTAAAACAGTTAGTTTTTGAAAAATTTAAACCGCACTTTTGCATAATGACAAACTTAGATCTTGGAATGTCGCACACGTGGTATCAATAAAAATAGGATTAAATTAATGCGTAGGTTTGAATTACATTTTGTTTGAATCAATGTTCTTTAATCGTGCGCGAATTTTCAGCACAAATGGTGTGGAATGTAATCAATAAATTTTATTTCATGTGGTTATTTTTTTAACTTTTTATAGCCTTTCTACAGAACACTATTTCAATCAGTATTAATGGTAAAAGTGGATGTTCCCATTTAACGATTTTTTTTTATTAGAAAAGAAAAAAACTGAAAATATGTTTTAATGTTAAGAATTAATAAATGGGGAAGTAGTTTTAAAAACATCTCTTTGATGTTTTTGATGTATTGAGAGAAAAAGATATTTTAATGTTATTTATAATTATAATCTTAGAAAACCTATTCATGTTTCATATACAGATTTGTTTAGAAACAATAATTAGAATTCACGCTCCGGAGGAAAACGCCAAATAAGATAAAATACCGGGAACATGCAAAAAAAATTTTTTTTAAATTTTATCTACAGGCTGATTCAAAAAGTTCGGACCATCTCTTGAGTGGTGATAAAGGACACCCATTTAAGTTTAGTTCCCGTGACAAAAAATTGTTTGAGCCTTTTTTCACAAGATCTACTCTTCAAAGAGTAGATTTTGAGTTTTTGGCCGTTCCGATTAATGTAATCTTAAATTTAGTTAGCGTAAACGGTAGACTTTTTAAGACTGAACAAACAGATACTTGTTAAAAAAAATCACCAATTCCTTGTGTCTTATGGTATCCAAAACATTTCACAAATTAGCAAATTCAACAATAAATTAAATCTAACAACTTCGTATATAAAAAACTAAGATGCCTACATGATAATTTGAAAATTGACAGTTCAACTTGACACAAAAATCTGAATTCATTTTTATGCTTAGCTGAAAGTCTTCTGTCACCATTGGAGACTTGGTCCGACATATTTGAATCACCCTGCATAAGAATTTCGAAATTATAGGGGTTTAAACTTAGCCTTTTGACCGTAATTTCTTAAATATTTTTTCCATTTATGTTTATATACGGAATTTTCATAAAAACGTAAATATAAGACAAATATCATCTTCACGTTACTTGAATAGTTATGGCTTGAGGCGTTGTTATAATCCATATTGTATATTAGAATTAGAATGTAAAAACTACTAATATACCGAGTGTCTAGAAAAAAAAACGAATCCTGTTTGAGTCGTCATAGCTTCGGATCTTTGGAACACTTTGAGATAGCGATTTTAATTTTTGCTTTCTAAAATAATAGATTAAAATATTCCTGACAAAATTAAAAGCATGCATTTTAAAAAGAAATGGCAAATGTAATACTTATCAATTTATAAAAATCAATTTTACTTTGACTATGATTTCAATTTTGTAATTTCACTAAAAGTCTTAGTCCTATGGTTCCTCCCTTTTAGCATACATTTTTTGGTTTTTTATTCACAATCATAAAGTAATAATCAAATTATTTTGCATGTTAAAAGTTGTAAAGTGTTTCAAGTTCATGGGAGTTCAGAGGTTGGGAAGTGGTCACATCCTTATTAGTTTTCGGGTTGGGAACAACCTACGTTTTTAATTTAATGTTGCTCATTCAACAACTTCCCTGAATTCAGGAGAAGTACATTTCATTTCACGAAATTCTGAAAATTAGACCTAAACCTAGAAACTATAATATCGTGTTTCAAAGAATAAAACATTAGAATTAGTACTCTAAATTGCAAAAAAAATTGGTTAATGTGATTGACTGTCTTTTTTTACATTTTTCAAATCCGCATATTTAAAAAGTAATCCGGCTCTGTCACTGCAATTCACATGTGGCAACTTATACTCCATCTCTGTCAATGAACGGGTGAATGATGTTTAAATTCATTCTAAATCCTGAACCAACACCCTCGTCTGCGAGACTATGAATATATAAAATGTTAATCTTCTTTGTCAAACTGTTGAATGTTCCTGAATCATAAATCACATATCAGATTGCTTCTATTTGCATAATATCATTTGTATAACGCAAATGACAGTCTGTCTTGAACACGTGTTTCATGAGAGCAAGAAAAATATTTCTCTATCCAATTTTCAATTTCAAAATGCAGAAAATTGCGCTTACGTTTTTGCGATCGTATTTATTCACGTGGGTATTTTCTACATTACACTTCGCGGTCTGACCCTGTACTGGGGCGACCCTGCACTGGCCGCCCAGGAATTTACGACGTCCATTAAAATGGTGAGGAGCTACCCCGTAGATTACGTCGAACAAAGAACGGGATGATAACTTATTGTCGCATAAACGTCCTCATGCTATGCTCCACATTTTATTACGTAAGCCAGTCGGCTTTATTTTGGCGCGACCATTAAAAAATGATCGGCCCTCATTTGAATAGTTGGACTTTTACGATCAACTATTCAACAAAGGGACCTTTTGTATTTAATTTATGCTGGATAAAATTTTAATGCGGACTTACGATTTCGCTAAAGAGTTATATAACATCCAGAGCTGCGTTTTACAACCGGCGGTGTCGTAAACTTCACCCAAAATCTTTGTAATTTAATTGAATCGTTCTTTATGTATATCAGTTCTGAAACGCTACAATGAAAAGGCTTAATTGGTCATTCTTTAAGGGAAAATATACATAATTAAAAATTTTAGGACTTGTTATTAACATTCAAATTTTCCAGGTGTCCACAGCTTTTGAAAGCTCTCTACATGGAAACAAACGTTGTTACACTCTACCCAGAGATGGCAGCGGTTGGTTTATCTCAACATTTTTTAATGTTTCTTCAAAGTCATTCCCACAATAAGTGAATAATTATTACCTATAAATAATGAGAATTTCATTCATTAAAACTATTTTTTAAATAAAATTATTTTAACTTATCATTTATTGTTTATTATTAACAATGTGAATTTTTTTTAAAGTTTACATTTTTTTTATTTTAGTCTTAGTACTTTACTATTTTAAATTTTCATTAATCATCAATTTTTATTCGTTCAAACTAGTATATGTACTAGCACAGACAGACGTGTGTTTATTATTCATACACAAATGATATTCATTTGAATTGATTTTCCATCAATTACCATCTAAAAAATTTAGTGTAAATAATGGTATAGAATGGATGACCGTGTACATTAATAATATAATTTATAAGCTTGGTGATTATTTTAAAATAGCTTTAGAGAACCGTGAATTATTAACTATATTTCCCTATATTTATTTTATGCTGTAATAATTGGAAAATGCAACAATGACTACATAAAAATCATTGCTGTTTTGTCAAAAATAGTAAACTCTAATAATTAAGTAACACTAAATAGTGTTACTTTATAAAAAAAATAAAAACACTTGCTTCCTTGGAATACCATAACTCATCCATAAGAATCAAAGAGAATTTTAGTTGTTTACAACTTTCCTGTTTTTTTTTTTTTATTAATAAAAATCACTCTTAGCACAAAACAACTTTACATTTTTATGTACATATTTTTTGTTTTCAATTTTTCCATAAAAACACAAAGCTGAAAAACAAAATATTAAATATATATATTATAAACAGTGTTGTTCATCTTTTTTTTCTTATTTTCGTTACACCCTTTTAGAACACGCACAGCTAAGTGAAGGGAAAATTAGTTAATCTTTTTAATTATTTTTATAATTATCAAATTGCAGCAACTTTTGTAATTGTAGTTATTAAGAACACTGAATTATTCGAAATCGAAACAATAAGTCTTTACGAAATCAGTTCATTCCAGTCGTCGAAAATTGTGTCAAAGAAATTTCTTCATCGTCAGAGGCCATTGCTCGACGTGCTCGAAAAAATCTCGAAGGCATGAAGGTCTCGCGGGGCCCGAAACCGCTTTCTGCATTGTGTTGAATGCAACTGACATAAAAAGCTGCCAATTCAATTGTAATACATAAGCCGGTGCATCCGCCCCCAGTCCGTCATTAACTCGTCACGGAACCGATTCCATTGTCAATCTACCGCCAAAACCGCCAACTCACCGTGCAATAAACTCGACGAGGACCGGACCAAATTGCAGTTGCATGTGATTAACGACCTACCTGCAACAAATTTAGGCCATTCACCCTCACCTTGCGAGACAAAGTTGATGAAATAGGAAAGGGCAATCGTAAAAAGTGCAAAGATAAATTCGCAGCTGTGTTTACGACTGGCGTGAATGTCAGAGATGCTTTACACGTTGTTTTTTATTATATCTTGGTTGTTTAGAAGTTTAATTGAGGCGCACATGTGGAAAAAAACACCGCCGCTTAGGCTTTAGAAGATGAAAATTCCTTCAGTTCCTTAACTTATTAAAGGTTCGGTGTATAAAGGCGTCGGGACGCTCCGAGTAAATTTTAGTTAAATGTCCGCTTAATAAACGCCACGGCTAGACGTAGGATTTCATTTTTAAGAAAATTTCTTTGTTTTGAGGATATAAAACATAAATACTTTTTGTGCAAGAAATTTTGCTACTCTTGAGAAAGCTATAATATTACATCTCTTTCTCTTATATCTAAGTATTCACCGATAAAAGTTTCCGAATCAATAATTTATAACTTTAAATATCAAAGGTTTGATGAGTTTTTACAACCATAATTTTTAAATAACTTTCTTTAAAGTTAAATTAAACTTTTCAAAGGTTGAACTTTGTAAAACTTGAATAGGCACAAAATTTTCTGCTAATATAACTGATTCAGGCTTTAACATAAATACATAGAAACTTCCAAAAGCAAATTGAAAATTTTGACGTCTTATAAGAAGTAATTTGTTTTTTACAATTCAGTCTATAGGAGTACAAAATTTTACAGAATTTTGTATAAACTGCACACGTCGAGTTAATTAAGTCTTCGTATTTGGTAAAATATTAATTGTGTGCTGTCGCTTTAATAAAAAATTCCAACGTTTGTATTCCGTGCAACCGAAAAATGGGCCGGTCCGCGACAGCAGGAAGCCGATAAAATCGTGCAGGTGAAATTGCACCCTTAATGCAGCACACTAAATTTCGATTCGTGGGATGTTTTTTTTTTCGTCAATTTGTCCGTGTAGATGTTGCGATAGTCATGGACGTGCTTTCGTTTCGAGTTTCTTCCGGAAGTGCATTTCTCATCATTTAGATCGGCGAAACGTAAATCGTATGCATATAATTCTTGAAGGGCTCCTAAAACGGACAATTACGTCGGCAGCCGTAAAATACATCATAGTCGGTTGCGCACGTTATACTCATTTAATTACGTGATTATTCCGACTAGAGGATTGAAATCCTTCCGTGCGCGAAATCGTAAAATATATTCCAACACGGTTATGACTGGCGTAAATCCGTTATTGCTTCTTTCATATTCGGCAATTTTCCTGTGACATTTTCTAATTTCGCGAGAAGCCTTTATAGTAAAGTTGACTTTTTTGATGTCGGTGCGCGGTTCAAACAGCGGTGTTCAATTTAATAAAAAAATAAATATTTTATAAGGTAATAAACGAGTTGTAAGGATATTTATGGCCTTTGTCTGAGCTTATTTATGGTTACGGGAAGACTATACAAACTTACCAAACTGTCTAAATCAATAAGTTCACAGTTCCGTGTTAATACGATGAGCTCACCTAGTTGACCACAAACTGGAAAGGTCCGCCTTTAAGTCTTACTAGAATTTCCTTCAAAACAACAATAAAGGATTATAACAAAACAAACCGGGTTTGGAATTAACTTACATTGTAAGGAAATTGAAATATTACTTTCAACCCAAACTATGCAATATCTACACGAATATTCCTGCTGAGACTGTACAAATCCTTTAGGTTCTTACTATTCTTAGACCGTTAGATAGTTAAAAAGAAAGTATATAGTATCCCCGAAACAATAAAATAAAATTTGATAATCAAATATGCAACATTTTCTTGCTACATTCATAAAAAACAATTTTTGTGTTGTGTATTTGAAAATTTCGTTTTTATATATTCATTCGTTGCCTTCTTCAACATAAAGTAAAAATGCTACAAGTAGCAATTTGAAAATAAAGCTTTTCTAATGATGTTTACAAAAATAAAATACAAAGCAAAAACTTTAAATTCCCATCTCAAAAATAGTTGTTTTTGTTTTACCAGTAGGTACCTATCTAAAATACAGTTTTTGTAAACGAATCGTTGCTGTTTCCGGACGAAGCGAAGCCGAGTTTGTAATGGCAGATAAGTTTGCAAAAACTTTTTAGGTATAGATATGTACGTGTTACAAACCAATTTTTTTTATTAAAGCTCCAACAAATACATTCAAACCTATTATTATGTATGATTAATTAATATGATCAGAGCAAATATTTATTTCTTGAAAAAAGTGAGCTTCGGATTTTAATTATAGTTATCACATTCTTTTTCGTTTTTAGGTATTTTATTGTAGTCCAAAAGTGTATACCAAAAATGTAATCTATTGGTGTAAAACATAAAGAAGTTATCCAAAAAAACGTATTCTACAAAATATTGCAATCAAATTTAATAAACAGGATGTTTCAGAACTCGCGCCCTAGACTAAAATGCCATATAAGGAAAGATATTAGGAACACATGTAAAAAATGTTAAAAACATTCTATCTATAAAAATTTAGAAATTATAGGAGTTTAAATTTTGTAGGTGAACTCTATTTACGTATTTTTGTTGGAAAAATAATCTTCCATGTTTTTTTTGCTGCAGAAGAGGAAACAAGAAAGCTACAGCTTTCTAATTTCTTCTAATCTTCTAATAGCCTAAATTGTAACTATGTTTACAATATTTTGAAAAAATATTTACAATTTACAATAATTATAAAAAAGAATATACAAGATCATGGACATAAACAAAAATATCAAATGTCAAAAAATACATGTCAAAATAGTTTGATTGATAGAATTTTTTTAATATTTTGTCATATTCCTGGTAGTATTTAATTTCTGATTATAAAAACCGGCTTCACTTATGGTTTAAGTAGATTGCAAAAGAGCTGAAAAAAAATTCTGGCATTCTTCAAAAATTTTAAATGTAAAACGGAGTGAATAATAAGGTATATTAAATCCCTGAGTGTCTATGTATTACAATTTAGTTTACATTAGGTAACTTTAAAAAAATTCCATTACGAAAAAATTAAATGAAATTAATTAAGATATAATTTTCTTTAACTAAAATAAAATACTAGTGTTTATGGACTTATACTAAACTACTACTAAATTTTTACTATTTGTAAGTAATAACTAGTTCGCTACTCTTGAATTTAGATATGATATTTGTATTGTTTGAGAAGTTGTGAATAAGAACTTTGTCACATTTACACGGCATCGATTCTTATTATGTTGTGTCAAAGCTTTCACCCAATAAGTTAGAAGTGCTCGCCCCCACAGTTATCTTCGGATTCCAAGCCGGAAAAGATTGGCGATACTTCGCATTTTATCTCTACTTTAGCCAAATACTGTCATAAAAGAGTGTCCCGTTGAAAGTAAAAACCAAGAGAAAAGAACAATAAAAAGTACTAAGGGCATCGTAAAGTTGGTCGCTATCAAAGCTGTTAGAGCATCATTTTTATTGACAATCGTTTCAGTTGGTCTGTTTGTAGGGCCGGGGTCACCCTTTGATTGATTTCGAATAGAGCCGAGATAAATCTGTTATTCGCAAAGCTGAAAAATTATAATAATTCGATTGCCCGACGCGTCTAATTAGATCGCCGCTTACTGAATATGGAGATGGTGGATACTATCGCAAAATCGGATTTAAAAACGTTTTTAATTAAGACATGGGCGAATGCGACGCATACATTAGTCTCATTGGCGGTGACAGTGGAGTGCGAGCTTTTAATATTCATACCCTACCTAATTGACTCGGTCGGTAATAGCGTTATTCTGATTACGTCCCGGCTTTAAAAATTTCAAGACCGAATAAAACTTTTAATCAAATCAGGGCAGATGAGTTGAGTGTGCAGGTTGTATTCATGTTACAGCGAGGACTATTAAAGACGGAATTAAGAAAAGGGTCCTTAACAATGTTATCCTTCTGCTGAAAGTAAACAAGTAAGAAATCCTATTCAATTAGGATCCAACAAAATCAATTCAAAAAAAAACTCACTTGCCTCCGGAAATAACCAAATATGTCCTCTCTGATGAAAGATTTTGCGCTGCACACATGCTCTTACACACGCGTTTCTTGTAATCTTTATGGAATAAGAATGTTACCGGAGGCGAATCCCTACTCGAAACTCAACTTTTCGAAACTTTTCCAAACAACCCCTCTCACATGTCATTAATAAGGACAGCAGCAGTAGTTTTTCTCTTTTTTACAAGTATACACTCAAATGCAACTTCTTGTCTACAATTTTTACAAAATCGTTTACAATACAAAAATTGTAATTTAAATTAATCTTTAAAAATTACCGTTTTCAGTAGTTTTTTTAAGTTTGAAGGTATTCATTGTGTCAAATCACAGGCGCCAGAAAATAATTATAATTTCAGTCATGGAAGAGCAATCAAAGGGGTCTTCCAAAGCCCTCAATAAAATCCTCGAGTCGAAGTAAACTATGTGGACACAAGCACCCTTCACGCCGAAAAACCTATTCAAAAACCCTGGACATTTGTTTTGTTTTATCACGTCCCCGCATTCGAAGTAGAAATATTCCCCGTCATTCCAATACGAATCTCTTTGTTAGTGACGTCCGCTGTTGAGAATTCAAATATCTTTGTTTTAAATTTCGAAGGCGACTTTTCAAATATGTGGCCGTGTTCCACTTTACGCATGAGGACCCAACGAGGGAGACGCCGAAATACACTGAATACCAAGTGGTTCGCCTCGGCGACCGTCTTCAGATTCACACACACGTCCTAAAATTCAAAAGAACTAAAAAGTTTTCAAGAAACAAATTTTATATTCGGCTTTTTTGCGATTACGGGAATTTTTCTCGGATCTGGTGAATCGGATGGCAGCACTCAACATATTCAACATCAGTGATTGCTTGAACGTATTTCTGTAGCGCTTTGCTTTTTACAAAAAAAAAAATTGTAGTACAAAATATCAGGTGCATCAGCAATTTTTCCAACTGCTTGTTACTGTAACTCTTATATAAAAAATTTAAAATCGAAAATGCGTGCATTTTATTCTACAATTTTCTCAAAAGTGTTGAACAGAAAAAAAAATAAAAATATATAATTCGTATATTGTGGAATCTCACAATTACGTGAAAACATGCCATTATTCGTTCTATCAACAATAATGGTTAAAGTTGGACTCGTGTTGGTTTGTGTAATAAGGGAGGTCAAGAACCGCTGATACACTTTTCAAATGGCAATAATTAGGACTTGGTCGGCTTCCCCAGGGTGATATCCTTCATAGAGATCGCGTGGAGCGGATTAACGGATACATCATTGTCAAAGGGCGCTCCCTTATGTATATGCAATAGTGGTGAAGCCGATTCGTCACTGTTGTCCAATATATAGCACATGTTTATGTTCACATTCAACACCAGATATGTTTTTATGGCCCACATTTGAAAAAGCCGCGAATTATTTTCGACCCAATGCGTCCCGCGTTATTCGCCATAACTTACAGCCACCATAGGCGGGGCCCCCAGACGAGAGGGCAAACTATACTTATAAAAGTTTTCCTCGAAAATAAAAAAAAAATTGGAAAAGGTATAATAAATATTATAGGTAACAATTTCTCTTGCAAATATTTGGTGTTCCCTTTGTTTGTACAAGGAATAGCTATCGCATTCTATTTGTGTTTACCTTTTGTTTATTTTTATTGTATGTCATTGTCCAGGGCTTTGACCAACCAAGTCCGCGGGCGCCCATGCTTTTGTAAATGGTGTTATTACAAAAGAAACGATCGTTTTTTGCCGCGGAATATTTCCTTTCGCCGAAATGAAATAAAAGGATACATATTTTACGAATTATGATTTACGAACCGGTCATAATGTATCTTTACGACGTTCGGTTTTTACGAGAGGGGAAACTGGGTTTTGTTTAACAGCAAAGTTGAGGGGACCCTCTATTTGGGTTAATTGGCATAAGGGAAGTGATAGAAAAACGGATCAGTACTTCAAATTATATTATCAAATTTCTGACGTGCAATTATGTGGCCGCTTTGTTTCCACGCGTATGAATTTTTAACAAAGACTTCAACGTTAACAAAGAAGTCAGTTATTGATAATACGTCTATTCATTCAAAGCGAAAGAGTTTTTCTGCCGACTCAAGAAAATCAATAATAATTTCACTAAAATAATAGGCTATTAAATTTACATAGACACTAGAGCGTCTTCTTTGAAACTCAATTCTGAAAGAATAATACCTACTAAACATGAAACTGATATTTTAATGACATAGGTACTACATACTTGAATAAAACTTAAAGAATCGTTCATTTCAGTAGCTAATTTTTGTGTTTGTGTTCAGACTAGCTTGATACTGTATCAGCTTGTTGTTAAAGTTTTGGAGCAAAAAAGTTGAATTTGTTGGCGTGAATTAATTGAAACAGGAAAAAGAAAAATGTGGTCAGGAACAAGTTGAAGACAGCAATATGTCAGAGGGAACTTAACAGCAAAAGATAAGCAAATTAAGGGGGAATGTTGAAAGAGAAGTATTAAGCTCCTGCCATCAAGTCCATTGTCGTATCAGCTAAGAAAAAAAGTCTGCAGAGTATAGATTAGATTTTAACGTAAAAACATCCCCTTGTGTTCGTTCAGGGAGGCTATTTGGGTCCAAGAAGCACAAACAATCCTCAATAAATCTAAGAGAAATCAATAAGAACGGTCTTTAAACAAGTCGCTTTTTCTAGTAAGAGTGAAAAAGTGTATGGTTGTGTGCTTGAAAGGACCATTTTTCAATAGAATTACCATAACAATGAATATTATTCACGTGAAAGTTGTTGTCATATTCGTGGAACTTAAACGAAGTAGTTTTCATATTCCAACGTTCCTAATAAAACAGCACGACGTACAAATTAGATTTATGAAAAAAATACACAAATGGAATTTGTTTCTTGAGCAAGCGACGCCGTCGGGATCGTTTTATCTTTTACTAATTTGACACAGGTGGCTCCGGAGGAACACGCTAACTTTTATATTCTGTTGGAAAGAAAGTAAATGAGAATGAATAAAGCACCAAGAAAACAACTGCAATTATGTCGGAGTTTTCATGAACAAATCAACTACTGTTTTAATTATGTTAAAAGAAGTTGAAGACGAATTATCCTAAAAAATTTCAGACTTCGACTTTTAAAATCGCACTCATTCCATAAAATTGAAGACAGATTTTGTTAAAATATATTGATTTATTATTGCTTATATTTCATTTAAACAAATATAAACCCGGAGGGTTTAAAACGCAACCCTGTAAACTCAGTTATCAAAATTTATTAGTGAATTATTTCATGAATGCATGTGAAAGCTGGTGCAATTTTGGCCATAATACTGTAATGCATGCACGCATTTATCGCTTGCATATATGGGGTCCGGGAGGGAGGAGAGTTCCCGAGGGTGACAGTGTCCATGAACATAGATTATGTAAAGGGGTGATATTCGTCTGCGTACTTGCAATAGCCGGTTTGTATGTATACAATGATAGGGAAACTGCACTATATTGATTGCATCAGATTATGGGGGTTGAAGCTGCATCGGAATATGGCCAATCGATAAACGGGAAAGCGGCCAATAAAAAATGCATTTTGTTTTAGCCCATCAGTTGAATTTATCGCGTCGGTTGGCCGAATAATGAAATCATCAGTTCTACACTCTTACTCATGGACAATGCAACCCCAACTGATGGGGGAGCATTATGCACTTGTTTAATAATTGTGACAAAACATGACCAAACTACAGTAATCGAAAAATTTATTCGTTTGATGGACGCTGATTGGATTGCTGATTGAAATTATTGTACTATCATTTTATTTTTACATACACACCAGACGGAAAGGGGAGGACATGTCTAATCTATTATATATAATTTAGAGATTTACAGAAATAAAAAAATCCTTTTTAAGTGGCAAGACTTTATAAGTAGTAAAAATATTAATAAAAGCGGAATTTGCCAGGAAATCAGCGGAAATGAAGTACAAATTAAATTAATTCCTGTTTGTGAAAGCGCATTTTATTTTAAACGTATTATTTCATGGAGATTCGCCGGCAAACAATATTTCAAACATGTCGCCTACCGTCAGCACTACAAACAACGAAGTTTATCCTGTCCTTATTAAGCACTGTTTGCTTTTACTCAAGATTAAAAATGATTTGCATTATGATTTACTTTGTCCCCCTTCGCCACCCCTGAAAAAACACAAAAGAAACTCACGAAATATAAGAGTCTTATTCGAATTAGAATTAAAATTAATTCATCCTCGCTTCGCGTATCGGAGGAAACAACGAATTTTGCCCCTGTGTGTGTGTTTTTAATTTAGTCTTCCGGTGAACGTATAATCATCCAAATTAAAAGCTATGTCAAAAGAATTTTTATAATACGGGGTTTAACAAAGCCGTTGGCAGTGTGCTAATCTCAGACGTGTGTATTCAAATATTTGCCGGTAAAAAGCTTTTATTTTCCGGCCCCAAAAACGAATAAAAAGATTCTTTATTTAATGCCGAGCTAAAACTTATTAACTCGGAGAGAATATAATTTTGTGGCAGCTGTGATAGCGCAATTGTTGGGGGTTGATATTAAACGATGTCCACTATCTCATTACCCTCAGGCACTTGTTCTTGTGGGTTAAGTTTATGACAGCAATATCACTCGTTATGTGAATACTAACAGCGCAGTAAAATAATTATATTTGAGAAAAGTCGCTTATTACCATACGCATTATTACAGTCAAATATTTTTGGATCAATTTCTATTAGTGGTTACACTATGGAAATGTAAATGGTTTTATGTAAGAACATAAAACTGGCGACACTGGTCCGTGCGATCAGCTGAAATGGTCAAAGTTTGTCGGTTATCGGAGTGACCGACCACCCATCGTGTTCATATTCAAAGTTCCAGTTGATGTTATGGCTGCAAAGTGGAAGTTAAAAGATTACCTTTGTGCATGAATGGTAGTTGTTGTGTAACGATAACGGTGTTGGAACCCCTAAGGAGAGGCCGACCGATTTCCGTCTGGTTTCTAGCATTGGTGATAGCTGGGAGCGTTTATGTATTTGTGCATCTTATAAAATTGATACCGATACTCTAATGTAGGAATCAGTAATAATAGATACTTCCACTTGGAATGTCAGGAATAGACAACAATTTAATTTCTTATTACTACATCCAATTAGAACAATCCTGGTAACCTAAACATAGCAATAATTTAAGAGAATGTCTTCTATAATTAAGATTTAGTTTCTGTACTATTGAAGCAATTGAGAATTAAAGCAGAAATTAATAAATGCTCAATGAGACGCATTATTTTAATCGTTTATGTCAATGTACCTAATCAAAAAAAAAGTAATTTTATTTAGCAATCAGATTTTCAAAGCTTGGTAATAATATTTAATATAATATATAATAAAGTTTGTTTTTTTTTTAAATGGAAATTACCAAGTCAAAATTTTGGTGAAAAAATTGGTAGCAGCTTGTCTCCATAGCCACAAATTTTGTTGGCTCTTTGTTTTTGTCCCTAGAAATTTTGTTAAAAAATTATGGTTATGCTTTCAAATTCAGATGTTGTCAAAATTGTGACTTTTATGAATCCTGTGTGCCTGTTTGCTTTTTGAAAGCACTATAATTGAACACCTGAGGACAGACATCATTACCTAAGGTCTAAAGACAGAATTCAGTGCTAATAACTTTGATAGAAACACACTGCAAGTAAGTACAATTTTGTGGACAAAAATGAGGATCTTGCTACAAAAACTTTGAAGAAAAAGGATTATTTAGCAAAAGATACAAATAGGTATGATGATTGGCAATAAATTTTGTGTAATTTATTGAAATGTGCTCAAAGTTGATGCACTTTTTAAATGCTTCTTCACTTTAGTTTCAAAATTGTTACTTGTTCAACTCGTTCCTCAAAAACGATGCACAATACACTAATTTAATTGCATTCTTTCCGAGGTTCTTTTTCATTCATGTTTATTTTGTATTCTTGTCGATTTCTTGCTAAAAATTAAGAATATTTAGCAAACCTGCATTACAAATTGCGTCTACATTTTAACGGGTCCTTGTTCTAACTTCCTGCTTACGAAATACTCGTTTCCAAATTTCGAAAAACTATTAGCGGTACTGAATTTGTTCCTTTTTTGGTGTTTCGTCTCTAAATTTTCTTAGACGATTTTCTGTGTTGACGTTTAATGACATTGTCTTCAAATTAATTCAAAAAACCAGAACTGCTAACTTCTTTTATTAAAATTACCAGGAATGAATTTACTAGTGGTGCCAACGTTAAGACTGTTTGGCATTTCCATTAAAAAAAAAAAACAGACTTTATGTACTTTAACAACAATATGAGACAAGCACAAGCAATAACTGAAAGTTCTGAAAATATCGCATTTTAAAACTGAAGCAGTTCAAACACAGCAAACAGGCTTGTAAAACATTAAATTTCAATAAAATGTTAATGGCTGTATAAAACCAGTGACAACCTAAATCTGATGAATGATGATCTTAATACCTACAACAGTAAATTTTTGTGATTGTTTTAAATAGTGTAATAACGAAAAATTAAACATAAGACTTTTTGAATTTGTACACTTTTTAAAAACTTAAAACTTTGAAAAATACGATAAATGAGAATAGAAAGTTACATAATGTTGTCCATACACTGTGTCAATTTTTAAACTTGGAATCGGCAATATCTCTCAACTGAAAAAGTTATTGAGAATCACTCACAACCGTTTCGGTGGTTCCTAGTGAGAATTAAAAGGTGATTCGTCACTAGCGCGCGCGGTTTAGTTTTCTTACCTGATAATAAAGGCTTACTTTAATCTCTACTCATTTGCACGCCGGATAGGATTAGAATTTACCTAATGTCCGACTCTTCTATCTGCATACAAAATGTTTTTTTTCGTACTATTACTATTGTTTTATAATAACCTATAACTTCACAAATCTAGGTTAAGTTTGCTTAATTTTTTTTTAAATAACTCTGTAACCGTTTATTTCAGAAGAAAAATGTTTAAGGCATCAAGGTTGTAGAGAACGAAATTTCGCAAATTTCTGTATTTATACTTTATACCTAGGTACTTCACAACATATCTGCATACAGAAAAAAAGGTCAAGTGCCGGCAGCAATAGGTCGCCAAAAAGTGCAGCCGAAGAAGTAACTTTTGTTTGCGTAAGAAAGTTGAGAGACTTTTAATTCACTTCAGGGTGTGGTTGAAAAATTATGTCCGTTGCTAGGTTACAAAAATAATACCAATTTGCCTAGAAGTTTAAAAAAATAGCTGGATTACTGTAATTTCGACATTTATTAATTTCCTGTTATGTGTTGAGATCACACCCTATTTTCGAATATTTTTCGCCACGAAGAGGCTGTTCAGGGTGATGCATTTTGGATGTCCGAATAGGGAATCTCCGAAACTGATGTTTAGCCAAAAACGAGTGATATATTCTGGGGCTCATTTTTTGAGAAAATAATATTGGTTAAAACCGCATCCCGCTATCGACTTACAGACAAAAGTTGACATTTTGGCGAAATCTAAAAAAAATATATCTTCGTTATTATAGAAGATACGGATTTTTAAATGGGTATCATAGATGGCTATGTCATTTTTAAAAAACTTGTTTTTTTCTTATCTAAAGTATATATATTTGTAACAAATTATTATAATACATCTTTAGCAAAAAATTATCTTTAATTTTTGTTGGCCATGAAAAAATGTTGCATCTTCAACTAAAAGGATTAAACTATATTATTCAACCAGTGTCGCTAATGAAAGAGTTTTCTAAGTACTAAGTAATGAAAAAAATGCAAAATAAATCGTAAATCAACTTATTGGCGACTAATAACATTTCTTTGTTTTTAAACAAGCTAATATTACCATTGTAACTTCTAGTGATACGTAGAGTGTTGTAAAAAAGCCGCTTTAATTCTTCAATAAAATACAGGTTGCGCCAGAACTCGCGCCCCAGAGAAAAATGTCAAATGCCGGGGGCAATAGGTCGCCAAAAAGTGAAGCCGAAGAAGTAATTTTTGCTTGCATAAGAAAGTTATTAGACTCTTAAATCCACCAATCCCAGAAGGGCACCTCAAGGTGTGACTGAAAAATTATATCCGTTGCTAGGTTACGAAAATAATACTAATAAATAATAATAAATAATAATATTTGGCCAGAATTTAAAAAACTAGCTGGTCTACTGTAATTTTGCGTTTGACATTTATCGTGATGTGGTTGACATAACTTGCTAGTTTCCAGTATTTTTCTCGCTGAAGAGGTTGTATACGAGTATAATAAGACAGAATCGTTAATTATTATCAACAATTATCAAAAATTATTGAAACATTCTGGAAATTCCTGATGAACTGCGACTTCTCTAAAACTTCTTCACAGGTATTGTTCCTTCTCAACTTTTTCTTCTATCTGATACAGATTAACAAACCGATAAATGAATTTTAGAGCTTGAAAACTAGTGTATTATCCTTATGAAACAAAGAAGCAAGTGTGAGTGAGAGACCAGAAAAACATGAAGTAGGTACGCAAGTTTCCTTATTTACTTTAATGCAAAATTAACAGGAAAATGTGTTTTTTATAAGAAATTGTGCTTAAATAAAACAGGTTACTGATTTTAATATCAAAATTGTAGTTTTACTCTCGTATTTAGGCATTTTTGCCCAGTAGAAATTCTAACCTCAAAATTTCAACAACAATTTATTGTTGTTTTCTTCCACTCACATGAGCTTACTATAACCCCTTGGCTGTTTTTTCATTAAAAAATCCAGAAGAATGTTGCAATGTTTGTATTTAGTACGAAAAGTTAGCATTTTTGCTAATGTTTTAATTCCGAGGGCATTTCAGCAACGCTTTTCGGTGAATTTGTGGACTGGTCTTTCGAGGAATCATGTGGTTTGTCAATAATATCAACTAATTTCAACATAACGTGACTCCCTTTCTAAAAAGTAATTTTTTTGTTAATTTTGCATTAAAGTAAATAAAGAAACTTGCGTACTTCTTCATGTTTTTCTGGTCTCACTCTCACTTGCTTCTTTGTTTCATAAAGATAACGCACTAGTTTTCAAGCTCTAAAATTCATTTATCGGTTTGTTAATCTGTATCAGATCGAAGAAAAAGTTGAGAAGGAACAATACCTGTGAAGAAGTTTTAGAGAAGTCGGTTCATCAGGAGTTTCCCGAATGTTTCAAAATAATTTTTGATAATTGTTGATAATAATTAACGATTCTGTCTCATTATACTCGTGTACAACATCTTCAGCGAGAAAAATACTGGAAACTAGCAAGTTATGTCACCCACATCACGATAAATGTCAAACGCAAAATTACAGTAGACCAGGTATTTTTTTAAATTCTGGCCAAATTGGTATTATTTTCGTAACCTAGAAACCGATATAATTTTTCAATCACGCCTTGAGGTGCCCTTCTGGGATTGGTGGATTTAAGAGTCGAATAACTTTCTTATGCAAGCAAAAATTACTTCTTCGGCTGCACTTTTTGGCAACCTATTGCCGCCGGCATTTGACATTTTCTCTGGGGCGCGAGTTCTGGCGCACCCTGTATATTTTATATGACACAAAAATGACGATATCGCTATTCAAATACCCAAATTCCGTCTATGTGGAAGGTTATCCTACCTCAAAAAAAAATGTTTTTTCTAATTGTGTTGACTGTTGACACATTTGTTTTTCCTATTTTTGGATTTTTTAAAAATATGTAATAATTTTGTTCTGAGGCGTTCGCAAATTTGTTCAATACTTCTACGGTATCGTATTTTTAAATTTTTATAATTTTATCTATTTTTTTCATCTATTTTACAGGTCACAAAACTCTTATTGATTATTATTTACACATTTGGAGTGAAATAGTTTTCCATGGCCAACTATTATCAAACAAAATATGTATTTCATTTTCTAAGTATAATTATAAAAAAAATATTCTGTTACAAATATATATTTATTAGATAAGAAAAAAATAAGCTTTTTAAAATGCCACAGCCTATAATTTCTATTTAAAAAAATACAAGTTTAGCTTATTACGGCTAAACCAATAACTAAAAAAAACTGTTAACTACATTATTAAATTCCTCGTAAAAAAGTGCTTGTCAGTGTCTTTATTTCAAATCCGTATCTTCTATACCAACAAAGATATAATTTTTTTTAGATTTCGCCAAAATGTCAACTTTTGTCTGTAAGTCAAAAACAAAAGACGATAGCAAGATACAGTTTTAACCAATATTATTTTCACAAAAAATGAGTCCCAGAATGTATCACTCGTTTTTGGCTAAACATCTTAGTTTCGGAGATTCCCTATTCGGACATCCAAAATGCAGCACCCTGTACATGAGTGTAATGTTTCGAATTTGTTTTAGGCGTCAATTGTGTGGTTTAAGTTAATAAGTTTTAACCATGTAATCAGTCGTTGATTATTTGGAAATAATACTCATTTTTGAAGAGTGTTGGCTTAACGACAGGGAGGCAACTAGGATATTTTTCGAACGTTTTGCTGACAGAAATCATCCAGGTTATATAAGGTCATATTGAGGGCCATTGCCAGGGTGCAAGAGCGGTCAAGTCCTACCAGACCGAAAAGAAATTAGAGGTGTTTCCCGAACGGCGCGCAGAGTTGAAAATGAAGAAGCCATTTGATCACTTTGAAACATTTCACTATTTTGTTTGTTTCTTTATTATTTCATAAAAAATTTTGTTTGAACTACAACCAAATTCACCTATTACCAAATGTGGTCAATCTAAAAGTGTAGTAATAGAATGCTCAAAAAGAGTCTATTCCTATTTCCGATTCCTACAACGAATTATTTTTTTTTCATCGTAGGTGTTTATTCCAAGGTTCGTTTAGAAATAAAAAATCTTTTATAAATAAAGATAAATACAGAAAAAAATACTTTAAACACAAGAAACGCACTAAAATTAAAAACGGTGCAAGATAATGCGAGATACAAACAAGACTTGCTACGCACGAGATTCCAGTTTGTTTCCGGACTTGGGGATATTCCGGGTCACTTTGTCCTAATCCTTAAAATTTAAACCAAAAGTTTGCGCTATAAAGCGATTCAAATGAGGAAGCAAGGTCAGGTAATTAGATTTGTGTCGTCCGCACGGACTTTGATCCATAATCGAGTGAACGCCGTGTGGACGAGAGTCACTTCCCTTCGCCAATTGAATTTGTCACTTCCGTTCGCCATTTTCCATTTCACCTGACGACTTTCAGTCGTGTCTTAAAAAGACCTCGCTTTTCCTAGCTTCCATATAGCAATTTGCTGCGGATCTGTGAGAAGTGTCTTCAACAGGAAGTGGTGTGGAGAAGCATCTGGCTTCCGCTAGCTTTGCTTTGTCCACTTCCGGCATAAAGACAACTTTGTTTCAGAAGGGTGAAGTTTAAAACAAACCAGCGTCACTTTTTCAAAATGAGAGTTAATTTATTCTCTTTCATTTAAAAACATATCATCCTGATACCTCTTTACGAATTTATAAACACTTTTAAATCTTCGGTTAAAAATCTTCCTCGCTCTGTGCATATTTTATATTTAATCTGTAAACAGAGCCACGTCGGTGCTTTGTCGCAATTTGGAAATTCCCTTTTATTTTGATAGGGGATGTGACTCATTTAAAAGTTGATCGGGAGGATATTTACACAAAGGGTAACTAACATTTTTTATCTCGGGAATGTTAATTTCGACAACATTTTTCGAGGGATATATGAGACTTTTTTATTGCATCATGTACAATTCAGTCGAGTAAATTTGGTGACCGCGAGAGGAGACTTTGTTTATAGGGTTGTAAGTATGTATTGCGTCGTTAGGGGGGTTGAATGTGATGGCAACTATTTCGTTTTACAGTTATGGCTGACCACCACCGGACTCGTATGCATTTCCAACCCTCTCACTTTCAAAGCTTTATAGGCGTTTTAATTGTTATAGGACGCTACAGGTTGTCCCAAAGGACTTAGGGTTTCTTTCAACCTCGGGTTCTTAATTAACGCTCTGTCTGGCAACTGTAATCGATTCGACGATTTTCCAAATACTCAATTTAATTAACTACCTACATTTAACTAATATCTTAATAAAAACAATATAGTAACTAAATGAACATGTTAATGTACTATAAATTGAGTTTTTCAACGTCTGCTGAAAAATAAAACGCCCATTTGTTTTAATTTAATTCTCAATAGTTTCTCTTGTTTATCAAGTGAATGCGCCGGCAATGCGAGAATCCCACTTTTTAGTAAAATCAAAGTCTCAATCACGAAACAAAATGCAAAAAATACCACATGTTTAGCAAAACTTTTGTCATCTCGGTTTAAACATTCAACTTACTCTAATTTTTTTGACTGCCATTTTAATCAATCAATTTAACATAATAATATTTATAAAATATCAATTTCATCTTTTTGAACATAGATATAGTATTGGTTTATTAATAATTAAAAAACTACATTTTTCAGAGAGAGGTACATTACATAAATTAAGCTTAAACGAATTGCATTTGAAACAGATAAGGTAGTAAACGATTGCCACGTCGTATCTCCTGTGGTACTCGTAACTGTGTATGCTTAAAGGGTGTTTTCCCTCAAGAGAGATTGTGGTTTCTGCACTGCAGCTGTTAGCGTTTCAGACTCATTTATTTTAAAGTCTCAATCTACTTTTCCGCATTTAGTAGCAGAGGTGGTTTTCGGACAATGAATCTGAAACATATATCGAGCCTCAGTGGTTTCCAAGTCCACCTCAAAGTCCCCAAATCTGCATTTTAGCATCAACGACTGATTCCGATAAATTCATTGCACCTAATTGAAATCCAACAGTCCTGTTGTCGTGTTCAGTTTACGCAAAGGACTGATATATCGCCCACGAGCCGGGATTATGTCTGCTTGATGAAAATATGTGGTGTTGTTAGCAAGTCGTGGCTAATTTAGAGGATGGCATCAGATATGGAGAGTGCTAATTGGAGTCCATTGATGGAACGAGCGAAAACAAGAACAAAACGCAATGTAGATTCGGAAATACTAGCGTGATTCCGGTCGTAAATTAAGAACTGGAATCGTGAAATATGTCGTAAGTTGGGTAAAGATGTTTTGAGACAAAGAAGTTTGGGCGAATCGTATTGGCACTCACGTATTCCTACTATAACTCATGTGATATCATCGAGTTTACTACGCTATAATCCAATTCGATGCCAGTGACGGATTTCGCAAAAGGTGAACAAAGCTGTTGGAACTTACACTTCTGCAGCAACCAAAATTTCGCAGTCGTTTAAATTTTATAACAATTATGATAAAAATTTGTTGTGATTTTAGCTGGCACAGAGAAGAGTATGTCTGTAAAAAAAATCAAAACATTTGTTTTTTCTTATTACAGTAACAAAAAAAAATCGCAAGTGGTTGATCAATTAATTCTCGAATATTTCTACTCTCACGTCTACATATTTTTACATTAAAAAAACTAATTAAACGTTCAAATTATCAGGTTTTTTAAAAACTTAAAAAACTTAAAACGTAATTAAATCTACAGGGTAAGTCATTTTTACAAACATAAGCAACTCTGTTGTGTTTGTAATGCATAGTGGCATCTGGGAATGTATTTTGGTTGCGTCTGCAAATCGGTCAGGGTCTTTATTATACAGGGCTTTCATTTCAAAAGGAGCCAGTCTTAAGGGTGTTATGCAGTGAAGTAAAATTTTCGGAATGTGCTCTTTCACTTATTTTCATATACGATAATATTACTAATAATAATAACAAAATGCCAAGTTGCATTGTTAAATACTTAATGAAGATAAATAATAATCTTTTATAAATCGAACACAAATAAAAAAGAAATTATAAGAACCATAAATGGCTTTATATTCACACAAAATATTTTATTAGAGTAACTGCAGTTTAAAAATTTAAAAGACAAAAAAACTACATCTTGAAAGTAATCAAAAATTATTATTAATCATACAAGTGTGTAATATACTAAACTATGTTTTTTTAATGTGACAGAAATTTAGGTTTTAGGTTTTTGAAGTACTGCAACAAATACTTTAGAAATGCCTAAAATATAAGTTATCTAGTTGTTGCATTAAGGAGACGATTTTTAGATCACATATTTTTATGTGTAAGAGGTCAGACTTATTTTTTCTATAGTTGACCGCACTTACTACAGCCGTTCGAAATTTTAATACATGCCGTAATAAAATTCTAATTTTTGGACTGAGTTTAGCGCATTTGGCCAATTCTTTTAATTTATTACAAAATATGGTTTCTACACTCGATTTTTTCAATATAATAATCCGGGCCATATGGTTTGATATTTTTTATTTTATTATAAGCACTACTATCATCATCTCCTATAATTCGTTTATATTTTAAACCATGCATTTCTATCGAACACATAAAACTATCTAAAATAATTTGTGCCTCCATCGCTGTCGATGTGATTTCCCAATTTTTAAAACATGCATGTGGTGGTATGTTAACATTTTTATGATAGAACAACCAAATATTATGTTAGAAATTATTCTTTAACTAATAAGCAGTGCTAAATCTCAAAAAATGCAAATTTAGAGCGAGATATTTTTATATTGTACAAGAGTTTTCTTAGAAGAACTCAATTATTTGCTACATAAAAAAAGCACTTTAGAGAAAAAAATATATTTTTTTAAATTTCTAACGCATACCTGATTTTTTAAAACTAAAATTATGTTAGAAATTAGTCTTTAACTAATAAGCCGTGCTAATTTAGAGCGAAATTTATTTATCTTTTACAAGAGTCGTTTCCCATATCCGGGGACACACTGTGTATCTGCTTCGAATTCTGTCGAATAATTCGCGAATTAAAATTTGAATGCAGTTAAGTATACTATAAATTGGCCACAATGCTACTAGACTTAAAAAAAATGTAGCTAAAACCAGATATCATCAGTTTGAAATTCAACAAAAAGGAAAGCTTCTTGCAGGTACCGCTTGTGTAAAATCATTATTAGGGGTTAAGCGCTCGATGGGGGTAATAACGGCTGTAAATCATGGAAGAAGTTTGAGATTTTCGGTCCAAGGGTAATGGGGGTTGCATCCATTTTTTAAAGTTTTTTTGTAATTTAGCTTGTATTATAAAAAAAAATTGAACGTAGCGAGGTGCATTTTTTAATTATCTACATGTCTATAAAAAAATTGTTTTAAGATGTTGCACCGTTACAAAGAAAAACCTGGGCAAAGTTTTACAATAATGGTAATTTTTTAGAGAATCTAAGTAATATTTTGAAAAAATTACATCATARCGGGGTACGWTATGCTATTATTTACWGATAGAGAYATTGATCTTTTTGTAGAATTAAAAAATACAGATTTTACACATGGGTGAAATTTGTATATTTTCCCGTATAAATTTTAGACACTAGTGGAGAGCCTTAATAACTTTTGACATTGAGTAAATGTACAAAGCGATCCACAATGACTGAATATGTTGGCAATCCTGACCCTAATTTTTAAAGCTTACCATTAGAGTACGCTTTTGATTATCAACAATTCAACAATCTCGTGGGGTTGTACATCAAGTATTTGTCAAGCAAAACCGTATCCCGTTGTGTGTTTCAAATTATTAACAAAAATACTTTCAAATCTGTTGCCAACAGACTCAGTCTTTCTTCACTTCGTATTTTCAGACAAAAACAGGTCGATTAGGATCACGAAAGGGAGTTTCATGCTCTAGTCGCTAGCCACACTACTACCCTCTATTTTTTAAAACATTTTCAGAAGGAGAAAAAGTGAGCGTATCTAACTGTCAAAAAAAAAATTTTGTCGATTCGTTTTTCAGTTAGGGATGGTTTAATTTTTGAAGTTTTTAGTCCTAGTAGCCTTTGATTCTAACTCAATTTAATTTAAATAGCGATGGGAGAGTTCAAAACCAACATAAAATACCTTTTAGGTTGCATCCCCTAGTCACTAACCACCCTTACTTTAAAATTTTAAAAAACACCCCCAACTTTTTGAAAAGGGGGGAAAGCTTATTTAACCGTAAATAAAAAAAATATTTTGTGTCAATTCGTTTTAGAGTTATATTTCTTTTTAAAAAGTGAGGACGTGCTATTTAAAATTTTAAAGCAGGTGTGGCTAGCGACTTGGGGATGGAACCTAAGAAGTATTTTATGTTGAAGTCTTCCATCGCAACCCAAATCGATATATTTTTATATAATTAAAGGCTATAATTAAAGGCTACTAGGATTAAAAAGTAGGGGGTGGCATTTGAAATTTTAAAGTAGGAGTAGCTGGCGACTAAGGGATGAAACTTTAAATGTAACTAATGTTGGTTTTGAACTTCCCCTTCGCGGTCCTGTTTTTGCTTGAAAATACATTTACTCAATGTCAAAAGTTATTGAGACCTTCTTCTTTTGACTTAGCATGTATTTATCTAAATTTACTTACTTCACTTTGTATAGGTATTTTTGATGTCTAAATTGTAAGTAATAGAAGTTCCTGGACGGAGAAACGCAATTGATATTTTATGGCACTAAATAATTTTGTGGAACCTTAAGTTTTCTTCATTCCACACAACTTGAGTTTTTACTCTACATATTCACTGAAAACAGGCATGAAAAATATACATTACATCTTAAATCTTGGTCTCCACACAAAATGTAAAAATTTAGAATTTGCTCTTCCTTACGTTACATTATCTTTTGAAACTCTGTAAAGTAGCTACATGCTGAAAAAGTAAGCACAAAGCATTTTAATCAAATGCGGTTCCCTTGAATCAGAAGTTAATTTCAGGAGGATCGAAACATGTGCCTTGCTGTCCCCGATATCGTATTTAGTTCCGTTGCAATTATAAAGCCTCCGCCTTGGAAATCCAATCCGAAGACCGGGGAGTTGCAGTGATGAAGGAAGCCCCGCGGTCCCTCGTCTTGTTGGTATTCATCGGACATGTGTAATCAAGCTCGTATAACTCGTGCCTTTTGAGATCCTCCGAGATCATCTCCGTCCAAATTATCCCAGCTACTTAAAATCGAAACGAGGATTTCATTTTTCGGTGCTTAAGCGGATTGCGAGGGGGCCTCCATTATCAACCCTTTGCGAGAAGTCGGGAATTAAAAGATTCGGCGTGGAGACGTGGTTTTGACGTGATTACCCTAGAGAATGCAGTCTTGTTTGGATAATGGGGTAAGAGGTTGTCACCCGATGCCTCGCTTATTAGCATCGGACCCTGATGCTGACCGCGACATTAAGAGATCGTCTTTCCATATTCGGCCCTTTATGAATAATAAACAATGTGGGCGGGAGAGGCCAAGATCCAATTAACTTAAACACAATGAACATAATTTAGGTAGAACGCGGCGCCGGACGTGATGGGCCTTTTGTTAATTTGCGTTTTCAAATTGCTAGGATTAAATAAGCAGTTGGTATAGTAAAAAGATAAAAGCGGAATTTATAAATTGCAACTACGCGTACAATAAATTCAGAACATAATGAACCGTAAAATTTACGATGCGCATTTCTCCATAATAATAGGATTTATAAATAGATACATTATGAGCCGAAAAATAAACAATTATAAATTGTAAATCGTGCTTTACGGCATGTTCAAATGTACGAGTATGTGTGATACATACAATAAATATAACTGTTTTACTTAAATACTGATAAAAATTATGTTCAGAATAACGTTTAAAATCACTTATTTTACATAATTGCAAACTAAAATTCAAAAATCTTCATTTTATGTAGATGGTTATTCTTAAATATGGAGCAATATTTACCCCTGAAAAATGACCTATAAAATGATGTTAATTTAAATAAAAATTCGTGTCCTATCTCTACTGATCTCTACTGATTAAAAATTATACGTTTTTTATTCGAAATTGATTACTCTATCGATCTGAGCAATAAAAAAATTGTGTTAAGAGAGCAAAAAAAAAAACAAAAAAAACACAGAAAATGTGAGCTGCAATTGCAGTAACCGGCAATTAAGTGTTTTCGTGATTACCAGTTTAAAAGGTATATTCTCGCAAGTAACTGTTCCAAATTTTATAATATGTGTTCAAATGGTTCCGAAGTTATTACAAAAAAAAAAATTCCATATCCAAACTCCGAGGGCTGTAAAATTCTTATCAGTAGAGATCTTAATGATCTTAATTTAAATAAAAACTTGTGTCCTAGACACAAGTTTTTATTTAAATTAAAATCATTTTATAGGTCATTTTTGGAGTTCTGTTTCATATTTATACACGAGTAATAATGAGCCTGAAATTTTTTTTGAAGCAACCAACATTACATTTCATAGATAACGTGAACATTAAAATATTTCGTTTTTATTAGTTAAACATAGTAATCGTATTTTTACTTTTGACAAATTTCTATCAGTCAAAATGACTTCACTCCAGTTTTAGGAAGTCCGTCTATTTCGATATCGCACTGGATAGAAAGGTGCAGTCTGCGAAGCGTTTCTCAAACATTCTTCATAAATGAGAATCTTGTTGGTCTTTTTGGCAACATTTTAGTAATTCTCGACAAACTCTCCAAGGTTTGACATTTTATAAATTAAAGTTGAAGTGCTGTTTGGTCACTATATTTAATGTATTAAAACCGTGGAGGGAGAAACAACTGGAGTAAGAAGCATTTTGTCGTACGTAGAGTTTAAGGCACGACAAGCACAACGAGGAGTGCCATAAAGAAGTAAGTGCGACAAAATGTGTTATAAACGAGATACCATACAGATTTTTTTCTACTTTGCACCTTTTTTCAACAAAAAGATACAATTTGGGAATGTAAGGAATTTTGCGGCAGTTGACAACATTGGGCGGCAAAATTATAAATTACCTTCTTTTTAGTATAATTTTTAAAGTACTGTTTTGTTCAGTACAAACGCAAACTAGAAAATGTAAATATTAAGCAAAATGTTGCAGTTTTTGTATTTTATATAAAAATTTGCACTGTGAAAATATAGTTTAAAACTCAAAAAATTCATTACACCAAACAATTCGTGGTTCAAATATGGTGGATGCGCCGGGATAAACATTTTTTATAGCAGATGCTAAACTATTTCTTTATCAACTCTTTGGAGTAGATAAAGTAGCACCTTAACCGCAAGGGTAGATGAAGTAACACTTTGACAGCAAGGGTAGATAAAATATTTTAACTTATTTTATTTATTTAAATTTACAAATTTTATAATCCACGAGGTGGAACAAAGCGTCCGATTTACACTCAAACGAGTTGAATACAACATTTTATTCTTCGAATTAGACTCAATACGGCTTAACCTTGCTTCAAATCTGTTAAAAATAATCTGACGTTTCGTATTGAGAAATGCCCAAAATTGTCTTTTTTTTATTTTAGTTTTTCTCTTAAACTTTAAGTCCTGCTATAGAAAGAAATGTATTATACACGACAATAAAGATTGTTTATCTATTCGTGAAATAAGTTCACTCGTGAGTTCATCACTCGTAAACTTAACCTTTTCACTCGCAGATAAATAATCTCTTTATCGTCTTGTACAATAAATAACTATTTATTTATCCAAGCACATTTGGCATTAAATTTCTCTTGAATTAAGAGAAACATTGCAATATTTCCTGATAACTATTAGTTACATTTAAACATTTTTTTGTAATTTACCTCCATTTTGATTCTCTAATAAGACATATTAAAGAAAACGCGACGTCGTAATAGTCAAAACGCGATTAAGGGTCGGTTTCTGAAACGATTTATCGTTAGCTAAATTTTATCGGTTCCATAATTGCTATAGAAACACCAATCAGATCAGTGCTACCTTAGTAACTATCGAACCGATAAATTTTATCTAATGCTAAATCGTTCTAGAAACCTGGCATAAATCATTTAAAATTAGAAGGCAAATTACAAAAAATAGAAAAATCGTTCCATATAACCTTGACGCACTTATTCTTTAAAATAACTCGTGGCTGCGACACGTGATTTGTTTTTTAAACTTGAATTCGTGCCTTACGGATGGTGTTATAAAACTTGTTTTTTAATATACTTACTTTTATAATCATTGAGAACTATATTGAATGCTATGTCTATTGAATAAAACAACTTGTAGCAGTAGCGCTTGTAATATACTCGTATTTGTTTACATAAAAAAATATTTTATTTAATTTATAAATTAATTAAGTTGTTAATTAACTGTTCGACTTTGTAGTTAGTCTAAATGTTTGAGTAAAGTGCTTGCTAATAATATTTGTCCAGAGCAGTTATTTACACATTATTTGTTGATACACTTAATTTTGGTGATTTTTGAATATAATGGTACAAAAGGGTCGCTTGATTTGATGTAAATACTGGAATGAATCGGAAACAGCAATCATTTCGCATTTTATTCCATCGGTAAAATTTAATCCAAACGCAAATATTCATAAATTTCGAATTGTTAACGCTAGCAGAGATTAAAACCCAGACGAACCAATGCAGACAAAAATTAATTAAAACACGTAGAAATGAGAACCGTCTGACGAGTCTGTGTACAGAATACAAAATATTTGTTAACCTTAGGTGGTGTTCGCAGTATACATTTCACCAACTTTATGAATCCATTTTTGCTCAAAGGAAGCAATGCAACGACGTGAAGTATTGAATTTTATTTTTACATCGCGGCCAGACTACATAGTGTAGAGAAGTTAATTTAACTTATAATGTAGTGCTCAAAATTTTAAAATATTAAGCGTAAACGTGAGTTTTCGTCTCGAATAAAAAAACTGTAAAAAATATTATACGAAGGTAATTTAAATATTTCAGTAAACCGGCTTTAATTAAATACATGCTAAAATGTAAAAAAAACACGCTTTGTGGCCCGGCGCCTCCACCAGAATTGTTGTGTAATGAAATTGTAGACCGATTTAATTAAAACTAGCAGATAGTCACGTAATTTTGGTCGAAGTTACCCGTTTCAGGATCGTTTCAGCGAGCTGATGTCATGTGAACCAAATCGAATTATTCAAAAGTAACTTATGCATTGTTTAGTAATTTAACCAGACGCCGCAGCTTTGCTAGGCGTTAGGGCTTACCCTGGCCGACCGCAGACTTGGACTTGGAATGCTGGACTGCCTGTTATATTGGCCAGCCGCAATAAGGAACCTCACACGGACAATCAACTAAACAATGGCTACCAAACTATTTGATACGTTTAACAATAAACCGGATTAACTAGATTCGGATTCTATGCAATCAAATTTCTACTTTGTACACACTATTTGTTTTGCTTCAGTGTTTACCTCAACTCACATGAACCAAAAAGTTATACTTAAAGCAATGTTGTAAATTTATAAATTATACGAGTATACCGTTCAGGCGAAAACAGTGTTTTTACCCCATGTCTAAAAGGTAAAACTTTTACTTGTGTCATATAGTCATAAAAGCGTCATTTTATAACAACCTTGTTACACAGTTATTTTTGTTACGATCACTGTTTACGTACAATGTTTATTCAAAAACTTTTTGACCAATAATTTAAAATGGTTCTTTAATTAAATGATGAATAAAATCACAGTAAAGTAAAAAACCTTAAAAAATGTTTTTATCCGCAAACGTCACAAAAGTGACCAGTTTTATGACTAAATGACACAGGTAAAAGTTTTACTTTTCAGACATGGAGTAAAAACACTGTTTTTACGCCTAGGCGTTTTCACTTTTACTTGACACTTACTTTGACATTTACCACAGTTGTCTCTTTCGCTTTTTCAGCATTTTCTGGAGAAGTACAAGCTAGATTGTCAGCATTCGACATTTTGCACTATAAACTACACCAGTTATTCACCAGTTAAATCAATCAACACTTTCGAAATCTCAACACAAATTCCGAAACTGACGCGTGACGTTTGTTATGATTTTATTGCAAAGCGTCCTGATTATTGAGGTGATGTACTTGATTATTGGGGTGTTGCTCTTCATCTCTCCATCTGAATAGTTTGCAGATAAAATACTATACAGGTGCGCCAGAACTCGCGCCCCAGAGCAAAATGCCATATAAGGTAAGATACCAGGAACATGGAAAAAATGTTTAAAAAATTTCATCTATAAAAATTTCGAAGTTATGAGAGTTTAAAGTTTGCACTTTGACTCTATTTATTTCTGTTGGAGAAATAATTTTCCAAGTTTTTTTGCTACAGGCTATTAGAAGAGGAAACAGGTAAGCTGTATCCTAAATTGTAACTCTGTTCAATGTTATTTGTGGCTTTTATTGGTAAAGTTTTTGTACCTTTATTAAATAATTGTAAAAAAAACATATACAGGATCATCAGTATCATTAAAAAGACATAAAAAAATGTCAAATGTCAAAAAATAAATGTCAAAATTTTTTGACAGATAGAATTTTTTAAACATTTTTTCCATGTTTCCTGGTATCTTATGTTACATGGAATTTTTCCCTGGGGCGCGAGTTCTGGCGCACCCTGTATGTTATTTGGAGTAAAAGTGAGTTTATGTGGCTCAGCTCACTCCGTTCGGCAAAATGAACGTTCAGCTTCGCCACATAAACAATCACTTTTACTCCTAATAACATAATCTACTATTAACATCAAAATTGATTTACTGTTTTCTCCAAAAAAAACTTGGGCAAAGTTAGGATATGTTACACATTTGTGATTTTATGTTACAGATTCGATAGCAGACTATTAAAAGAATGTACGCATTACATAAAATGCCCTAATTAACGTTTTAATTGCTATTTATAGGTTACGACAAAAAAATATTCATTTCAACCATTCCTTCCTGCTTAAGACCTGCCAACTACTTGGCCTGGAATTCTAATATTTGTCTCAGCTAGATGAACTGATTCTACTTTTATTATGTTATTAGAGCATAACTGAAGAACTAAATTTGTTGTAAGTACATATTTCAAAATAAGTGAGAAACTCATAAACAGCGAGTTAAAATAATGTTGACAACAATTTTTCCTGAAAAAAACAAACTTAAAACATTCGTATATTTATTTCAGTCTAGAAGCCGAGTACAAACAATTATCTTTTATTCCATCACGCGTTCGAGTTCGCCCTTTTTTATTTTTTGCTGTTCATTTTATTAGTCTGCGCACAAAGGAATTATTACATCTCTAATTTGTGATAATATTATGCAAAAGTTTTTGGTTGTGATATTGTTGCCGACATTGTGTTGTTAACAAAAAATAATGCTGATGGCAAACTGAAAATGAATTTCGTTGTCGGTCTACAGCGTTAATCTGCACATAAAAAACTCATTCTGTATTAAACTGAGTTCATACAAGAAATATTGTACCGTTCTTAATTAAACTAATATTAAATGCCTTCAGAAAAAAAGCTTTTTGAATTCTGCATTTGGTGAGTTCAGGGTGGCGATAAGAATCCGTTAAGTTATTCAGAGATAGGGAGCTTTCCTGACAGATTGGCGTCCCTCTTGCGTCCTGCATACCAAAATTGGGAATCCTAACGAGCCCCACGGACATACCGTTCGCATACGAGATTTTCTTAAAACAGGACTCTAGAGTTGATTTCCTGGATGTCCAAAGCATTGATTACAGAACGTCTTAAATTCTATAACTTGGTCGGAAATCTCTAGCAGGAATGAGAATGTATAGCGATTCTTTTGGAACTTGTTTTTACAAACACTTTGTATATCTAATCTAGAAACGATTCAAAAACACTGGTAACAAGATTGGCCAATTTACTGTGACATCTGTAATCGTAACGGGATTTACTTTTGCCAGTGTACTTGTCGAAGTTGAAAGTAATTTATTTATCGAGAGATAAATTTGAAGCAGTGACAAACTGTAAATGCAATCGGGACGTGATTCGGATGAATTGCACAGGCAATGAATATTAAACAAGTTTGGAACTGGATTATGAAATTAGAATTATGGAGATGTTAAACAAAAATACGTCACATGCCATTCTGTTTGACAACAAGATAATTTCAGGTATTTGGTATTACAAGATTTTCAGTGTTTTCCAGAATTGCAATTTGACTTACTATGGAAATTATTGCATTATCGATTCACCCCGAATGAAATTTACAACTTTCAAATATCCTGCGTGTGCAATTCCGATAACGAACGTTCCCCCTTTATCGAATTACAAACGCTCTGTTAAACATTCGATAATTATAAGCGTTGCAGTTCCACAATACGCACAATAAATCCGGACAAGGTGTGCACGTCTGGATTCGTGAATTGATTACATTCAAACTGAATGGAATTAATTTCACGAGTTGTGCGTCAAGAAACCGAATATGCGATTCGGTATAACCAAGTTAATTAGTTGACCACAGCAGACGTTCTACAGCTTCGCCTTAATCTACAACAGTTTACAGTTTTCGAAAACCGATTTGAAGAGAAATTCGTGCAACTCTCAACAATTCTTATTCAAGTGCTGAAAGACAATGCTTTCCTTTGTCAATCTTAAAAATCCCGAAGGGAGCGTCCAGGGATTGAGATCTCGTGACTCGACGACCAAGTAGCAATGACAAACGAGGAAGGTCCTGTATGCAGAGTGGCCACGATGCACATGAATGGCATAGTAAATAGTATCTTTACCGCATTATCGCTGGTTCGGCAAACTTCACGGTGTAATCACGAACGAAGATAAGTTTGAGACGTCTCATACATCAAACTTAATCACAACACAAGCATAAGCAACACCGATTTAAGCCACTGGAAGTTGTTTTGCGGTGGCAAAGTTTAACACTTGCAAATTTCGGAATGACAGTCATTCCTATGGTGGTAAGAGCAAATTGCTTTGAATATCTCGAGCAACTTGTTCAAGTTTGGGTGACATTTTGGGGTGTTGAAATAAGAGTCGGTTTAGACAATGGTTATATTTATTACGTTTTAAAAATTTGTAATCCCATTGTATTACATATAAAAAGCCGTCAAAAGCTCGATCATTTTTATGTCATATATTATATTGATATCAAATTTTTCACGCATATAAAAAACATCTCGACTTATGCTCGGACGTTCATCGTGAGTCCTACGAATAAAAGGGTTCGAATTTTAGAAATTAACTAAAAATTCGTTTTGGGTCAAATAAAATAAATAACTTTTGTACATTCTAAAGCTTAAGCCACTCGCAGATCTCACAACGTCCTTCCAAGCACCAATTTATTGTTAGCCTAATGTTACAAATAGATAATTTACAATATTCTGAAAGATCCTGACAAATTGCATGCTTCTCCAGCGACATAGGTACTCTAGTAGTGTGAATAAATACATACTCATTTTTATTGTGTGTAATTTGCTGCCACGAGATCGGGTGTTGACGTTTGCGCAGCGTTCAATTTTTGGCATTGTAATCCCTTCAGGTATGGCACATGTTGCTATCTCTATCCTGAAACGCTCCGCTAACGCAACACTCGACGCCCGCAAAACGTAACCTTTCCCAAATGCCCGAGGCCGGACCTCGACGAGTCGAAATCCGGCCGTGGCGGTAAAAAAATTACATAATAAAACCTCTGCTGATATTGCTCATGCTAAACTCTGAAGAATACATCATCAATAATAATAATGATAATAATAAACCGGCACGGGTCAGGGCGGCAGCATTTGTACTCATTCAGTAATCACCGGTTGATTTGTAACTGTCTAGAGTCGAAACTCTTCGATAACAAGTGGCTGGTGCCGCGCTCTGCTAAAGTAGTGCCGGCCCTATCTAGCACAAGAGGCGGCAATGCAGAGCGCCCGCTTCGCCCTCTGCCACCCCGTCCGGCCCCTACTACAGTACGCTATAAACATACATAAACTACCTTCTCAACTCTCAACACTTCCCAATAGTAATAATATGTGTAATTGAAAACAGCGAGGGAGCATCCTAGCGGCTACTCTATACCGGCCGCCTTGAAAGACGGCCCTCACACAACTACAACACCAAACATGGTTACCATTTGTTAATATGTTGTGTGTACCAAATTTGTACTTTAATAGGAGAAAAAGAAACCGCCCCAAAGCGACACTCCGACGATCTTCTGACACTTTACGACAAAATCATCTACATATTCAACTATAGTATCTGACAAAAAAAAACGGACAACAAAATTCACTATCACTAACATTCATTTTTGTATAAAACGTTAAACAAAAAGTATTAATAAACGCTTGTTTAAATGGGATGGATATATTGCCTAAGGATTATGAGCGATTATTCAACTAAAATGGTCAATCTTTCGGCCAAAGTTCGAAATTTCACTCCGGAGTTCGTACTGTGAAAAATCAACGACACTCAACAACAAAACGTACTTTGAGTTTACTAAGCACACTACAAGATAAAGAAGTAGCCCAGCAAACGAGCGATACAAAAAAAGAGAAAACATTTATTGTTAATTGTTTTATGATTAGTTATGTAGCGAACTAAAAACTACAATTGTAGATAAAACAATTATCAATAATTAATAAAAAAAATTAAAACTGTACAGTACGATTTTTAAAATGACAAAAATTTTTTTAACCATTACTTTACATAAGTTTTAATCAAAGTTTTACAAATATCAAAGCGTGTGATGACTGTGTTCTCTTACTGCGCTCAACTGCTTCTGTTATCATGATGTGTGATTGTGGGCGAAAGAAAGGTTTAATGTATGCGAAAATAAAATGCAGGAATGGAGTGGCAGTCTAAATGGGACGGCCCCATAACGCAAAAGCAAGGGAGCCCACGCAACCATGAGAGAGATTCGGTATAACTACACCTAACCTTACCTCACTACAAGATGCAAAATTTTACGTATACAAAATTAGTGTTTTTTTAAAGAATTTTCGTTTTTTATATACAAATTTTTATCACTTCGACGATCATTGATCGTGATCACACGGAACCGGTTACAACATTAATGCCAACTCGTCTCGAAAAATAACTAAGTATCGGTTCCACTTAATTCTATAAAACAGCCGATCGTATAAAAATATATCGTCACAAAAATATGAAATTTCTGTGTACAAAATCACAACTTACAATTATTAGTACGCCAATTAATTAAAGAATTGACTCGTCCAAGTCTTGCTAGGTGACCGCAAGAACCGGTCCCTTTTTGGATTTGCGCTTTTCAATCAGCTGAAGTGATTGAAAAGTGCACGAAATATTTCCTCTCATGGTTGGTGGTTTTTGGATTAAAGACAGCTAGCTAAAGCGAAACACACACGGATACATGTCATTATCTACTTGCAGCCAAGCTACGCTAAAAATACACTATATAGTGGTGCTCTACGGTACGACCCTTACCCTGATTGCGCCTTCGTGTAATATTGTGCATGGACAGCCTTATCGGAGTGAAACGCACGGCTCGGCGCGACTGTTACACGACACGAAAGGGCGCTAAAAACGGTTGTTGATGGTTTTTGGAATGCCGAGCCGCGCGACAGAGAGGACGCCGGACCGCCGCCGACTTATTAATGTCTCGTCTTGATCAGGAGAAAAAAGGACGAATGGTCGAGCTCTGGCAGCCACCGATTGGTCCTCGCACCAGCTGGGGGTGCCCGCGCCTCTTCAACGACTACACCTACTTATTAATTCGTATTTTATTGTAAAAAACGACTACGAACTAGACTTACGATTAATCGACATATAATACCAATTTGAAAAACTTAATGGATTTCCGAATTCGAACACGTTATGTACAGTTTTTGTCCAAAAAACGACAACATTCAAGGATTCTTATTACACGTAGAAAAGTTAGACCGTGAGTTAGGCCTCGATAACAAGAAGCGGTTTTAAGGGTAGTTTAGAGTTGGGGGGCATGCAGTTATCACTACGCTAAGGGACTACTGCTACGCTCGCTATACGTTACAGAAGCTCGCTCGCACTCGCGCAACATATCTAGTCGGTCGATGTGTAGTAAGTATGTACTTTCAAAAAACAACATAAGCTTTGGCTAAACGGAGATAGGAATTATTTTACCCTCAACAATCGATTATATTGTTATCATTTATATAAAATTTGCAAAAGTAACGAACGGTTTGTACTTGAAGCAATTTCCTAGATCCGCCATCTTCATCATAATCACCATCAAGTCTAAAGAGGTATTCGCGGATAATCTGAGCGGCTGAGTTCTTTGTACGTCCGTTTCTGGAAGGCTACGGGTGCAGCAGCGGGATGAAGTGGCAGTGTGCTACTCGCAGGGAGACCGACTGTCCCTGAACCCATCACAACAACAACGACGAATAACGGGACACGCAAGCGAGACCCATTCCATGGTCCCGCACCTTTCACACCTATCACTAATTATTGGGACACAGCAATTATATCATTTTTATTACTATAGTATTATGTGTTACAGTTATTAAGTAATAAAGCGATCGTTACGATCCGTAAACGTAACCAACACAGTTGCCTCTACAATAACTTTAACCTAAACTTTAAATAAAAAATAATAATAAAAAAACACAAAAACAAAACTCAAATCAAAGACAAAAAAACTCAAACGGGATTGCTTCCAAACGTCACTCACTGTCAGTTCAACAAGACCTGCTTTAGCGTCAACTGAATTCGAGCTAGAAATTAAGATAACTATGATCACAATGTCATTCCTTTGATAAAAAGACTTAAGTTGAATATAAATTCACTAAAACCTAACAAACATATAATTAATAATAAACTAATAACATAACGGTTTTATATGCGAAGTATGTCTGAGGGTCGTTTTCAGCCATCCGTTCTGAAAGCGTCCCCCAAAAATAAATGCGATATAAAATGCAACAACATAACAAAGAAATCTAAGTCCGTCTACCGCGCTCTGGTGAGTTGAAGACGGCAAAACTCGTCGAGACGCAGGCCGGCCAGTTCGCGCCACAACAGTCCCAGATCCAAGTCCATTAGGTCTGGTGGCGGCGACGGCGGCGTCGGAGGCGCCTTCGCGAGCGAGGCGGGGGCCGCGGGCTATGGCCACAGTTGCAGTGATCGCAACGGCTGGCGGGTGTAACAATACGCCAAAGGTTTTACGAAGTGCGTGTCGAACGTATGGCAATGAGGACACGGCACTATGTGGCTATAGTCACTGAAGAAGTTCAAACGTTGGGCGGGGTGCAGAACTGGCTTGTAGCATGCGTTGCACTGCAACAAAACCAAAACCTCACCTCAAAATCAAAAAAACTCAAGATTATCCTCCTAAGACCAAAGCAGTGTTTCTTAGAAGAAAGATTTCTTACAGAAACGATAACATTTACTACCTACATACCCATACATACGAATACATGTAGGTATTTATTAAGCCAACGTCAATGGACTATCACAACATGTACAGAAGTTTTGTAATGTAAATTGTAGTCTTCTTCTAGCTAAACGACTCTTTTTTTTCATTTCAGGTTAAAATACGATTGTCATTCATAGAAAACAAAAATTAAGATTAATTAATAGGTATATTTTTTTGTATACGCTCCCGAAAACAGCTGTTTTAGGGACTCATTTGAGTCCCTAAAATGAGACTTTTCCGGACTCAATAAAATAATACGCAAAACGGTTATTTTAGGTACTCAGTCTCCAAAAACAGTTTTTGCAGACTAAAAAATAAAACTAGTTATTACTGTGGTAACAAATTTTTTTAATCGTGTTTTGGGAGCTTTAACAAAAAAATCTTGTATGCACCACGTACGCAAAAGGTTTTAGGTGACTCCTCTCATTAAAAACTCAGCTCCTACGTCGCCTCGTCATTAATTACGATTCGTCCCCTAAAACCTTATTTTGCGTACTTGATACATAAATAGCTACTCGTATTTTAAATCTGTAGTTGATTCGTTGATTCTCCAATATCTGCTATGTGTACAAATCGTCATTTGCCAGAAAGTGAAAAAAACAGTTGTAAACTCAATCCTACATATGTGATTATTATTAATAATTAATTTGATTTTTGTGTATAATTGAACATTTTTAGAATAATTCAGATATTACAATCACCTATACTTAGTCAAAATTGACTTTCAGAAGGTGTAAAAAAGTAAGTACAATCGATGTTAAAATGCACCTAGCAGATATTGCTCTGCAGAAGAAGCACATTCAAAAACTGACTTCCATGTTTTGTAATGTAAAAACAATTCATAAGATTAAAATTAAAGCTTCATTCAAAATTGTTAATAGATTCGCAAATACTTAAAACATAGTGACATCAATTCACCTTCTCCATTTTCTCGTTTACTAATTTTATAAAAATCATAATAACAAAGTTCCTGTTTTTTGATTTTTTATTGTCAAAGATCGTAAAAGATGTTTTATGAAACTTACTTTGATGCGCTCGGTGCAGCACGGCATGGCAGCGAAGATATCGTAAGAGTACATAGTACCCAAAACCAGAGAGGATCCGTCCCATCTCTGGTTGCAGAACCTGCAGATAATCGCGCGTCCATTTACGCCTTCAAGGCATGCCATGCACACTGCTGTCAAGAACTGGGTGCGTCCCTCTACTTTCACCTGCAGAAGACAAAACAAAAAAAGATGAATTACATAATAGCCGTGCTTTGACCTCTAGAACTCACCTCGATACAGCCTTTGGCATGCTGGCGTGGACTGAGGAAAAATGTGCCATCGACTAGAGGATACCTATCGAAAACCGGCATCGTCTCTTCGCAGAGGACACAGTGCACTTTGGAGCGACCCTGAGATGCAAGAGTTGATAAAATGAAGCAGCGAGTATCATCGTTTCCGTGGTTGCCCTCGTCTTCCGTCTAGAAAGAAAAAACACGATGTTTTCAGTTCGCGTGGGGAGATAAGGGCTTTGATCATTTTCCGATTGGGGACGCAGAGGGATAATATCCGGACCAGGTTTAATAAGGTGGTGAGACCGGACGCAATAACCACACTCGACAAACAGCGCAATCCTCGGGCTTGCAAACTGGAAACGAGGGTGGGCCTGCTTGTACAAGATTTTAATAAGACTAACAGTTAAACGCGTGTTAAGATACATGTCGAATAACATCAATAAACGATTTCTTACATGCATAAAGCAAATCATCGTTTAACATTCATGTAACTTTAATAACTTGAATCATATTTCAGTTTTATCCAAGCGCGAACTAAAGACGATCCTTACGAAGCTCCTCTTAAGACAATCTTCAGCAGTCATCTTGCATAAACCTAATACCAGCAGCAGTAGACACGTTAATCTGACAATATAAAAAAATTGGAAACAAAAAATCGCAAGACTGAACATCAACTTTTGAAATTTTAATCATCTCTGAATATGTAAGCTCGGGGATTTTCAAATAAGCCAAGTCAAGGAAAAAATCGGTGGTTAACTTGTCAACGAGTGAATGACGAGACTTTTCAAAACCATTAAATATTTCTACATGAGGAAGTTTCGTTTCACTCACACGTTATTTAGTCAATTTCGCTTTTCTATTATGGTCATCTCGGCTCCTGCTGTGCAAATGTAATGAAGTTGGTCGTCGAGTTTTCGAGTTTATAACGAGCTCTACGGTCCCATAAACCGCACTTTCGCAACTTTCTGCCGGACAGTCAAAAACAGGGAGCGGTTTGTCTTCTAGTACGATGACACCCTGAATTGTTATTCGAACGAAATTTATGGTTAGTGGCTTTCGCCGAAATAAACTTCCGCCAAAAATTTAATACTTTATCTGACAAAATTATAGACATCAATATATCGTTGAAATATTAAAAAACTGGTTGAAACATTTGCAATATAAAAAATATACAATCACAATATGTATGAAAACATCAAAAAATCTGTAATAAACCGATGATTTTCACTCACAAAGTCTATGTTGCAACATTTCTGGTAAATTATACAAAATTATTATTATTATTATAAGTATTATGCAAAATGAAATAAATATATTTGCTAAACTAAATTTTACCGGGGGCTTGCTCGTATCGCGTGCTTCAATTTTAATATTTTAGGCATTTCGCCACAGGTAATGTGTGTGTTGAAAAATCGATCCAAAAAAAGTTAGTACGATTATATCCTATAATTACTTATTATGTAACATGTCAAAAGACTGACATTATACTAGAGTGTGAGTCAATGGTTCTCGATCTACTCGTACATATGCCCACCTACCTAAATGTTATTTTATTGTATCCATTTACTTACAAGCAAATAAAAAAATTGCTAAGCTAACTTATTTATTTATCATATTAAACGAACTACAAATAGTTATTTATTTTATAAGAGTCTTACAATGTATTTTATCCACGACAAGATTTGAATGCGAGAACGAAGTTCGATCGTTTAATTAAGTGGATAAAATATATACATTGTGAGACCCGTATGCAATACAACGTTTTATCCACAAGCAGACAATATAGACTACATCAACATTTCAGAAAATTTTCATTTGACGTTTTGAAGTGACGTTTGTCGAATTATTTATTTTTATTCGTAGTAAGCAGGGCTAATCACGTCACGAGACGGTTACTATTTATATTTCATAAAACCCGTGTTTTTTATTGATATCAAAATATCTCGAATGCGTTTTTGTGTTGTTAATTATTATAAATTCTTTTAGATGTATGTGGTAACTTTTAAAGAACTCGAGATATAAAACATAAAATTGTGAATATTTCATCCAAAGCAAGCTTCGTTCATATTTCCGCATGATAGTAAATGAAGTTCTTAATGTCCCTTTAAACGCTGAAAGTAAGTCAGTTATTGTAAAAATGTAACATTCTTTCGTGCTTTAATCTAGTTAATCGATGACAAGTATTACGGTGCTTAATTGAAACTGTCTACTAAGATATATAGTCCACGAGTTATCATTAAAAAAATCAAGTGTGTTGAATCAAATATATATACTAGGTGTAATAAATCTAGTCACGGAAGTCGCTGTCCTGGCACAAATCAAACGAATTGAATCGTATGGAGTGACTCCGTTCTTGATGCAGTCGCAATCCAGAAACAGTGGTCGCAATTATAGTTGCAAGTTTAATTTACAGCTTGCTACGAATATGGCAAGTGAAATCTGTGCAGTTTGTTCCAGATAGACATCTGTTATTTAGCGATCAATCGTCTCTAAAAGGACGTGCGTCAGTATGGGATTCCAGGGCGCTCCTTTTCACCTCATCATCAAGTCAAAAGAGAGGCGTGTTCCCGTCAAAAGCCAGACTTTCCTCTTGCAACACAACTGTTAACAATTACGCTTCAATTCGATGGATTTTATCACGATATTCACAGGAATTTTTCCTTGTTATCCAAGCCGCACCATATTTCACTGCCACCATATCGGCGAGATTTGAAACCCACGTTGTTCCAGTGGCAGCTCCTAAATCACCGTCGCCTTCCTCAACCGAATTACATGGACCGTTGCGAAAATTAATAGTCGATGTATTGCAAAGTTGCATGTTCGTTTTTCGTTATTATTACCTCTGGAATACCGGTTTCGCAGAGATCCGGGAATGTCGTCCGACACATGATATTTTATCGGAAAAATGTAGGAAAACGGAAATTCGTCTATGCAGGAAACTGATAATTGCAACTAGGTTTAAACAATAAAGACACTTTTCGAGCGATTAGGTAGTTGTTCATAAGTTCGTTAACCGGTGGTTTATGTTGTAGAGAATCAGGGATGCATTGTTCTTCTGACGACGTTATATGGACGTCGCATTGACGTCGAGGTGATTAATTATATACATTGAGCACATGCAACGCCGTGACCTGCCATGACCTGCAATAGGACAACGACTGTACCGGGATGCTAATAACGAATACAAGGACATCTAATTTTAAATGCATTAGACGCCTACTTCTATGCATCAACCAATGCATGGGCCACGCTTTTAAATGTTAACCGACGTTGTCATATAACGACCTTCCGCCGTGTGACAAATTTTACGCGATTTGTTATGAAACATACAGTGGCGTCATTCCCGATGCAAAATTGGTGAGCTGCATGTTTTTGCAACAACATGATCCACTACACAGGCCAAAATCTAATATTAACAAGAGGATTAATCACTTATTGAAACTGTGGAGGCGCAAATTTATGCTCGAATCTTTTAATCCAAATTAATTATTTATGCAAACACTTTTAGTGGCTCTTAAGCTCGTTGAAAGAACATGTAAATATAAACTTTTCCAACTAATACTGCCTGTCTGAAAACCTATTTTCACAAGTGCATGTTGCGCAATCAATCAACAATTGTGTACAAAAATTAACACAAATAATAATAATATCATAGGAATAGCGTATTTTTGTAGATTAACAACCCAAACACTCGAGTGTCTTAAAAATACAGAGTAAAATCCCGACCTTCAAAAAATTCTTTTTTTTTTCCATTCATTTAAATTTTAATTAAAAATTATCAAAATGACGAAATTTAGCGTATTGTTTTGTGGACCTCTTGAGAAGGAAGCGTCGCAAGTGTCGATTCTTGGTGCGTCGTTCCCCGTGCGATCTTTTTTAAGCGGCTTAGTTTAATCCAGTCGTTCACAAGTCACCACCTCGCAAAATTAAGCCGAAATCAGATCTTTCCGTTCTAGATTTTCGGATTTTCTCTTCTTGTTATCAGCGACACGGAAAATTATTTTTGTTATAATGTATTTTATTTCACGGAAGCTTTGATGATGTAGTTTTTCAACGCGGAAATAATTTCACGGCAATGTTCTGAAAGCTTCGTGCGAAAACAGCCCGACGCGGATTAGTAAACCACCACCTAACCGTCGAAAAACTTTTAGATTGAAATTAATTATTAAGTAAAAAAAGTTAAGGAGGGATTTGCAAATTCGACGAACTCGCTTGATAAAATCGACGTCCAATTAATATCCCAAAAGTTTCGTAATGAATGGCAGAGTGCTCTTTGGAAAAAGTTGCTTAATTGGTCGATTGATTGTTTTTGCGTCGCTCATCAATTCAATTTTGTTATTGATTTCAAGTCGCACTGTTTCCCGATTCAATTTGATGGGAAATGACAAATCGTGGCGCGTAGAAGAAAAGACTCGCTATTGTCAATCACTCTTCCGTTCACTGGTTTCCTGTTGTTCAACACTTTTTCTTTCATTGGTCCTGTCTGGACGACACGACTGTTGTATGTTTCCTTGATGGAAGTGGTTCATGTCAACAAAACTTCGCTTTTAATGTCCCTAACTCTCACTTTTCCCATCGATTCGACTCCAACTCCTACCCCTTATAAGACAATTACAAATATTTCACTCCTTCACCATTACAACGCCACTAAATAGAGTTATACGTGTTTGGTTTTTGCCGTGTTCAGAGAAATAAATTGTAGAAACGCTGTAAATTTTCGTGCTTCTCGGCTATTCAAGCTTGTGTATGTAAGCGGTATTATTCGTTTGAAGAGTTAATTATGACGCTTGGAAAGTTATAAATTGAAAAGCAAATGAAAATGTAAATACAGATCTTAATGGACTTCCTTGGTTTGTTTAGTTACATAAGATTCGTTATTAATTGGTAGCACTAATCATCTTTTCTTTTTAATGAGCATCTGAACAGATCATCTCGAAACTCGTGAAACTTCATGATCGTCTTTCGCAATCCTCTCGAGCTTTATTATCGGATTTTATTTCGTACTCCCTGCAAAGCTCCGTTTCTTCTCATGTCTATAAAGGCGTTCTTTCTGAAATGCATTTTTCATGATCGTCGCGATGTTTTATTTCCGTTACACCTGGCCCTTACAGCCAGAGCACTTCTCGTCGCCGACGACAATTTACGCCCATCCGTGTTGCTTTTACGACATTGAAACACCCAGCATGGGAATTAATCGGGTAAAAAGTGGCTTTGGTGTGAGAAAAGTTTACACTGTCGAATCGAAAGAACGCTTATATCGCCATGCTTTACGACATAAGCTTTAAAACGACCAAATTTCAATATATCCTTTCTATGCGGCAGTTTCAAAAAGTAATTCTCGACCAAACTACCGGTGAAATGTTAAACATTCGCATAAAACTGAAAGTCTAAGTTTTATGCGGCCACTCCACTTTATTTTGTTTGTTTCCTCCATTGTTGTGCCGGTAATTTTAAATTTAGATTTGCCAAACTTTTACTACTCATAGTTACGCTCGAATGGCCAATCGAAAATCATAAGAATCGCCAAATTAATGTCTCCTGCTGTCAACAAGTTCAAAATTTTCTTAGTGAATTTACCTAAATTGGAGTTATTTGCTCTGTGAGAGACATTGAGCCATCATCACAGAGTTAATGGATTTTGTGGTATACCTCATGCAAGAAGGGTTGAGTGCAACAGTCGGCTTTGGTGTCAGAATGAGGAGCTTGTTCTGTGCTGCTGTCTGTTTCGAGTGACAGCACAGGTAATTGGCAATCCACGATCCTAAATCGATTAGGTCGTCTGACGCTGCAATCGACTAACGTCACTCAATTAAGTCTGCGGGTCTACAAGTCTGACTCCCGCCAAAACATCCCCAAATACACCTGAAATAAACCCGCATAAAATGCACTCATGTGGTCCAAGTTCCCTTCACAAATCTCGAGCTTTCTATTTAGTTTTCATAGTCTTTTGGGAAAACACGGACAAAACAGCGCAATTTATGTTTAAACTAGAACGACATAAATCTCCGATTGTATTCAGGTAAGACCGTCTGATCCTCGAAAGTTACAGCGTCTCAATATGATTCCCTTTTGGTAAGTTACAACTTGAGCAAAAGTAGAAGAAATTCGTGTTCCAGGCTGTGACCAAACGTTGAAGTCAAATTTCCCTACATTTCATATCTTTCAATTAATCCGGGCGCTGACGTTCGCTCCACTCTTCCAACCTAGACGTAGGAATTTCCGATTGTCAGTATTTCTATATCCGGAGTCAATTCCTGCCTTATCGGCGAGCCTGGATAACGCCCGATATTTCTCGAGGTGGTATTTACTCAACATCAGACGAAAATTATGAAGTAGATTTCAAGACTTTTCAATAAGAAAAGTTCCACGTTTTGTAATATCCGACCCAAGATGAGTTCTATAAATGTCTCGAGAGCACGCCAAGCTTTCGCCTTGCATCTTTTATTTATGTCCTATCGTTGTTGTTCTTCTCTTTGATCTATGCTGAAACTGTTATCATACGCAACTACATTCTTAAATCTCTAAAGTTATTTCTTTATTGAAAAGTCAGTTTCAAAGGCTTGCAACATTCCAACTAGTACTTCCAACTCGAAAAAAATTAATGAATTAAACTCCACGCTTCTGGTCGTAAAGTCTGCCGTAAAATACAGCGATATTAGGCGACTTAATGAGACCCGAACGAAAATTATAATTCGAATGCATCTCGAGTTTAATATACCAGGGGTTATATCTCTGCTTTGGAAATCATCCAAAATTTCTCCTGTTAACAGTATAATTGCTGGAACTTCAATGACCTTCGCGTGCACAGAATACTACTGAGAATTAAGATGATTGCCAGAGAGAGCAGTTAAACTTTTAATTAAAAGTTGTATTTAGATAACTATCGTCTAGTCGATTGCAATGTAAGTATAAACACGCAATTTGATCTCTCGTTGATACACTTTTAGTGAACATATGGAACATGTAAGCTTTTTCAGGTGATGTGCTTGGCGAATGATTTTAATTCAGGTCTCTTTAGATACTTTTGAATAAGTTAATTTAAAAAGCTGTAGCATTTTTCGTTCTTTGATTCCAGATCCGATAATGACCGGTGAAAATTGTCTAAAGCAGCAGACATTACAATTTAGAACATGTCATACTCATACATTACACGACGCTTTCAAATAAAAACCTTCGTTTGCTCCCCCGACCAAAGCAATAAGCTTTAACTTTAATAAGAGGATTGAAAATCTTGTTTATATCGAAATCGTCGACGCGGTATTAATATTTCGATTGTGCCGATCATAACGGAATCCACAAGACTTGTTCATTGTTCCATCGCGAGTTATAAACAAACAAACGTCTCATTTTTTACTCCCGAATTAATAAAAAACTCAGTACCAGTTTAATATCGCAAAATGAAATAACGCTTGCGTGGACACGCGATTAAAGCTCATGTCGAGATGCACTAAATCTTAGTCCTGTGCAAAGGCCTGGAAAGGGTAACACAAACATCGGGATGTCCTCAGGGTGATTCCATAAGCTGGATTGATGGGCCTAAGCAGACCCGGTTTAGGTGCCAGTTCAAACAACACTTTAAAGAGCTGTGATATACGAGATCTTTGCTACGGATTTTCGGATTGCCTAGAAGGACATTGGTGATCTCGAAGATAAAAACGCAACATTTATCACGCTGTTGCACAATACGAAAAATCGAAACATTAATAACGAATATCCTTGATATTTGATGAAGGTAGGTGCAAACAAATGACTTTAATGCAAGCGTTTATTTGAGGTCAAACCCTAAGATTAATTATGCAGGCACCGTAGTGCGTTTCTTGTGGCTCGATCATTTTGAAATTTTGAAGCGGTCTGGTGTGATTGATGACATTTCTTTCGACATGTTACAACACTGAAAAGTTTTTGTTATTATTTGGACCATTGATGGTGCAACGAGGAAATTTGGGTCGCATTGAACAACACGTGTTCCAAACTCCTGCAAGGTAGCAATATCCGACAGAAATAGATGCTTACCTGCACAAAATTATTCAAAAAATATATTTGACCCATTTTAAAATTAAATCGAAAATAAATACATATATACTAAATTACTTTACAATACTGCATTTTCTCAAACAGCTGATCATCGAATAGAAAAGTGTATCAACTGTGGATAAGAAAATATTAAATATTTTACAATAATCCTGCTATTTTAGAACTGAAAGATTTGTTTTTGTTGTCATGTAAAGCACGAAGTGATGTGTCCAAAATCAACATAAACCAGGAAATTCAAAATAGTCCATTTCGTGTGTTTAAAAAGACAAAAACACATCACATTCTTGGTAAATGACCCCTTGATGCAAGTCACTAATGTTTAAAGTTATAATTATCTCGTAACTCCATTTTGCTAATTTAAATAATAGCACTTCCTGAAAAATGTCCAACGCGGGACATGGTGGGCGTGTGTTAATTCATTTTTCAGACTAAAGCAGGAATGCTGAATAATGGATATTATTACATCTCGAGATCAAGATCACATCGACTCTATTTCCTTTAATTAAAAATGCCTAGACAGCTGCCTTTATATCGTGGATTCCAATTTAAGGGCTAATGGAAGTTGATTACGTGATTCCTGGAATTAATTCCGATCAGAATTTACAATTTTTGGCAACACCCAAAACATAAAAGTCCGGAATTTCATCACAGCTGCAGTATTGCATCGGCACATAAACGCGGTCGTCGAACGTTGTTCCATTGCCAACACCACACCGTTTTTAGTAACCGCACAGCGTCTTATACAGACAATCGTGTGATCCCACAGGATGCGTATTCTCCATTCTTGACCCATTTTTTCAACGACATCTGTGCCGCTGCAACAGATGTGCTATTCCTGCACAAGGCAAATATTTGACCGAATCTTTTCAGTCAAGTCGACAGACTCGATTAGGGTTGATTAGTTCCAACGTGGGGATGAAAGTGCGAACCGCGTTATCACTGGACAACAAGCTGGACCTGCGGTAATCTCAATTGTGTTTGGTCACCGAGCGGTCCGAGGATTTGCGATTTGAATCCCAAACCGAGAAAAGGGTCTCCTGCTGCACAGATATCAAGCTTGGTTGCACACAACAGTTCGCTCTCTCAAATATTTGCATGTTTGTTGCGGGCGTAAGGCGAACGCTTGTTCCTCTTTAAATTTATCGAACGGACCTGAGCGGCGAAAGGGACACCTAACACAAATAATTTACACCTGAATTTTTTCCTAGGAGCACGTCTACGTGCAAAAAATAAACACTTATCCAATAAAAATGTCAAATAAATGAAACTGAAACTTTTACCACGAAAATGTAATCCTGCAGTGTTTAGAGATGAGAACTGGAGGATTTCGAATGGTCACAGTTTTTTGTGAGGATTTCACTTTACAATCAGATAATCCCGTTTTTATTAAGAGTTGTTTGTGGGATGTATCAGTTTATGTATCAGCAGGAACATTTGCATAATAAGAGATTTTAGGTCAAATAACACCGATACACTTCCTTATCAAAATCATAATATTATGAAATTGTTACCAAAAGAGCGAAAGGATGTCAAAAAACAACACTGTGTATCTAGGTGAGAAAAATGATTTGTATTGCGATCAAATTAATGACAAACAATCAGTGACCCATAAATATTTATTTATCCAACACCTCCATGTTAATGATTTATTACCGTAGTAGAAAAAAAGATTAATCAGTAAGCATATTCCATCTTTCATACCCGTTTATATTTTATTAATTTATAATTTGAGACACGCGTTTTTTTTAAGTAGAATTTTTTTTTATAAATTAATTCTACTATGGTTGAACTATATCTAAAACTTGATATGTTATGTTAAATATACATACCAGGTGAATAAAAAGTATGGAACCAAACGTTTTTTCCTTAAACTATTTATTTTTTGAAAAAACTAATTGATGAGTGATAAAGTACTATAAAAATGTGATGATTTAACAAGAATAAAATTTTTCGAAATTTCCTTTTGTTTTTGAGTTCTATAAAAAAAGTAATTTTTTTAAATGGCAACCCACTATAAAATCATTTTTCTCATAAAAGCTATACTCTAAGGATTACAACTATCTGCTTTATATTTAATTTTTTC
>NW_025401006.1:293261-322855 GCF_015345945.1 Tribolium madens
ACTATAAAATCATTTTTCTAATAAAAGCTATACTCTAAGGATTACAACTACCTGCTTTATATTTAATTTTTTCGAAAAAATTTTTTCACATAAATTACAATTTTGACAAAAAAAAATCGCATAACTCAAAAACAAAACAAAATTTCGTTCTGAAAATACGATCACATTTTTTATATTACTTTAATTTATATTAATTATTATTTTCTGGAGGCAAATGATTAAAAATAAAACCGCTTGGTTCCATACTTTATATTCATCCCTGTATAACAAATATATAATCACACACACAAATCAAAAATTACCCTTAGCCGCTGAAAAACTATGAAATTAATACAATATGTAGGTACAGTAATTTTAAAATATACAGCATAAAAGTATGACTCGTCTGCATTAAAGTTATACCACGTTTCCCATTAAGTTTAATAAAAAAATATATATATAACATAAATCCCCAAAAGCTAAACATAAACATAGAGACGGATAGCTGTCGACAGACATTAAAACGAGAATGGCAAAAGAAAAAGAACCACATGTGTAAATCAAATATTACTCGAGCTTTGTTTAAGAGTTCGTCGAACTGAAAAAATGTACCAGACGGGTAAAAAAGTATAATTTTCATGATATTCAATAGTGAATTATCTGTATTAGTCGCATGTAGTGGGAGGAATGGTTCGAGGCAACTTTGTCTTTGATATAATCAAGTCTGCACACAGCAACGCATGGAACAAATTGAGTTAATTTATTTGATACATACATAATTAAACTTGTAAATTACAAAACAAAGTTGGTCTTCCTAAATGTACATCGCTCAAGTTTCTTGGCGTTTTAACGGAGATATACTCAAAGAGGTCTATCGCAAGATACACAAAAAGGTTGCAGTCTTGTTGCGTTGATCGTTTTGACAGCCTATTTCGTCTCACTTTCTGTGGGTCACAGTCTTTCCGGAAGTTCCCCATGTTTTAAACTCGGTGTTTCATTACGAAACAATGTGTTTACAATAAAAGCCTACAAAATACGCCTAATTCACTCGAATCCTGGAACGACGACCCAATTGTCGACAGAAGTAATTGCGGAACCGACGGCGACGAATTGCGAGTCTAAAGAAAATTGAAAAGCCGGGTTTACATTTCGCTTCGATTCTCTCGAGCACAAATACTAGAAAACAAATATTCGCGAACCTATCACAATGCATAATCTTCTTTGAAAATCGGTAGACAAACAATGAGCAAAAAGCCTCGTCCACGGGTCGTTGACGCGCCATGGCCTAAAAAAAATACAATCCGAAAGCTCCTAATCGTCTAAGTGTCTTCTCATTTGCCGCTTTGTGAATAATGAACCATTTCCTACGGACCGTCGCTTGAGCTTTGAGTTAACTAAATCACGACGAATTTGTCACTACTTTGCTAAAAGCCAAGTTTTGGACAGAGAAACGCCACCATCAATCAGTGGCTAGAGTTCTTTAATAATTTTGACGTTTCTCTGTTATAAAGCTGAGCTTTTGAAATTGAATTATTGCATATCAATCCAGAGTCTGGTTAGCAGTTAATCTTGACCCTGAAATTTTGACACATTTTATCGGCGGCTAATCTTTTTATGGACGCTGTTTGTCGTCTGGGGCAAATAAGCAGACACCAGCCTGTTAATTTTTCACGAGTTCAGTCAGTAACGAAAATAAAACAGAGTCACACGACGTCAGCCGCAAGCCTGAAAAATTTATTGTTCTATTCATACAACGTGCCCTAATCGATATGTCCAGACTATATAGCCCGATGCAATTTGTCCGCTTATTCGAAAATTAACTATAGCTTCGAAATTATTTAATAACGCGTCCATTAACACAAGAATTTCAGCAGCAGCTGTGACAAGTGGCTACAATTCGTCATTTTGAAATTAAAAACCAACCACTAATTCATCGGGGGTCGGATTCAACTGAGAAAAGGCTGCCAGCGACATCTGAATGACGAGATGTACGAGGTTATCAACGTCAACGGTGCACATTTAATAACGCAATATGTCGCAGACAACGCTGCGATGAAAAGAAGATGTTAGCGCTCAACACGCCCCATTAGTTCGACGTTTTGTCTGAATTTTCGACGAAGCCCATCTTCAAATGAAGTGTAAACAAGAAAGATGAGAAGGTGGTGCTGTTGTGTAATCGCCAAATTGCAAATTTACAATGACTGCTGGGACAGCCGCCACTTCGCGAATGTTCAAAAAATACCACGGGTATAAATTTTTAGTCACCGCATGATGGCGGGCGTGCCGTACTCGTAAAACAAGCAATGAATCTTCATCTGTTCTTAGCTTCTTTGCCGTCTTTCATTTTCTCTAAAAGAAGTGTTTCCGCACAATATACTCACACGAAATAGATTAAAAATTTCATCGCGATTTATTGAAATTTCAAGCAATTTTCTCAGCAAAAAAGCAAGTAATAGAAAATGTATTTTCCAACCTTGGACATGCTAAAGAAACTTTGCTTCTATGTTATCAACTTGTAATCTTAAAATGAAGACCGCAAGGCTGCGCTAAAACACGATTATGTTATTCCTTTAATTTCCTAGTTACATAGTTTTAATTCACTCTTCTGCTTAATTTTTACATTTTTATAATAAATCAAAAACAAACCCACCAAAAAAGTAATACTGCCGATAGTTTTAAAAACTAAAAATATTGATTTCTTTCATTTGAAAAGAATCTTTTTAATAAGGATACTTTTCTCTACGAATGGTCAATGTCAAAATCGCTATCGATGTCAGCTGCGATACTGTCAGGAATCATAACAATAGACAATGTCGTCAACACATCATCGTTTTTACTAAATCTGGCGCACCTCTTTCGTGCAACAAAGGCGCAGATCGCGAAGTAGGACGCAGACGATGGAAAGCAGACGCGATGCATAATTAATGCAGAACGGACTGCATTATGTTTGTATTGTAAACAGTACATTACCGGATCAATTCTAAACCGGATTTTTTGAAAGCGATAAGTGGTTTCGCCATGTCACCGCCCATCCGAAAGAAAATTAATTAATAATTGATGAGTCGACGGTGGTGCAAACGACTTACGTGCCTGATCAATTTTTCAGTGAGTTGGCGGACAACTTTCGGTCTTACCTGAAACAAGAAAAGAGAAAAATGAATTAAGTGAACTGGAGAAGTTAATGTTGAACGGGCTGCCCGTTTAAAATGTAAGTACACAGGTGGGTTATTATTATACTGCCGGCTCGTAAAGTTAGTTGAGTTACTTTATATAATCAGTCGAGCCTTAAAAGATTGTAGAAGTTGCTCGTGGCAAATTAAAAGATGTAGCCATTATTATGAAAGAAAGCTGAGAAGCTAGATGAAACTGACGCAAAAGATTTTTCTGGTACCTGAAACTTGTTAGTTCAAAAAGAAAAGAAACATTGCTTGTGTATGCATTAATATGTAAAAGGGAGAAAATGCACTAGTTGCGCCAAAGTTTTTTCAAGTAACCACTTGTGGAAACTGAAAAGACAAAGCAGCTAAATCCTGACTTGTGAAAATGCTGGATAAAACCAACAGTAAAAGTGAGTAGCTTACGTTTGTAGTCATGAAATAGCACTGGACTTGTGTATGGATTTAGCATACGTAACAAAAAAAAGTTCGAAAAGGTGTATAAAGCAACGTACAATCCCTTCAAAAAGAATCAAACGAGGCTTTTGTTTCACTAAATGATAAGGCATGATTTTCCATGATAAGTCGGGATGGTGAACAATAGAAGAAGCAATTGGCTCGTCTGCTACAACATCAGTTCATTTTGATGTTATCAGATTATAAAATAGACGTGTTATTTGATGACGGCGAGACGAGCTTATTAGGAATCATATTACATTACATTTACCTGAGAGTGCTTCCATATTCGAGAAGCTCGCTTTAGCGAAGGTTTTTACAGTAAAATGCTAAATTAATATTTGATCAAACAGACAGAGAAATACGTCGGATGTGAAATTCAGCATGAATTGTTTCTTTAACGCGACTAGAGTGTTATTACGAAAGTCAGGCGGCTGAATTAGTAATCGCTTCATGCTTTACTACTGATTATCCTGCCAATCACCGTGCATAATCGGAGGATGTAATCTATTAATAAACTTGTTACAGACTATGCATGTTAAAATGTCTTGTAGCGAAGAACTAGCGTTACTTTGGCTATTATACTCTCGATATACTTCTTTATCTTAAACAATGCACGAGAATTTAATATCAGACAGTTCCATAAAACAAAATAACTAAAAAAAAATTCATCATACAATACGCGAGTTAGTAAAGTGTAGCAATTAATCGGCACTCAACTGTTCCTCATAATCAAAACAACGGTTGTTTAGTCACATCACAATTTTCATTGTAACTAAAATAACTGCAAGCAATCTCATACACAGAGACATAAAGAGAACATAAACATGTATTAATAAAGTATCTACAAAATAGTAGAAGAAATTTTGTTCACCAGTTTTTACTCGGTACAAAGACTATGGTTTTTCTCGGTCAACTTTTTTAAAGACGAAACAAAGGATATTAATTTAAGAGGTCGCTCACTATTTTACTTAAATTTATTTGTTATAACATTAAAAATCAATCTATCAATCTAACACAGGCTACAGAACATAAAAATATTGGGCGCCTGAACTTGCGCCCCAGAGAAAAATTTCAAATAAGATACCAGAAACATAAAAAAACGTTTAAAAAATTCTATCTACAAAAATTTCGAAGTTATGACAGTTTATAATTTTGCACTTTGACTCTATTTATTCTCTATACATTTTGACGTTTATTTTTTGACATTTGACATTTTATGTTTTTTTATAATTATTTAGTAAAGGTACCAAAATTTTGCCAATAAAAGCCACAAATAACATTAAACAGAGTTGCAATTTAGGATACAGCTTCCTTCTTTCCTCTTCTAATAGCCTGTAGCAAAAAAACTTGGAAAATTATTTTTCCAACAGAAATAAATAGAGTCAAAGTGCAAAATTTAAACTCTCATAACTTCGAAATTTTTATAGATATAATTTTTTTAACATTTTTTCCATGTTCCTGAAATCTTACTTTACATGGCATTTTTCTCTGGGACGCGAATCCTGGCGCAGCCTGTATGTACTCGTTTAAAATTTCCAAAAAATTTTCAAAAGAATCTTAAGTTCTATTTCAATTTTCAAACGGATTAAGCCGTTAACAATATTTTGATTGTGAGCGCCTGGTTTTAAATTAAATGTTGGGCCTTATTAGTCAGCACTGCTAATCCAACAGAACGATATTAAAAAAAAGAGTGTGTCTTGAAAAAGAATATGAAAGGACAGTTTTGTAAATAAGTCAGGTTTGTAATAAAATTTGTTGAGTAAGTTTTTTTGATTCCATCCCGGCCATCCTCACAGTATAACATTTGGATTTAAGAAATAAAATAAAAATAACTAAAAGAATTGCCCACCAGTATACAGGCTCCATAAAATGTCCCAAGCCATAACTAAAGATATGACAATACTTCTTTAATCAAAGTTGAACAGTTGATGCGACTAAAACACGCATAAATATAAATTTTATCCACAATCAATCCCTCCTGCATGAAGCCTAAATTCTAGTAATTTAATTAAATAATATTTTACATTTCAATGTCACACCAACCGTCCTGTAAAATTTTGAATTTAATTTTGGCTAAAGTATATGTTGCATTCGAGTATTCGTCATTTAACTTGACGTGAATATGAATTAATACAAATGTTAATAAAAACATTACACAAATTCTTTCAATTCTGTTCTAATAACGTTGTTCTAATAATTATGAATTGTTTTTTAATGATATTATACTTAATTTAAAATAAGCTTGAAGTGGTGCAAAAAGTACAATGTTAATTGTGGATAAAGTAAGTTTCATCTGAAAAAATAGATTTTAAAGAGTGCAAATTGGTTTTACCCGATTTTATTGTGTCAGATCGATCATTTCAGTTAATTCATCCTGTACATATTTGTTTTTGTAATGTTTTTCAGAGTTATAATTAGAAAGTTTAATGTATTTCTGGCAGAATTAGCAAAAAACATAACAAATATCGGATATTTAGCCAAAAAGTCCCGAATTTGTTAAAACCTAAACACTAAAAATGTGTTGCAATGAAAGGTTACTTTATTTCCAGAAAATTTTGTTTCACAACAGTGTTTAAAAATTGATTCCGGCCAATTTTTGCAACTACTAATTAAATTTTGTAGCTGTAGATTAATTCTTGCAACTTGAACTGACAATGTAACGTTAAAGTCTCTGCTTTCATGAAAGATCTCGTCGCTGTTTACTCATCAGAGCATAAATTTTCCGATTTTCCATTATACCTACATTGTGTTCAGCACTTCAACATTTACCTTGCCAATAACGTTTCAATAAAATGGCTGAAGCAGAACCTGCGCTTCAATTTTATAGTTCGAAACAATTTCATTGTTTCATCTCCCGTCTACTCCAAACAGGAGAGGAGTTTAATTTTGTCAAAAAAGGCTGAAAAGTGTGAGTACACTTCAGATTCCGTTTCAACGACCTGAAAATTTAGCTTTCCATCGAATCCGCTTGTTGATAAATAAACGAAAATGGTCTCTAAATTATGCGTGAAGAGAAGTAGTTTATATTTCGGCGTCGGAACGCTCGCTATCTTGACACAGTCTGGCGGATACAATGTGACGCAAGCGGCGTCAGCGTCGCCGCAAACCTGACCCGTCTTATCTCAGGTATTGTTGTTCTAAGCACCGGTTACGATCGTTGTGGCAACAAACTCGCTGTTTGCCGGAACCAGAGATGCGAATTTATATATTTAACCGGGCGAATGAATCGGTGCAACAAACTGAATTAAAATCGTTTCACGAGAGAGTCGACGACGCATTGTACAGTTTTTCACTAGAAGTATTTTTGAATTTATCTTGAGAAAAAGTAGAATAGAAACGTTATAGAAAAAGATACAACATTGAAAAATGTCAGAATACACACTGACATCTTGCTTTGATACGTGTTTTTCTGGCGTAACTCAGTTATTTAGACGGGAAGAATGTTTGTAATTTTTAGTTTTTACAAGAAAGTATTTCCTGCGTTTTGTCATTACTGCCGGATTATCCATAAACCACAGTTATTAGCACGTGCTTCGCATCATCAAGCCAACTCTGCCATACTGCTAACAAGAGCACCAGCAACACCGTATAATTATAATAATCAAAGCTAAAAACGAACAATTTTCTTAAGAAAAATAAAATTACATATTAGTACTCTTGCACCAAAGTTGGTAATATTTCTTCTGTAAAATAGTTAGGTACTTGAAGTATGTAACTAGAAATTAATTTAAAGAACAAAATTTGACCTTAAAAAATGTACCATTCCGCTTAACTTTTTAGTGAACACTCATCCAAAAATTAAAAACATTGATCTTATACAGAGTGTACACAAAGTATGAGTATGTGGTTTATACGGTCTTGAGGTCGAAATTTAAATGAGAGGATATTTACGGTAGAAGAAAACTAATACGCTATATAAAACAAAAATTCACGTTGTTAAAGGAAATTATTCATTTTACACTATTTGTTTGAGAACTGCTGCTTCGGCTGCAACAATGGCCATTAGTATCATTACCTTGTGTTTCACCCTAAATCATAATCACAACAACCAATTTATTATTTTAATATTTTGCCATGCATGTTCATAAATTTGGAGAAAAATTAAGAAAAAAGAATCAAACCTATTGGAAACCATTCGCTGAAAGAGATTAAACAGAAGACCTTCGAATTTTGATAAAAACTAAAGCAAAAGCAAATCAAATGATGACAGTGTCAAAACTATGAAGTGACTTTTCTCTTTTATTGTCATGGATATGATTTTTTTATCTGTTGCAACAATACAATTTTATCTGAACAAGGAAATAATTCCAGTGACCCTCAAACTGTGTATCAATATTTTGGAGTTAAATAACATTCTTGATAATAACAATTGTGTGAGTTTTTTTCTCGGTTACAGTATTTCTGTCTCTTATATTAGTAGGTCAATTTTCAACTCCAAGACTGTTAACACCCTGGATGAAAAATGCTCTCCCAACCTTTCCACGAAACACAAAATTTCAAGTTTGAAAGAGCGTTTTTCATACCATAGTCATTGTCATTACTCATTACCCACCCAAGAAGTAGCCAAAATCATAAAAAAGTATGGAATTACACGTTTTTTGCTTAGCTATTTGCTTTCTAAAAAAATATTAGTGCATACATATATATAGGGTGTCGGTACTCGCGCCCCGGAGAAAAATTTCAAGTAAAACAAGATACCAGGAACACGAAAAAAATGTTTAAAAAAACCCTCTGACAAAAAATTTTGACATTTATTTTTTGACATTTGACATTTTTTATGTCTATTTAATGATACTGATGATCTTGTATAAGTTTTTTTTTTATAATTATTTAGTAAAGGTACAAACATTTTGCCAATATAAGCCACAAATAACATTAAACAGAGTTAAAATTTAGGATACAACTTCCTTGTGTATACTAATAAAATACTATACCTAAAAATGTTACAGCTTTTCGAATATACAATTTTTAGAGTTTTGCACAATTTATTCTTATAAATCGCAACCTATGACATTTTTTTCGACAGAGAACTATAATGTAAAATTTATAAATACATATCTAAATAGAAATTTGAAAAATTAAAAAAAAACCTAAAAGCCCAAAAACAGATTTTCAATATTTTCACTCTTAAAAAAACGCCACATTCTTATGCCACCTAATGTTCAGCTTCAAGAAACATGTTGGAGAAAATTAATTTAAAAAATCAGTTTGAAAAAAAATCGGTAGTATAGTTATAAACTAACCCGAAGGGCTGTTCCGTTTAGTTCTCAAGTTTGGTTATAGTTTCAACTAAGCAGGTTAAAATTTAAAGTTTCATTGGAAGGTGCGCCCGAACCGCCGCAAAGGCAGACATCCACAATTCCGTGAAAGCCGCCGCCGCCGCCGCCGCCGTCGTATTGTTGGTTTGTTGACGCGCACATTTCCGGCGGTAGACAACGCGCAAATTGAAAAGAACTCTCACGTTACATCAAAATTGTCGCATTTTCGAGCGTGAGTATATCTTGTTACTTGATAATGCTGCCCCGATGTGCAAAAACTGTCTAGAAAGCTTGTTGCACGCCCAGTATAGTATTGTTGCCTATAAAAGATAGGGCAAGACAGTAAAATTCTAGCTGCTGCTGCAGACATTAAATCAAATTAAATCGAACACCGACGGCCGCCTCCGTTCGCCATGTGAAAGCTGTTAATTGGAAACTGCCAAGGTACTAAATATGTGGAGGATAACTCGTGAACATAGGTCGCTGGATCTCGCGCCGGGGGCGGCGCAACTTCTCAAACTAATATTACTCACTGATTGATGCCTACAACCTACGTTGCAAAATGTGAGAAAAACAACAAAAATATGGTACAGAATTATTTATAAAATCATCCATGTGATCTAGAGCTCAAGACAACTGGAATAAAAATTAACGCAACAATCTTCAGAGAAAATTTACAATCAATTATAAACCAGGTACTAAAAGAACGCTCCGCAGACAGAATCCGAAATTTTGAATTATTTTCTTTTTGTGTTTTATAATAAGCAAAATTTTGATATAAAGTGAAGGTTAGACTAATTAATGTAAATTATTAATCTTGAGATGAAATGTAAATATAAAATAAAATGACTTGGCTAGCAAACGAATTTTATTTTTATTTAGTGTTTTTTGGATGCTTCTACAGGGTGCGCCAGAACTCGCGCCCCAGAAAAAAATGCCATATAAGGTAAGATACCAGGAACATGGAATAAATGTTAAAAAAATTTTATCTATAAAAATTTCGAAGTTATGAGAGTTTAAATTGTGCACTTTGACTCTATTTATTTCTGTTAGAAAAATAATTTTCCAAGTTTTTATGCTGCAGGCTATTAGAAGAGGAAAAAAGGAAGCTGTATCCTAAATTGTAACTCTGTTCAATGTTATTTGTGGCTTTTATTGGCAAAATTTTCGTGCCTTTACTAAATAATTGTAAAAAAAAAGCATATACAAGATCATCAGTATCATTAAATAGACATGAAAAAATGTCAAATGACAAAAAATAAATGTCAAAATTTTTTGACAGATAAAAAATTTTTTAAACTTTTTTTTCATGTTCCTGGTATCTTATCTTACATGAAATTTTTCTCTGGGGCACCCTAGTGCACCCTGTACAAGCACAAGAGAATATTGCAGAAGAACATGTGCAACACTGTACGTATAAAAACACCTAAAACAAAGAAATTAATTGTTTACGTTGTTCTTTAGAAATGATAACCTACTATACACTATACTACACAAGAAGGTGAAAAAGGATTCTGTTTACCTTTATCAAATCTGCGTAATTGGGTTTCTAAATAAAACAAACGCTAAAAAGCGTTTTAAAAAATAAATGCGGACCTAAAAAAGACGACCTAAAACATCCTAAAGTTTGCTGTGGCATACATAATTACCTTAGCAAGGATTGTTTTAGTTTGGTTTAAAAGAAAAAGACAACAGAATCCTAGAATAAGAGGTGGAATATTGGGAGACAAAGAAGCACCACCTAGGCGAATTTGCATGGTAAGTAAAATTTAAGGCATTTTTAATAACTTTTAAAGTTATAGTAACAGAAGCTCATTGTTTAGGATCAAACAACTCAAAAAAGGACCACTGTATGCCATGTTATTCACAATTAAATTAAAAATATCCAAACTCTTGTACAGTCAGTCACGAAAATGTTCATACAATGCGAAATGTTGGTGTTACTACTAAGACATTTAAAACTGTGAAAATAAGAATGTCATACTTTTAATTTTTAATCAAAATTTTGATAATTAAAACAATTACATACAACAAAAAAACTAGTAACAATATCATAAAAAATATTTAAAAAAAAACGTCACAAAATTACCGAAATTACTACTTGTATGAAGACTTTTGTAACTGACTGCAGACATGAAGTTGTTTTAGGCAAACATAATGCACAACAGAAATCGACTGCGAATCCAAAAATAAAACTTGTGCACCAAAAAATCAAGTAATTAGAGTAAAGAAAACAATATCTCATCCTATGTAAGATAAAAACTGTTTTACCAACAGAGGAAACCTACAGAACATCTCCTGATGATTGCTGAAAATAAGATCCGTGGCAATTAGCTGCAGAATCTTATCTGCTGATTAGTATTATATGATGTAGTGAGGTATGAAAACTAGCGACATGTAATGGCGCTAGAGTTCATTCAACTGGCCAGCTGATGACTGATAAGTAACAATTAAACGTTTATAGCTACAAGTAAAAAGTGGAAAACACCTCTTGAATCTTTAATAACTCAACAGAATAACAATAGAAAAACTTGAATATTTCCACATATCTTTACCATCAACAATCATTACATCAAATCGATGTGACTCATTCTAATTAACTCGCTATGAAAGAAATTTTTATCTATCAGTAAATTATAATTTAACACAAACGAGCTGGAAAATCTTAAAAGAATTAACTGAATGTTTTGTGGATGGTACGATCCTTAATTAATGGTAAAGCTACTTTTTGTAAGAACCGGTAAAACGTGTTACCAGTTATTGAATTAATCACCTCTTGAGTATTAAATTTATGAATGAAATGACATTTGGTAATTTTTAGCTACTATTTCTTACTAATTTATACGTTCTGAGTATTTTCAACAGTTTTTCAAGACTCGATATTTGTTATGCAACTGTGTTTAAGAATTAACTGCAACTACCTTTCACTTTGCGTATTTGCCTCAGAAGTGGGCAATAATGACGTCACTTTCCTTTTTATTAAATCATCTAACATAAAAAGCAACTACTTGCTAGAAGTAAGGAATTCCTTCCTTCATAATATAATGTTCCGTTTTGAGAAAGATGGGTAAATAAATATATTTAATAAAAAATTTTAAGTAACATTTAGTGTCAATAAACAAATAGACGAGTGCAACAGAATAAAGTGCCGTTAATAGGAATGATAATAATCGTAAATGGCCATGAAGATCGTTATAAACAATTTACACATTTCCTTTTTACAAAATTCCATTCAAATATGCAAACAAATAGAAACACAACACGTTTCCATTTCTTAAATTTTAATTGAATTACAATTAGTAAAAGCAATAAATACTGTTTAAGAAATTTTGGTTGTTACATACCATGGCACAGGTGCTCCCGGTTACATTGCGGTTCTAATAGAGATATTAAAACCTTAATTACAATTTAATAGCCTCCCAGATCTCTACGGTATTGCTCCAGGGAATAGAACTTAGGAGGCATATTTCATTACATTATACGCTCGAATAAATAGCAACTTTTCAGATAAGAGTTGCAGTTTTTATTTGCGCCAACAAGAAGAAGCAAAGAAAACGCGGGTTTACTGCTGCGAAAAGTTTATTTTATAGAGAGACGGCGTCTCCTAACTATGCAAGTTTTAATAAAAGATGTTTTTAAGAGAATATTTATGTAGATTTATTTAATTATGTCTTGGTGTGTAAGTAAATGTTTATTAGCCCCAACGTTCATTATATACATTTAGAAAACTTCATAATTAAAAACGATGTGTAACTCTTGTTAATGGACAAAATTGCACTATGTGGTCTATAGACAAGTATTATCGCAACACCTGCCGCACGAGTATAATCTCCCATCACTTACCCAGCTCTTTAAATTCTCTATTTCCTAATTAACAAAATGTGTTACTAGTGATGTTGAGAAAGTGTAAGGTTTCATTTCGCCACCGACGGCATCCATCACTAAGACTGTCAGACAGAAAATGAGCATACGCAACGAAGCAAAGGGTTACATGGAACAACACAATCCTTCAAGAGTCGGTTGTAAAGTCGTAGCAAAACCCATTGTTTAAGAGTCGTGCTGATGGGTTGTTTGTGTACTGTGAGGGAAACCACCGGCTGTAGAACATATCTCACTACAATGTAGACAAATGCATTGTAATGCCGGCTCCGGTAAGTCTCTCTTGAACTGCTTGTGCGTCCCTTTCTCACAGGATATTCGATCTGATCTACGAGTTGAAACTGAAAAGTTGCTGGAAAAACGTCCAACGCCAGACTTTGGTTCTTTTATTTTGTTGAAAAATCATAGCAATAACTCGAAAAGCTGCGAGTATTTCCAATTAAAAATGAGCGTCTCAGTCAACTGCAGTTTTCCCGCGTTATGAAGTGGTGTATGAGTTGGGAAAATCCCTTTGGAGTAAACAGTTATTCGTTAATTCGAGTCAAACTTCTAGGATATGCAAATCTCGACATGTAATTACCTAAGGGAGGATAACGTAGCCCGTTACCCTTAGAATCATGTCGAAACATAACGTCAAAATGTTCCCGAGTTAATTAGAGAGGACAGGGTGAATCCTGTTCCTTTTTTCGTCTTTAACAGGTGTGGCGTAGCAAAACGAACAAATTGCAGAACTTAATCCGGAGGAAGGCGAGGCACACCGGATCGGGAACATACTTAGGCAAATTATAAAACTTGTAAGCTTCATGGCAAACAGATCAGAGGAGGGATAAGCGTGAGACGTAAGTCTTATTTATGCCTCCGATTCTGCCAAGTGGGCGACTAAATCTAACAATCAGCCAAAGTAAAACTAAAAAGACCAAAAACGAGCCGACCTGACTTTATCTAATGGAGTTCTGAATTCTAAACACGAATATATTTGAGGCACGCAGATAAATAAATTCAAATCCAATCTTGCTCGCTCGGATGCCTTTTGGAGGTGCTTTAAATTGTAAAATGCTAAGATGTTAAGCGTAATCTGCTTCTAGATTGAAAGGGTGAGAAGGGGAAGTGGCTTGACTCGAGGCGAAATCAACGAGTTGCGATTATTTCGTGATTTAATTGAAAGCGAACGACTTGGGTGAAATTCAGGAAGGTAAAAAGTCGAAGAGGAAAAACGGTTCCGATTATGATTGAAACTATAAAACGAAAGCGGCGCACGATATAAACTTGTTCTATTTCGATCATAGACTGTTTTAGATGGTAAGTAATTTAATAAACAATTTCGTTTTATACCCCATTCTACAGCTGGAACTGGAATACGACGATATCCTATGTATGTACTTTATTGAGTTTTAGCAGCCCGAGCTTTTGCATACAATAACCATCTCATACGTGGATACAATTTTAAAAGCTCTATGATCCTACCTTTTTATAAGATAATTTCGACCCGATAATTTTCGTGTCCGATCATTTCCCACTTAATTAATGCAGCATTTATTATAGTGACAATATTTTCCATAAACTTCGCCAACAGCCCAATATCAATCTCCGTCACGTCCAGGGCCATCAGCCAACAAAACTGTCCGTCAGTTCCGACATGAGGACAATAATGAATAGATATTGCAACAACACGTGACACGTTTCTGATCGTTCATTAAAATACAGCTCCCTTAAGCCTACTTGATGATAACCCTTCTCTCCGGGAAGTCGTTTGCTGTTTTACTGCCTCCCTTTAATACGAACGAGGTGATTTTTCTTGAACGGGGGTGGTGCCTCAACGACAAGTAAACGTTAATTTGCGAAAAACCGTTTACTGTTGTTATTATGCTTCCTTTTAACTCGATTACACCGCGACATTAAAGGGTTACTAAGCCCGACTATACGAGTACGACATGATACTACATCGTCTAGTAGCATTAAGACGGTCATATTTACGGAGCGACAAATGAGTCGTAAAATCCAAAAGTTAATAATGTCGTGAAACGTGAAAATTGACGCAACTGCAAAAAGGTACCTAATTAAAAGTCGTAAGAACTGAATCTCGGTCATTTGCATGGCAGTTGAGAGTCTTTCGACTGCGTGATGAGACGTTTTTATGGAAAGCTCTGTTAATAAGATGACCTCTTCTGGTGAAATGTTGTCTCTAAATCGACTGACAAAATATGACTTAGTTTTACGATTGTGCGGATTACGTGGTGGCTTATTTTTATTAAAATGCAAAATTTCAGCCAACGAAAATGAAACCATTTTCAAAATAATATTCTTCAAATGACAAGAGTAAAGTTCACATGACGTTTAATGACGGCGGTAAAACACCAGGAGGTGCAGAAGGATAAAAGTTAATCTGTCTACATGAACACTGTCTGTGTTGCACACTTTCATCATAAAATTGGAATTTTATTACCTACAGCAACAAACAATAGTAATGTGCTCTTATTACGCGTTCAAGATGCTATCACATACATTTGCTATTTTACCACTTCCGAAACATCTACTTAAATTATAACACCAACTATCGAAGAGAGAACTCCAGTTGCACTACAGAGATAAAGTTTATTGCTTCTCTTTCTTGACAGATAGATCAGTTAGCCGATCGCTAATGAGAGAAACCTCGAGTTGACATTTAGATCACTTCATTATCAGGTTTATTAAACCGTTCATAATTGCATTATAATTAAAATTGAAATGTTGATGATATTTTGATTTTAAAGTGTCAATTACCCGCATGGAATTGATGAATTAACGAGCCTTGTATAACACTTCCTGCTGTCAATAAAACGACCAAGATCTAATGATCTAATGGCACAATTTTTGTTTGTTTCTTCAATACCGTAAAAGTTATCAAAGATTCTACCATATTGAACGACAATCTACTAGACACTATGACGTGCTAGAATACCAAAAAAATCACGGACACGACAAGTATGTCGAATCAAGACACGTAATCGTTTGTAATAGATTCAAGAAAGGTGTTTTGGCTGTTGCTTTATGTTTACTCGATCTCGGTTAAGTAAGCGGTCATTGACTGGTTATTTATAGAAGTCGATTGGGCAAGGCAAAAATTAGAATAGTGTTGTTTGTTATTTGAATACGCATAGCGCCTCGAGTCAAGCAGGTGAATAATTCACTCAGGTAATGTATGTGACGCACTACATCAAAATCGTGTTCACCAATTAATTGAAAAATGGAGAAGATCCGACAAAAACATTTCCCTACTAAAACAAACAAGGATCTCATAAGTGCAGTCATAAAAATAACGAGTTTGATCCAACTGATAAACTGCCTAACAGAATTTACATAGTGAATTAATTTCTTGCCATGTATTTCCTTTTACGGACAAAATCAGAAATGTAGAGTATTTACATATTAATAATAATTAACTATGTTATAAGATCACAAAAAATTAGACAGTATAACGGTAGAATGACGGTTTTAGAGAGAATACTCGTAGCTATCTCTTTTACTGATTTTGTAAAATCAAATAACCAACCTTACAAAGACGAAATTGAGTTTAAAAAATTTCGAAAAATTCCCAACTTTCTGTAAAAGTTACTAACCAAGGTAAACAATTCGCCGATGCAATTCCTTGGACCTAAAGAATCAAGTCTCGGCTTTGCTTCCATATTAAACATCTAAGAAAATAGTTTTCCCTTTGAAACGGATTAGACCAAGAGACAAAAACCGATGCGACCGGAAAAAGCCGTCTAAAGTAAGAACAAGAGTTTCTACTTGCAGAGATAAAACACAGTCGTTGCAATACACACAAACCGTAAAAAACAAAATAGTTTGAATAATCATTTAAATTATTTTCGCAACCCCGGACTGATGGCACTCCAAAAACGTCGAGCGTCAAGATTTACGCTAGAGACGTTACGTAATTAAGAAGCTTTTCGTCTGCATTGGGTTTGTGTCTAAATAAAAGATTGCATTCGTCGTGTGATAAAAATTTTAACGATTCAAACATTATGGCGACGGAGATGTCATTATAAATATTTAGGAGTTAAGCTCTGTGAATGGGTCGGTCAATAGCCTTGCGATTGCTTGCAACACATACAGCTGTCCACTAAACATGTCTGTGCAACTCGAGTACGAGTCTAAATCATCCGATATGATCGAACACGCTCAATTACCTCATTTATTTATTGTATAGTACCTGGGAACGGCGCTTAAGTATTATTGCCCGCCACAACAAGAACAATTTCAGCAGTTTCGAGAAGTGGACGAGATGAACTCGTTCCGATTCCAAGTCCATCTTGGTCTAATGAAAACCGTTACTCTGCGAGAGTTTCATTTTTATATGGGTTTTAACGTTTTCAATTAAATCAACCCGTTTTCACATTTTCTCTACCACAATGACCGACATCAATCTTCTGCACAAAATGTTTTGGTGGTTATGTTAAACTCCTGACAAGTGTTTCGTCTGTTATGACACCACCATCTCTTTAAAATTTTAATGGCAGAGAGATGGTGCATGATAAGGTGATTACGAATGCAGACATGACCCAAAACCCAATCAAAATAACTAACTCTAATCAAAAGAAAGTTAATTTTTCCACTTGCAATAACTTCGAAAAAATACCCCCCGGTGTCTTAAATGACCCACTTCTGTCCAAATCCGCTAAAACGTTAAAATGCAATTAGCGGTCTCACCCCAGAGGTGAACAGTCGATCAATCATACAAATAAAAACCACTCACCCATGGTTATTACACCGAAAAACGCACCACTGAGCCCATCATAGGCGGGCAAACGCGTGAAATGTTCCGCTCGGAGGAATCCTTACCTGCAACAAAAAAAGACATAATTATAGTATGCAAATAGTAAATATATGGGTCGCAGTAGTAAACAAAAATTCGTGTGTGACTGGTCATGAATATTCATTTTGGTAGAACGGAAGTTCCAGACCGATAAGTTGCATAAGGTCATGACGACATGAACGTTAGTGGTATTTTCCGGTATGCAGCTGGTTCCACTGCAATTAATTTTAGGATGGAACCAGTAGCAGGTGTTTGGCTAAGAGGGGTCGATCGTTTTTTGACACCTGTCTTCTACTTTGCAAAATACGCAGTTTTCGCGAGGGTCAATCCAATTGAGATGATAAATAAACTTAATTTAACATTTACGTAACGTAGAAGGACACAACATGTTCTGCTAATTATCCTTCTTGTTTAAAATATGTCGCAATCTGAGGCAACACTCTAAGTTCCAAGACTTGGGCTAAAGTTCTTAGAATCTATGCAATCAGAGCAACGAAAACTTTAGATAAAAAGATCACCGCCAAGACAATCACCAAAAGACCATTGAGCGTATCAAAGAGGTTGTCCCCAATTTAATATACTGCTAATTTCAAAGTTTGTTAATATCCTCAACGACTGTTAGTTTAGTTCCAAATAAGCAAACTTGAAGGGTTAGTTTATGCTCAGGTGCAAACAACTCTCCCGAGAAAGCACATCTCGAATAAACGGTTTCTGAAAAACGTAGTCTTTCGTGACTATTTATGTACAATTTTCTTGCCTTCGTCTGGGCGACGAATGAGTCTCTTGTGGCTAGTACGCATGACGTCATGAAGAAAATGATGGATGATCCTAAACCATCTTAGCATGATATTAGCCTTATGTTGATCTCATGTTACACTGTCGTCTCGAGGAAGAAAAAAACTCGCAAGTGTTTTTGAAACTTTAGAACCCTTCTCTTTTAATTACATCAACAATACATGCTTGTTAACGAGCTTTACCTCCGTAAAATCCGAGCATTACGGATAGGTAGGTGCTTGAGGCCTCCTTGATGTGCAATAAAAATGGAAGTATTTTCCACTTCCGAGGATTTTAATTGCGGAAACTTTACAAAAAGCATAACTGATTAAAAATAGTAACTGCACTTTTTCAAGTGTATATCATACGACTTAACCCCACTGAAAGTTTTCTTGATGGCGCTCATCTAATAAATTTATCAGGTCTGTCTGGGCTTCATAATCCGGAAATTAAATAAAAAGCTTTCATGTTATTAAATAGAAGCACATCATTTCGCAAATTTACGCGGCCAATAACTGAGGTATACAGCAGACGCTCATAATCATAACAGCACAGGTTGCGATAATGCCGTTCCGGTGCAGAGTGAACCCGGCGGAATTACCTACTCTCTTCGGCAAAATGCTTTTCCTGGCGAATATTTATATAATCAAGTCAATTTTGCCAACTAAATTGATTAAAATCGGGTTGTCCCTCATCACTGAAACTAAATGTGTTTATTAATAGAGCCTTACTCCCATTTGTGTCAAGTTCATTAACATTTCCATTACTGTATCGATCACTCTAAAACGCTTTTAATGAATGTTGATAATAATACCGATAATTAACTACATCCTGTGCACTTTTATCGTCGACGGGTTGCGTCTAATTAATTATTTTTGATACCTAATAAGTGTTATCGGAGATTTGATCTTGTGCATCGATTACAAATTCAATAGATTAATCTGGTTTATTCAGAAGAAATCTAATAACGCAATTTTGCAAGTTTGAGAATTTAACATCTTTAAAATCAAATTTTCTATCTTTTTACACGTTTTACTAACCAAGTTGAAATAACTGATAAAGTCAGTTTATTCAGCCAGTAGTGAGTGTATTGATGTAAGGCTTGATGATGTGTTGAGATGTTGTTTTACTACAAAAAACAATAAAATTTAAAATATTTGAAATAATAAAAAAATCAAGTGAGGTATGCCAACATAATAAACCACATAGTTTGTCAATAACCTTGTGTATTTATTTTTTTTCTTCTCCTTGCAATCAAATTCCTAGTGACGACGTACTCGTATCTCCTTGCTACTACGAGTAGTAACTTGGTAAAAAATACAGGTGCGCCAGAACCCAAGCACCAGAGAAAAATGACACGTAAGGTATGATGCCAGAAACATGGAAAAAAAAGGTTCTATCTATAAAAATTTCGAAGTTATGAGGGTTTAAATTTTGCACTAACACTATTTATTTCTGTTGGAAAAATGATTTTCCAAGTTTTTTTGCTACATACTATTAGAAGAGGAAACAAGGAAGCTATATCAAATTGTAACTTTGTTTAATGTTAGGTATAGCTTTTATTGGCAAAATTTTTGTACCTCTACTGAATAATTACAAAAAAAAACATATACAAGATCATCAGTCCTCTCGGATTCGCAAATGTTTTGTAAAAGTAGTCGTTGAGAGAGATACCATGTTCCTGGTATCTTATCTTACTTACTTATCTTACACCCTTTATGTGTTATTAAGCATAATTATGATTCAGGGGTAAGAAAACAAGAAAAAGAATTGTTATGAGAAAAAAGTTAAAGTGAAAATGCACAGATATAAAATTCTCGTTTGTCTCTCAGTATTAAAAAATTGGATGTTTATACATCAAATTTACATTATAGAATCTCATAGCGAAAAACGTGCATTCATTTCCCTTGAGGAAAGAGGAAAGGTTAGTTTCTGGCGTTTACATGTTTTCATGACCTTAATGTCCGCATACAATCGTGCTACATAATTATGCTGAAACGAAATGTAATTTGTTTAATTCTTTAACATAACAATCACGGCTTTATACAAAACTACAACTCGTAAACACGGTTCTGCTTTTATAATATCAAGAGATAACCCACTTGTTTGAATTAGAATAACCACTAATGAGTAAATTAGTTTCCGTTTTATTATTTCGTTACCTACTGGCTACTGGTTTTCTGTAACAACTTGCGGGTGCACAAACTGAAAAGACATGTATGCAAATACCCGGCAAATGCATTCTCGGACAGTTATTGCTTGAAATTCCGCTGAGAGAATTACTGCAGTATCATCGAACATAAATTCAAACAAAAGAGTCAAACACAGCAATGTAATTTAAAAAAATCCAGTCTACAGTTATTACTCTTGTTAAGTTCCAGTTTCAGAGTTAAAAATAAAGCGACCACCCTTGAGAAATACGTCGAGTGTATTTTTGGCCTGAAAATCGAGGAAGGACAACGCTGCTGATGCTTCAGCACGAGACCAATGTAATGCAGAGCGCAATGTGGAGCATTGTGTCGGTGGTTAGGGTTGCAGGATGTTAGGGGAAAACCTGCGAATCAATAACTCGGCTTCCCGGTGCGTCACCCTGTCGTTTCGCCGGTTTCAATGTGTTGTATATACAGCCCTGGTGACTCATTCTGCCAATTGCATGGCATTAAATAATCATGAGAAAATTCAACTAAGTGGTTGATACTTGGATAAAACCGTTGAATAGGCGCTCGGAAGCAATGAAGTAGGACGTTTGGGGCTGACAATAAATTTTAAAACTATGTCATAGTAGACGCTTAACGATAATTCAATATAAACAATGGAATGATTGATGATCACTGATCACTCATGGCGGTATCTACTTGCCCACACGAGGGTCCATAATGGGTTATATTTGCATGGTACCCCAAAAATGAGATATGATCGATGTATGTATGTCAAAAAATCAAATCTAAACAACAAGACTGATTTAAATTAAAAATAAAATTGCTATAAAATGAGTCACTGACAAAAAAAAACTGAATCACCTCAAAATCATGCATAATTAGAGTACAAAATTTCATAATTAATTAAAATAGAAAAACAATAATAAAAAAGAATTATTAATATTAGTTGCATGTTTGGACGTTGTCGACATTTAATTTAATCAAAGAACTGCACCCGTAATTTAAAGCAATTTTTAAATTAAACGTAATTAATATAGCAATAAATCTACTAATGTTGATAATTAAAAAATGTTCTAATTACTATTAGATGTTAATGTCTGAAATGTAATCAAAGACAAATCCGGTTGGACATTAAAAAAATATATTAACATGCCATCAGTCTGGGAATCAATCAGAAGAATGTCAGAATTATATCTACAACTGAAGAAAGAGTACAAACACAAAATATTTCAAAGAAATCTTGCACTTATTGAAATTCCTGCAAGAGGTTGTCTAGTTAATTAATAATTCTTACCATGTTTTTCGCACGTTCACAAATGTTAATGACATGAAGCTTTAAAATTTTAATTTAGTTAAATTAAACAGTTGAATAAGTAACGAATTAATAGCTGCACCTTAGTGCATATTAAATTTTATAAATACGAACAACAACAGTAAACAGCATTATTGTAAAAGATATTCATTACTTGACCTTAAAAACAGTAAAAATTACGCAACCCACAACATGATTTTTAAATTTCATCCAAAACTGACATTAAAAAGTCTGCCCATAATTTTTTATAAAAAGATTAGGTGACTTTAAATTCCAAACAAAAAATTAATGGAAAAATGTAAATTAAATTGTTTTCTTACATGTTTAGACTATCACAAAAGCTTTCATGCGATAAACAAGAATGCAAAAGCTTTATTGTAAAATTCATTTTTTGTGATTAAAAAAATACACATCACTACAAAACTTCCTTATGCGATAAAAATGGTAAAAACAAATATTGCAATATTGCAATAAAACTGACAGCCAAGTGTGGAATAATAATAATTTAGTTTACTGAGTATTTTATGCTCTGGTTAAGCTTCCACCTAAGATGACGATGATAATTTTGCAAAATTAAATATATTATTACTGTTTCCTCAAAAAGACCTGTAGGCTTCTGTTGTTACAATTGAAGCAATCATTCTTCATCAATATTGAGGGAGTTATTTATAGCTTTTACGAATGAATCGTTCAATTTATTTTTAATGAAATAATTATCTTAAAGTTGTAGAGGCCCTGCCGAAAGAAAAATTGCCGTAATTATCCAAGCACATCATCAATTCAATCAACGTCATTAGTCGTTTTTTATTCCACGACCTCACGTTATTGCTCTCCATCTATTTCGGACAATTTTCTTTCAAGATTCATTTCGCTTCGAATCATTTTTATTTTTGTACATATGTTCCGGCATATTTTTTGCATAAAAAGTTCATAAACAGCAATCTTTGCCACGGAAGATGGTTTGTCATGCTCTGATTATCTTGCGGCGAAGTCAATTCGTTCTTTTTTAACGTCTCGACGTTGCTATTGTCTAATCGCAGTTTCTTGTTATCGCGCGTTAAAACCTTCTATAAATTTTAATGTTAATTAATGTTAATAATTAAAGGTATAAAGCGAAAATTATTTTGCTTTCTAATTAAAATTCAACGTAAAAGTTTTAATGAAACATCAAGTTTGGCGGATTTCAAAGAGGAACTTAACACAACTCGCAACACAAAAAACTATACGTTATAAGCTTCATTCGCAGATAAACATTGCTCCATGAACGCCTTTAATGCAGCAGAGACGTCTTTAGTAAAAAAAAACTCTTGGCGCTTGGGAGAATTTTTGCTATTTTAAATGTCGAAGACTAATGGGTCTTGCTGGATAAAGTTAATGCAGTCTTTGGCTCGATAATTCAGTAAAATCTCCGTTGAAAAGCGAGAATAATACTTTAAAGAATGCGTCACTAGAGGATGTCCTCCGGACCGTATCCGAGATAATTAACGTTCTTAATAATTTAAGAATTTAAGACATAATAGCGGCCGTAACTTAACAACGGGAGACCTGAGGGATAATTTTGAGTCCTAATTTAAATATCAAGCAACGTGTTGGGACACTTAATTGCACTCAAATTACTTTATAATTAGTAGACAATAAATAGTCCGAGAACATCACAAACTCCCGGTGCAGGGTTATAACAGTAGAAAAATGAACGGATAAGAAGGTCGTTCATGAGCTAGTGCACGTCCTCTCCGTGGCTCATTCCCAAACCCTCGTAAATTGCGGTAATAAGTAGTAGCGTTAAGCCTACTCTGCATCTGTTTTATATCGCTGTGTAAGCCGTATAATCGGCTATGTAAATGAGCCTCCAGACTCCCGATTGGAGGCAGGATATCCCGGAGACCACCGGGATTACAGATAAGGATGTTCAGCCCAATCTTCCATCTACATCCTTACTACCACTCGCAATAATGAAAGAAAAATTCCCCCAATTCTCAACTTTTCAATCAGGTTTTTTCGGAAAGGATTAACCGATTGTTCGATTCGAGACAAGGCGAAACTAATTTACTTCTTGATATTCCAGCCACTGGCAAATCCGCACTAAATTCTCGATAAATTGAATGTTAAATCAAATTAGGTCAAATTAGAGGCAATTTCTAATTTCCACGAGAAATTTCAGCAATTACGCCGATTAATCTCTGGGTATCTTTACAGATAAACGTGTTCCTACACTGCTGAAATATAAACGCTTCAGGCGAGGAACAATATGCAAAGCTGCTTCAACTTTGACATTACATTTCACTCTAATTAAACTACGAGACAACATCATTGGCGAGGTCAGAAACTCTTAATTTAATTGTTTGCAATACTAAAATAGCTTCCACCCTTACTCGCACAAAGAAAATATTTCAGACGGAATTTAGGCCCGCCATAAGCAATATTCCCGAAAGAGACGATGGCTGGTATTAGTAGTAATCATCGATAGGAAATGAGATCTGCGAAAGACGTCTCTGCTTTTTCAGTTTTCTATTAAAACATAAAAGCATGACGGAATGATCTTTATCCGACGAATTAATAAAGTAATGCAAAAAAAATTTAAATACTAAATGCAACTCATTTGACTGACCTATACCATCTGCGTTGGCAAAGGTATCTGTTTATAAGGAAATTTCGCTAAGAGGATTGAATTGGAAACAATTGTTATGGCCTTCGCAGTGAATAAATTTTGCAATGCATTTGAAGAGCCAATGACAATAGGAGTGAGTTAGTCATGTATGTAATCTGTTTATTTGCAAAATAATAACATCATTATTTATGCCAATTAACCGTTAAAAGTGACTTAATAATGACCTAGAATACTATTTTTAGCCTTTATTTACTATCCACGTGTTAAAAACAACAATAAAAATTAATATATTCTTCTTATGTTTACACTACCTATTAAAGTTGTAATTTTGTTAAAACCGTTTCAGCTGGTCTTAAAATCTGAAATAAAAAATTCAGAGGAAACTTTTAAGATTTACGAACAAATAAAAACTTTTCTCAAAATCAGTTCCGCATAAACTAAGACAGTCGACAAGCAGAATTTCTTTATTAGTTCCCATTATGAGAGTAAAAAATAGATCTGTCTGGTAATAAATAAACAAAGCAATAAATGCAGGAAAAATTCCAACGCACATTCTTTCCTGATGCATATCTTCGATAGAAAGTTGAATCAATGGACAAAATCAGATGAATTTCGTGTCCATTCATTTGTTGCGATAAAGTGAAATGTATTGCTATCGAAAAATCTCTAGACGCAATTTACCTTGTCGCAAGAAAGAATACTGTTATGCAATGTTATCGTAATTCACATTTACTGGTACCAATTTATGGTACAAATTAAATTTTTTCCACAATTCAAGTTCAAATAGTCAATAATCAGATAAGCTTGCACAACAGTACATTTCTTTAAACTCGATTCAATTTCTATTTTTCAAAAATGTTTGCTATGTTATTTCTTTCTATTATGAAACTAAAGCCACTAACTGTCAAGTTTTAAAAATTTATTGAGATAAGTAAAATACCCAGATTTCAACTAAAACGTCCATAAAAATAGATATCAAAACCGCATAAATGTTTTTAAAGTTCCGGTAATTAATAAGCTGGTAATTTATACACGAATTGTGGTGTTTACCGCTAATAAATTTTGATTCATTTCCGCTTTTCCATACAACTGCAGTTTTTATGCAAAAACAGTTAAAAATAATAGCAATTAATATTTTAATGTTTCCTTTCTATACGGACCCAGGAAAAAACCTTCACTCATTGCGTAAGACTAGGTCCAGAGCAAAATTTGCAGTTTTAAACACCAAAGTAGTTTCCATTTGCATATGCGATATAAATTAATTACAAAACAATGTAACATGAGAGACACACCTTTGACTTGAAATGAGAGGACATGTTTTAAATAATATATAAACAGAGACGTTGTATTGTTATCCCAAAAGCATTGAGATCAACACAAATACATGTTTATTAATGTAGTTAAAATATGTGACATGTTCACGTGTGGGTTACATAGCCTTTTATGGCAACCAGAACCCAGACTAAACTTCAACTTATTATGACATACTCCATTAATTGGTCCATTGATGGGTCATGATCACATTATGCAATAGGCGGCCAGTGATGGGTCCATACTTGGCCGTCCAAATTGCCAAAATCTGTTTCTACTGAAAGCAACTATGATTGATTATAAGAGATTAACTTTGTCAATCTCTTTTAATCCCCAACAATTAAACACAGTGAGGACGCCCCCATTCTTTCTGAGCAAATTCAAATGGAATAAATTAGCAAACCAAAATCGGACACCCCGATGACACGCCATTGTGTTCCTGAAATTACACTCCATTACAAAGCATCGACGCCTCGTATTAAAAGAATTATTAATTGAGAAGCTTCTCCCTAAAAGAATACATAATTGCGTCCCTAATCCTGTTCAATAATTCAATATTATAATGACACGGCACATAACACAATAACGAGCACTTCATTATCCTCCATCCTGGAGGCAAGAGGGCGTGACGTCGCAACTGAAATTATTTACCAATTAGATGCATACGAAAGGAATAAATCCAACATCGAGTCCTTTGTCCTAGCAAAAAATATGTGTCTGAGACACTGGAAACTCTCAACTTTACGAAAAACATTACGAATCGAAAACAATAACAAAATGAGCAAAAAACGAGAATGGATGAGACGCCGATGATTTAGGAAGTGCGTCTACTGGCCAAAGAATTTTTACCATCACAATAAATCCTGTTTGACCATATACAGGTTTTATTAAGGGCATTCATCATCGACCGATGCAAATTGTGTGTTTTGATGGAAATGGAGAGTTTGCCGATAAAAACGGTAAATATTCGCGGCTTTTCCACTACCAAATTGAAAATAAATCGCACAAATGCCCTGTTTACGGCATTTATAGCCTCTTCGAGTAAGCATAGGGTCCAATAAAATCGCAAATTGATCCACCTACAGATCACGAAAAAATATTGAGCAAATTTAAAACACCAAACAGTGGGCAACGTCTAGAAACAGTTTTTATATATTTTATTTCAAGACCATGTTATCATACTAGATTGTAATACTCTCTTTTGTTCTACAAATCCAGACTTTGCTATTTCCCCGTTTTCAATTACAATCCATTTTGTATTTGTATTGGTTCTGATGCAGCACGAAGTTAATACACAAACTTATTTCACTACTTGGAAAATTACTTTTCTCTTGTATCTATCTTGTCTCGTTTTGAACGGTTTTCTTAGTGTCGTGAATCTGGTGGTGAATTTTCTCCACGTAATTAGCAATTATGTTAGCGAAACGATGTACGAAAAAGAAGAGCGACCATAGCAAACGTTTGAAATTACACAGACCGCTAAAAAAGAACAGCAACAGATACATACACGCAAGTATCAGCGTTTAACGGTACAAGAACGCCTGCCAGTCGTAATTTCTTCAGTGGCCGACGTGAGGCCGAGCCTCGTCTGGCCATATAAGAAGTGAAAATGGACATAACGAGATCGGACAACTTACGGACTCGAAACGTACAACACTGCCTGTGGGAAAGTCAACTAAAATCCAACAATACTCTTAAAGTATTGATTCTCTAATGGGTTCTTTGCGGATTTTCCAGATTGCAACGAAAGCATCTCCGAGTTACACAAAAAATATAAATGATTGCGGCATTTATATCATCCCAAGGGAGGGCTTCTTTTCTCTTCTTCCTGTTATTTATCCGTGTATGAATACAAAGTTTTGTTGTGTAGTTTAAGTTCGTCGCAAAGTTCTACTGTTGTGCAAGTTAGAAAAGTTAAATCGAGATATTTTATGTGGAAACTACACCACCACCAGACAATTCGGTTTAATTATTTCTATTAGCATCCCAGCTGTCGTGGTTTGGTTTACAATGTGGGTGGTCACCATTATGCAATGCATGCGGTGCATCTACTCAAGAACTTTTGTATTCACAAATTCTCTATATTTAAACTTGAAGTCGATATTCAGGTTTTACTCGTAGTCAAACGTAAACACATTTTAAAAATTTTATTGCATTTTCCTATCTTGAATATGCATCTGTTATTGACCAATACATTATTTATTCAAAATTGTTTATGGGAACAAACCGCGGGGCCCCAACACAGCATTTCAATCAACTTCATGTTTAAATTTCATCACGTGTTGTGTACACATGCTGAAAGTCAATTAATTTGGCTATTACAATATGTCTCATTTTTAAATCTAATTAACCATTCTTTGTTAGCATGTATGCACGTAAATCCTTTAAAAAAGTGGCCAGTGACACGTGGCAGGTAAAATCATAAAAAAATGCTTGGGGTTATAATATTGATCACGATGGGGCGTTGCGTAGGTTCCCTCTTGGAAGGTAGGGTTGCGTAACTGCATTCAGAACCCTCAGCGGCCCAACATATTGTTCATTACGAACCCGCATGCTGGATATCCATAAACTAAATGTTCCACCATATCTACAACATCCAATGCAATCTTCGTGATCATTTTAGACAAATCACGACCAAAACTTCTCTGACTAACTGATGTATTGACATGGAGCTTGCATAAGATAACACTGCATCCTATTTCCATGGGTGCAACCACACCCTCTTATAACACAAGCATTTAACCGGTTATTTTAGTTAGGTCATGGTCAGGTGATGGTCAATAGAACAGACCTCTTCGGAAGGTTGATGTTTCACATTTATAAAATTTCTCTGGTAGGTTTTCTGGTAAAGAAAATTAAAAGTTTGAATCCAAGCGTGTTTTACTTAAACTATCTACGAGTACTTAAAAAATAGTTGTTAAATGACAAGTAATTTAAAAATTTCATTGTTTTACAAGTGAAATATTTTTAGAATTCTTTGTGTTTGAGTTCTGTAATTTTTTTAAGTAACCTAATATACATATCCATTTTTTGAGATAAGAACTATGATTCAAAATATACATACAGGGTGTTTAAAAAATCGCGCACTTCCGTGACACTGTGTCATCGGGCGGTGCCCTAGACAACAAGAAAAATGTTTAAAAAAATCAATCTCTAAAAATTCCGAAGTTATGAGTGTTTAAATTTTGCACTATGACTATTTATTTCTGTTGGAAAAAAAATTTTCCAAGTTTTTTTGCTACAGGCTATTAGAAGAGGAAACAAAGAAGCTGTATCCAAAATTGTAATTCTGTTTAGTTTTATTTATGGCTTTTTATTCACAAAATTTTTGTACCTTCAGTAAATAATTATAAAAAAACATCTACAAGATCATCAGTATCATTGAATAGACCTAAAAAAATGTCAAATGTCAAAAAATAAATTTTTAAACATTTTTTGAGTACTCTGGGGGACTACCCAATTACTCCCTTTCAAGAAAGTGCGTGATTTTTTGAAACACCCTGTATATGTAGTTATGTTTACAGTTAAAATATAGTTTTTGCGGAAAACGTTTTAAAAGCAAACAAAACATTTTTGTTAAAGCTCCCAAAAGAACATTCACATTTCTTATTATTTATGATTAATATCATCAGAGCAAAAATTTCTCTAACATTGTGAGCTTCGAATTTTCATCATCATGCCACCTTAGTAACCAGATTATTTTTTTCGTCCGTAAGAACTCTATTTAAGGTACACCCAAAATAACTCTTGCGTACTATTTTATTGAGTAATACGAAAAGATTCATTTTGGGAATTTAAATGAGTATAAAATATCTATTTTTGGGAGCATATACAAAAAAACTACAAAATTGTAGAAAAAATTTATAGTAGATTGCTATTAAAGACATTGCATAACTTGAAATGAA
>NW_025401006.1:322901-342692 GCF_015345945.1 Tribolium madens
AATCACATTTTGAAACACTATTTTTGCCAAGAAAATTTTAAATAAAACTTTATGAATAGCTTTGAATTCATACCTTAATTTTCTATTTTAATGAAGATGAATAAAAAACAGAGTAATTCATCTAAGCATGAAAGCTCATTGACTTTGTAATATGTAACCTCTTCAGTCGATAGCAACGAAAACTGATGCTCAAACTCTTATCAGAATTGATTTTCTCAACTTGAAAATACTTGGTTTAACATTTTTTTAGTTGCAGCTGTACGATTCCTGCTATCGTCAAACCCTCCATTCTCCATTGTCCCTTTTTAAAATTCCGTTATCATAATTCACATTGCGCCGTTGGCATGGGCAGGGCTGCGCGAAATCCATATCCTACCTCATCCTCCAATGCATTGAGCATTCCCCTTTTTACGCACGCATTACGCGTGCCATTCCCCACCGTTTCCGTTCCTGCCGTACACAAGCAGCGCTACGATGCGATGGGCGAACACTTTCCGAGGGATTGATCGAAACGGTAAAAACAGCAACTTGTAAATATTTGTAACGTTTTTCTGAAACTCGATTTGCAATGTGTTCGAACCTAAGGCAGAACTGGATGACGACCCACAGGTCTTTCACACCAACACCTCCCATTTATGATTACATATAATTTCCACTATTACGCCATACACTATATGAATTATTTCATTAGTTGCCGTCTGCTGGCAATTAGGTCCGTCCTCGTTGCAACTGTTCAGAAAGAAGTATGTAACTGTTTTTCGCGATTGCGTAAGCGTATAGCTTGGCGGATAATTACTACAAAACACACGTTTTAATACTGTAATCTTCTTCAGAGATAATGTTTTTTTCTTTTAATTGAAATATAAACTGATTCAAAGGATTGCTACCTTTTAAACAGAAAAGCGGTCATGGAGGGTTAAAGTAGACATACACTTTAGGCTATTACAAGCAGGAATTAAACGCTCTGCTAGTGACAGGTTTTAATTATTATCGATCTGTAGGAACTCGTTTGATTTTATTCGAAATTATGGCGTTCGCTACGCTTGTCAACAGCAGGAAGTCGTTGGCGACTATTTTTCTCTTTACAACAAACGATTTATTTCAATTTGCTAAGCATAGTTAGCCATGAAAGAACTAAATCGGATTGTGGGTATCTTGCAAATTAAATTCAGTGCTTTGACTGTGTTTCTATTTTTCTAAGGATTCCAACGTTGAAATCGACTTGTAGCTAGAACTTGCAAGGCTTACCCAAAGTCCCAAAGGATTAATGCAACTTAAAAATTCCTTTAATTTAATTATTCAAAGAATACTCGTAAATTACATTTTAACCCAAAAAATATGTAAAAATAATTAACCATTAGAAAAATTTCTTTCTTCTGAAGTCAGCAGAACAATATGGAATTGAGAGAAAAATTGCTGTGGAGGAGGATAACAAATTTAATTCTCCACTATAGTGCGAAAAAATCGTTGCATTCGTACCCCAGTGACCCTAGCCTTGCCCTAACCGCTTTCAATAATTGTAGAAACAATTACGAGAGTTGTGCTGATGCAATTAAAACAGACATTTTCACCAATTACTTAGTACGAATGTAACGATTAAATTATTATTCTATGCACGTTCTAGACTCGATTGTCGTATATCTGTTGTCGAGAGAGCTTTTTATTCTTTTCATCAGATCAGTTTTTCTCTGTTTTCTTCCAGAGTACAGAAAGTCGACAGCCATTTATTGAAACTTTTGATTGATTTTGTCGCAAATTCAGGATTACATTGAAACTGTTATGAGCAAAATTTAACAGTATATGGCGCCGACAATTACGTCGCCCAAGACAAGTGGTTCGTTTGTTAAGTTTCTCTGAATATGTAGTTCTGTCTCGTAATTGTGACTAATGGTGGTTTTAATATCCTCGCAGTCTGATTGCTTTATTGTTCTTGTATTGCCTCGTCTACATTATTCATTAATATTTTTATTAGTGGATTATTCTATGCAAAATACAGACGCTGCTCGTGCTGCCTGCTAATACGTTCATGAAGCTGAAGGTTTAAAAATGCAGTGCTTGACCGCGATCCACAATACAATTTTTTTCCAATGTACACCATTAAAGTCTTTTGCACGATTAGTCGTGATTATAGCGACCTGAACAAGAGAAAAAATGCTATAAACTAGTTCTGGTCAATTACATTCACTGCTGATAATTCTAAATGAATGTGTTGCGATATTGGAAAATCGTTTTAAATACTGCTTTAGCAAGCTGCATTCGTTTATAAACGAGATCAATAAAATGCATTTGTATGTTAATTGATTCATATGTCGTGTACGCCTGCTGAATACTAAACGCAAGCATGCAGAGATCGCTTATTAAAAATAACGCCAAAAGAGATTTCCCGATTTGAAATTCCGCAGCAGGATTTACTACAAATTGCTAGACCAAAAATGTAATCGCAAATCGTGTTCTTTTTTGTTTTCAAAGTCTTTAACTTGGTACAATGTCACTACCAGTTACGATTTTAATTTAAGTAGATTATAGAAATAATACGATGAGAACGTTAGTGGATTCAGAAAGAACAAATTAAGTATGCTCGGTATGGTTGGACAAGCAAAATGAAAACACTGCTACAGTAATATGGAGAATCCAATCGAGCGAATGATTGATCTAAATGGAAAAACGTTTAGTCCCTTGTTGCGTTCAATTCGGATAATCACGACAGACTCTAATAAAACTCTTACCTTAATTTGATAAGAATTGAGTTTGTTCTTCGGCAGGGCGTTGAAGGAGCTGAAATCAAGGCGACGGGTGAAAATCCCATTGGCGCCGCCTCCGACTCTGCAATTAACATTAAGCTCAATTAACTAATTGATTATCTATTCACAATTTCAATACCATTTTAACTCTAGTTGTTACATTTCATTTTTCTTTTGACATAAACAAACGCATTCGAAAGCACTAAGAATTACTAAAAGTATTTCGTCTCTTCTGAAGATTTCTACGAAGCAAAACATAATAAATATTTGAAAGCAAAAAGCACATCAAAATATTTCTTAAGAGCGCATCTTAGCGCATTGATTCTTCATCCCACATTCCAATCGGCTTGATGCGAACAAACAAGACTCGAAAACGCCATCGTCTACGGAAAAAGGAAACGTCAGCAAGTCGAGAGGATATTGCAAGGGTAATAGCATCCCTCATTTTCTAGTTACAAAAGTAACATTTTGGTAATGTTTCACTGTGGAAACATCTCTACGCCAAACTCTGAACAGATTGAATTTCCATTGATCGTCGTCAAACGGCAAAATATAATCTGTATTTCACATTCCGTCATAAATTGAATACGAAATTGCGTATACATGAAAGACGCGAGAATTTTCTATCACGGCTTAGACGAACTGTTGATAATAGAAGTTTCAGGATTGCTATTAAAAGGTTTTTACTGTCGTATGGTCAGAGTGCTGGTGTGCAGCTGAGAGCTCACATAATTCCGGAATAGCTCAGAAGCTCCGGATGCCTCACCGTATTCGGTTGGATTCATTCCCAAGTCGGTTGCAGCAAGAGTAATTTGCGACATCGACAAAGCTCGTAAATCAAACACAGAATGTAAAAGTGACGGCTGCCAATGAATAGTGTTGAGAAAAATCAGGCCATTATTTTAATCATTTTATAAAGGTGCCTAAAAATTTTTCAAAATTTTGTAAACGACAAACCCTTTGCAAGCAAGATAAATTGATAAAACCGAATTTTCAAATATTTATCTTGTGAAGTGCGATTTTTTTGTTGTTTTAGAAGCAACTAGTTTTCTTTTTGGCTTGTTTGCTATATTTTGAAAAAAGTCACAAACTCGCCGACTGGTGCATTTAGCTCATGTATAAAAAATGGTAAAACGGCGTTCTGTAATCCTCCAAATAAAGTAAAAACTTCAGAATGCTGTCTCGTCTTCTCAAGCCCGCCAACAGGTTATTTAACAGCCACATACTTATCGAATTAACTCCAAACATAAATTAAAGACATAAAACCGAAGGTTCCCTTTGTATGTACACCACATGTGATCACATATTTATTTGTAGATTCCACAAAATCCGTGTAAGCAAAGACTTTATATCCTTGTAGAGAGGAATATGCGTGAAAAAGGTGAATGGATGCGTGTGCCATGAAGTTCACAGACGGTGGAATTAAAATAAGCTTTTCTCCCCACGTTCTTCGTCTTTACCACGATATATTTGACCTTCACATTGTGATGTATTTAAAATGGAGGCAGTGGAGCATTCGAGCAAGACTCGGCGGCCTTGGGTGCACTTTAACATCCTCGCCGTCGCGAAGAAATAAGAAATCTCCTCTGTCAATGGTGCATGAAAGCTCGCCCATTCAGAAGCAATCAAAACCCGCGTCATATCAAAAAAGGGAAAATTGCCATTATGTAAACTAATTAAGTATGAAAACTTGATTGGTAATTATTACCAGTTGAAATCGGGCAGATTTTTAAGCTTTTGAGTGTCGATAGCAGGAAATGCAAAAGGTTTAATTGGCGCCTATTTGCAAGCAATAAATGGCGTTTAAATAAGTGTTGTTATTTACGTTAATTAGTCTATTTTTAGCTCGTAAAAACAACAACCACGTCAACAGTATGGTGTTCCGCCTTGCATTACAACGTAAAACCTTGATCATGACCGCTGTTCGATTGTTTTCTAATAATGTCGCAAATTTCCCGTTCTATGTTTTTATTGTCAATGTCAAGGCCGCTAAATTTGAGCGTTAAAAGCTCCCAGCTATCTCGAACTAAAAATAGCCGGTTCCTGTTTACAACAAGTTCAGGGGTGGCCTGAGCCCTTGATTAATCAGATCAGGGACGTCCGTTAGTAAATTTATAATGACATTGGGTGACCTTGAACGAAAGGGTCGCTCCGGACCCAATATCGACTGCATTGCGTACGCTGCCCAGCCATTGATTTTCACATTTAGATGCAGTTCAAACGGTAGATTTTCAACTGAAATTAGTCGCTTTTACCCTCCATTGTTCTTTGATAGCACCGTCTGGACGGGTCTTTTTCACCCTTAAATCTGTATTGTTATCTAAGTCAATCACCCTGGCTGGGTCGACTTAGTTTGGTCATTATTCACTTGTTATTATTGTTCAATTGTAACAATCAGATGCGCCTGCGATGTTGGATAAAAATTACATAGAGACAATGAAATGAATAATGGAACAATATACGAGACTCTGTGATTAGATGAATCCTGGACTAAAATTGTTGTACTTGCATCGTGTAATTAGGTCGCCTGGGTCATTATTTTCGTCATAACAGTGCATAATATTATTATGTACTTGCAACAAATTAAATAAAATTCCATTAGAGACACATTATGAGTAATTATCCCCCAGTGACACAATGCATCAATCAACGTCCTAAGATATAAGTTTATAATTATCCCGACAAAGACGCCTTTAACACCCGCCACGAAAATACGTGTCTTGTTTACAAACCCAAAACTCGGTCTTGGTATTTTTAGAAAATTAAACTTGTGCCCAACGGAAATAAACACGAACCGATGCAGCATTTCGAGTGTATAAACGACTTGAAATATTTTGTTTATGTTTTTAACGAGCGCACCAGGCTCACGATAGGGTTGCCAACAATTTGGTGAAGTAATTATGTAACTATTTGATTTGACAAAAATAATTCGTTCACATACACAAAAGATAACGAAGGTGGAAAAACAAGTCATTCCGGTCAAACCATCAAAATTTAAATTATGTTTTCAATATGAACTCAATGCAAGTCAGGTGGAGATAATACAGAGATTAGGTGTGTATTTTTAAGAGGCCCAAAAATTATCTTTGCTTATCTTTAACCCCTGGCTTATTTGACACTCTACATTCCTTGCATAGTGATTGTTGACATTCCCAAAATATTCATTAATATAAAAAGTTAACCGCCAGAAACATCTACATGCATGAATTCATGAATTGTTTTCGTAAAAAAACATCCTATATACAAAGAGTCCAAAAAGCCAGACAAGCGACATGAGAGATCTATGATTATACACAGATAGCTCTTAAAATAAGGTCAACATAGATAGAGGGTGTTAAGTACAAATTTAGGAATGTCCAATTACTAAAAATTAGGTTATTTTATTTCTCTTTGATGATGTAATTAACTCCACAAGTGTGACGTAGAACAGTGTGGTAGGTTCAGGTTTGCGTTCCAAACAAAGCGTATTTCCTTGGATTTTATTTCACTGCTAGTTTTTCGTGTTAAAATTCATACGTTTACGTATTTACATCGGTATGTATTAGTGATTGCAACATAACCTGTTTACATATTATCGCATTTTTGTGATAAAAGTCAAAGTGAGGTTAGGCTTCGGTAAGGTTAAAAATGTATGTGTTTTTAGATTTTCGAAGTAATAATGGCCTAAAGCAAAATATGTCTTCAACTTTTAGAATTGCAATATCTCAGGAATGGTGCTTCTTAGAAAAAAAGTATCAGGACCATTTTTGTAGACAATTTTAAGATCTATAATTTTTGTCAGGGCTACTTTTTTGATAAAACTTACCGCTTTCAAAAAAAATGAAAAAACCTCAAATTTTGACCTGTGATCCCGAATAACTTTTTTAGCACACATAGGATCGATGGGGATTTTTGACACTTTATTTCTAATGGTGTACCCAAGGTTTCCACCAAAATTTAGCTCTGTCGGAATTTTCTTTATTTCACCACTATTTTTATGACTAATTTGACTAAATAGACCAACAAAATTTTATCTTTGGTATAATAGTATCAAATGAGAACATGCTGGAAAAAATATTTAAAAAATTCTTTGTTTAAACGTTCTCCAAATAAAATTTATTAAAGTTATTTTCGAGGTAAAGCGTACGTTCGTAAGTAGTATTAGCACAAGTAGTGGAAACTATGGTAGTAATTCGATGCAAATGTACTTGATCATTGCAACAATTCATAAACGCCGTAAGTGGCACGGATCAAGGGGGTTTTGCCCCTAAAAAGTATAAACGTAAAAAGGGTACAGTTTGTCTCCATTTATCCTTGGAAAGCTGTGATAAAATTTTGTCGGTTTATTTAAGAATCACCCTGTATACAATGGCAAAAATTATTAAAATAAATAAAAATAAAAATGTAAAATCTTATCGTACAACCATTAAAAAAATTCTACTCGATTACTCAAAACATTAAAATTCAAAGAATGAAGTAAGTTGGATAGAAATTAAGTTATATATAGTTGATGACCTTCCTATTCATTGATTTATAGGTTTCGATTTGTGAAAAATAATGCAAATGCTGTCGTATAATATGTTTACTTCACTTTTGACGTTAATAATAGTTCTGCATTCTTTTATTATTATCAAATGTCAATTGTTGCAAAAACAAATAGCTATAAGACGCCAAATGAAGAATAATTTAGAGCCACAATATTAATTAATTGTAATAAACAAGGAGTTAAAACTCTCATAAAAAAATTGTAATTATTGTATATCTGTAATAGTTTGGAAAACAAAACAAACTTATTTATTACTTGCACATTATAAATATTCATAGAAGCATTAAATTACCATTGATTAGTTGTTCAAGGTACTGCAACGCAGATGTATTTATAAATAATGATTATAGGTCGTTGTTATTACTAAAATTACAAATAACGGTCTACAACAATGCTAGTACATGAATGGTAGTAGCATTCTTACCTACTAGGTAAGTACAGTGTGTTTTTTTTATTTAGTCTGAATCACTGTTATGGTATTAATAATAACAATTAACTGTAGTAAGACTTTCTATAACAGAACCAAACTCGCAGATGGGATTTAACTTTTCTAAAACACATTTAAAATAACAAAATTGCTTCGCAGTCGGTTTCATTAACGCGTCAAGCCATGCGTAAAAAACGTTATTAACGAAAACGCAAATCTACCCCTTTTAAAGGGTTAAAAATTTCAGGATTTAAACGGAGCAACCCTTTAATACGCTAACCGCCAAACAGTCGGGTCTCCGTGAAATTACAGGTAATTTTCGTGAAATGCATGTGCGGAAATGGTAAATTACGGTTTACGGGCGCGTGCTTGAACTGGTATTAAAAATCTAAAAGCTCGCTATTTGTGTTAACATAAACATGAAGAGTTTAGTGTGTTGCTGACCCGTTTTAACAACTGGGTTCATTTTCTAAATTTATTATTAAACTCGAAACTTCGTTAGCCGTTTAATTGGAACGTAATTTTGTTAATATTAATATGATGGTCCATTAAATCCCTGAAAATCATTAATTACCAACTGTTTGAACAGTGAGCCGTGAGAAGCTCTGTGATGAAGCAGTGTAATTACCAATCATGACCAATACAATCTTTAAAAAAATATTTGGTGAGAACTAACAGTGCTTGGGTTATTGGTCTTGGCTTCAGGGGAAAACAAATAAGTTATAATTGATGGTAATTACAACTGAAATGCTGCATCTTTTAGGTAAATAAAGGTACAGTGATGAGTAAACATTGGATTAAGCAAGACATGCAGGTGTGTGGAAGACCTCATTATAACGGATGCCAACTTCTCGTAACGATCAGAATTCATTTTAATTAGAACAAGTTAGTAGACAGTATTGTATATTTATCATTGTTAAGGTGTTTTAAAAATAATCCTGCCCAGTATTTCTCGATGATTTTTTTAAACAAACTACTCCATAAATCTTTCTAGCTTGTCTTCGTAGGAAGCAACCTTATAAACGCCTCCGAACACTTAATAACAGTCATGTAACAAACAAATCATTTCCTACTAGTCATGAATGTCATCGCTTATCAAAAGGTTTAAGAAAAATTCTTCACTTCAGAACCCCATTTATGATTCAAAAACACACACTGTTTGTTGGCATTAACACATTAGCGCTCCGTGTACTGTGTGTTAAGTAAATTTATGCTTGCTTCGTGAGTGAACGTCCTTGCATGAACAGTGGTCTTGAATTTTTTTCGAAAAAAATTCTTCAATTACCAATATTGAAACAACATATTATCGCTAGAGAGAAGAAAGAGTAATGTTGCTCTGCATATTGATATGTTGCACAAGTTTACCAAACCTTGAACGATTCAATGAAGTTTATTAACCACTTGACATGTGAACATCCTTCAATGTTTAAAAAGTTTATTATCACGCTCAACCGGCTACGCGTTGAGGTAGGTCTAACCGCAGATATCACGCATAGACAACGAGGAAATAGACTTGTTGCTAGGCACTGTCGAGGCTGTACCAAGGATTTCCAAGCCTTGGCCGAGTAACAGATTTTAATGGTATTTTCGTTTGGAACGCAGTCAATAAATAGCAAGCAAGCTCATCAAAGTTCAAACTCTGCCGCCAAAGAACAAGTTTCGTTGGAAAAAAAACGCGATTAAATTACCCGGTGTAAACTGTAATCGCAAGGGAGGTTTTAAAGTGGATAGTTAGACTAATTGGCTCTTGAATCCGTATAAATATAAAAGTTGGTGAAAGTTTTGATGAATGAGGTAAGGTCTCAAAGAACTCAGAGGAAAAATTCAGTTTGTGAAAGTTTACGGTAGCGGCGTTAAGTCGTAATGTAATGTACTGGCGTTTATCCCGGGTGGATAAATAAACTGCTTCAACAATCACACCAAGATCAGTATTAATAATGATGAATCGAATAATACCAAGTATTTGAAAACTTTGCAAACATCATTATCACGAATAGCAGACGATTTCCAATACTGATAAAGTTATGTGACATGAAAGGTAGAAAGAAAGAGCGCGACTAAATTAAATTCTCACCTTTCAAGGTTTTTTATTAGCTCGATGAAACCAACTAATAATATAATCTGCTAATATAAAGCTTCCTACGCCCTTTATGTTTTCACAACATATTGGGGATCATCATTATTAAATTATTACGTGCAGAGGAAAGGTGAATCACCTCCTGATATTCATATTGACATTTCTCCACCACCAAAAAGACTTCTTTCCGGGTAAATTTCTTGTAGCTATTTTTTGACAAAGCGTTGTTTGGCTATTCGATCTCCATCGAAAGCAAATAATCCAGTGCTTTACCATAATACAGCGACGTCAACGAGAGCTATCAGGCTCGAACACTCCAGACTCCCGGAGGTGGCGTAAAAAACAAACAGGGTTCCCACCTGGGATAGTATTAAATGAAGTTCGGGACGCATTACCATCATTGTTGGTGTATTGTCGTAAGTTTAAGCGGGTAGTTACCCCCGACTAATAATTTCTTGATAACACATCGCTTACAAGAGCAAACGTTTCGATCAGGTAATCTCGTTGTATTGACATGTGATACAAGGAACGTGCTCTCAACTTGATTCCTTGGATTTCAATGAAGTGAGCGATCGCCTAATTTTATCAACTTTCGAGACAAGAAACACTCCATCCAGATGGAGCAAAAATTCGACTAAAACCATTTATGTAATTTTGAAAATATTGTTTCACCATCGATGGATTGAGTGATTGTGAAAAATAAGATTTTTTTCGGTGATTTAAATAGGTCGGGCAACTAATTACAATTTATTTCAATGTCGTAAGACTATTATTTGCATTTGATACGCACACACATGAGACGTCAAAGTAGGTCATGTTAGTTTTACAAATGAATTGAGTTATTTTAGAGCGTGTCCGTGCATAATAATAAAAGCGTTATTGTCCTTAAAATAAAATATAATCCCTTGCATTTGTGTAATACAAGAAAAGCAATAATTTTTAAGGAAATAAATATAAAAAGTAACGTTTACACGAAAAACAATGAAACTATAAAATTTGTGATAAAAAATGATTTAATAAATGTAGATAAAATAGGAATGTCAGGTTTGAATGGAATAAAATGGTACATAACACAATACAAATGCAGCTTGTCGAACAATGCTTTCTCTTGAAAAACTACATTCCAAGACCGACAAAATCAAAAATAACTTGTAAATAAAATCCGAATGTTTTCGTAGACAAAGCAAATAAAATTTCTGTAGACATTGAAAATGTGCCAAAATTTCCGATATTGGCAAACAATGTTTGTGTAAATAATATGTGTTAGAAATCTCTCATGTAAGTGAAAGAAAAATATTAAAAAAAACTTGCTAGGTCAAAAAAATTTATATAAAAAATTAAAATAATTAAAACATTACTCGTCTGGCACGCTATTTCACACCCAATTCTTTGTAGCTTCCACTTAATCAAAAAAAAAAGAAAAGAAAACAGTGAAATTAGAAACAAATTCTTATGATGCATTGTTTGTTTTTGTCTATCTCTGAAAATGTTTGCACAAACTGATCTCCAATTATTTTTGACCACTTTTTAAAATTAATCTATTAAAGATTTTTGAAGCACAGCTTTATCAACTGTATTTTAAAAAAGGCAATAGTTTTTCAAGCGTCTACACATCAAAGAATATTATTACATAGCTTTTCTTTTGAAAATAAATAAATTTTCGTAGCTGGTTTATGTCTTCGTATATCTAATTTCTTTTTACTATTATTTAAAAAATTACAGTATTACAAAATTACAATAATTATTGCTTTATTTAGCTGAAAATAAAGAGATAACACAAAAGCTTAGAAAAAGCTGTTTGTTGATGATCATTATTTTGTAAATATTATCCAATTACTTTTTCATTTTATAATTTTCGCATTTATTACAGTTCGACAAAGCCGTTTTCAAATAAACATTTTGAAAATTTGCGGTTTATCTCCCCGGTCTCAAAATCCCTGGAGTAGTGAGTTCGGTTGCGTTCTATTAAAAACCGATTTGTAACACGTTCGCACCCGATTCTAATTCCGGAAAACAATTGTCCCGTTTATTTTTCCCAGAGGAGTCGACAAGATCACGTGGTATTTACCACCCTCGACGTGCTAAATTTCTAGCCATACTGATTAACCCCATGCCTTTTCCAAACACGTTTATAACACGAATTGCAAGTCCTTGTACAAAGAAAACACGATCAAATCTGTCATGAAATCGGTAATGGAAGCTTAGAGAATCAAGTCCCTCGCCGAAGGCCGATACCCAATTAAATCTAATCGAGTCGAACAAATCGAAGTTTTTCTCGCTTCGAAGGGCCAACCGTCTTGATGAAAGAGTAACAGGTGAAGCAAATAGAGTTACGTTGCTTTTCTAGCAGACTAGCAGTACGTTGCACTTTGACTTTATTAATATGTGATAGTATTGCTTGCACCACGCCTTGCTAATGAGAGTCGACCAGACGTTTTATGACTTTGGACCCTATTTAGGCCAACATTTCGATACCTTTGGACTGCAGCAGCCACCGCTCCTCGACCTGCATGTGCCCACTTTACTCACACGTAATAACACTCTGATGAATCGTAAATCACAACTACGCATTAACAAAATTAATTTTATTCAGACTGCAACCATAAACGAGAATAATACTTGTGGTCGCAAGTTTGCTTTTCCAACTTTTAGACAATAATAAATGCAATCTATTTACTCAAGTCTTATCTAAAGACAGCTGTATAATCTATACGCTGCAACGACTATCTTCCCTACGGTTGAAATTGAAAATTAGTGATTGTATTTCCATTACGGTGCGCAAAGGTCGCTGAACAACTTAACAACGAAACTTTGCTGCGTGATGTCGTAACTTCATAAATTACCGTGTGGTGTGCTAAGAAGTTGCACGTTAGTGTGGTTGTTACGGAAGTTCTGCACTGTAAAGATATTGCTTCGGCACTTACCACCAAGTGATTATTGTTATTTCGAAGAGTCATGGAACACTGACGTTAACAACACTCTCGGTACAATTATGCATTACGCTCCAATAAAAAGTTTCCTATAGCATCATAAAAATGAACAACAATAGCCCATTTGAAGAAAATTTTTCCTGGAACAAGTTTTAAAACGGCTATCCCAATTCGAGTTTCTACTAATCAAGGTTTAAAATAAAGATACACAAAAATGTAGCATGCGGGTGTATAATCAAGAACAAATTAAATCAGATAAAGAATCGAAAAAAGATGAACGAAATCAAACGAGCTTTTTTAAGTTTGTTTGTGATGTAAACGTACTGTAACTAGACAAGTTTTGAATAATTAATTCAGAAACAAGTTGTTTATTATTTTTTTGGTCTTTAGTATTTAATTGGATGTTGTTTACATAAAAGAGAGTTTTTATCAAAGAAAGCAAGTCAGGTAACTTCGCAGTGGCACCATCCATCTTCAACACGCTTTTCCTGCTGTAATACAAGACGAATTCCCCGCAAAGAAAATAGAATAAAAATATATAAAAAATGCCTGTAATTTACAATCGTCAGAATTTTTTTCCTCACTAAAGTCCAGTAATAGATTCTTTCGTATCTAATTGACTTCAAAATTCAGTTGCCTTTTTGTTTGAAACGAGATTTAACACTGTTTAACGATTAGACTGATTCGAGTAAACAATATTTTCACACAGTGACTGTAGATATTTCTATACATATGTTATTATGCATACATAGATAAAAAAAAAGTGACATTAACACAGTATTTTTGCCATTACTAAAAATAATAATGTTAAAACTGTTAAGTAATACTTGAGCTTATTACCGAAAAACAAGTACCCAAAAAAGAATAAAAGGAATAAAACCTTGATAGCACACAATTTAATTTATAAATACAAACAGTCGGTTTGTTTACATAAACAATTCCATATCTCGTAACTCTATAAATAGCATACGTGATAACACTCGAGTTCTGTTTGCTTCTTATTACAATGAGGCTTTTTATTTTAGTGCATGCACAATAAAGTTTACGTGCATTCAATACTAGTAAATTCTTGAGCTTTGTTCAAAGTTTTGGCAAGTTAATCGAGACCATTAACGAAACTAATGACTGAAACTTTGGATCATCTGTAGTTTGTTATGCGAGTTTGAAAACCATTAGTGGACTTTAAAATTACGATCAAGAATTTGATCTTTTTACACCTGGTAGTAAACATGAATACATTTTGAGGTTTCATTTTGCTAGATGAAAGTAGGTAAATGATGTGAATATGAGCCATCAAATCGCACAGGATTCTAATTCAATTAGAAACATGGTTTAGGATTAGGTTGTTCTCCAGACATACGAAATTTACATTATGGAGATTGCACCTAATTAGAACTGAGACAACTCTCTAACCCTGAGATCAAAACTTAGCTTGTGCTTATCGTTACAAATCTCCACTAAATAGGAGAGTTTTGTTCTTTGAGGAATTTTACCACATTTGGTCATAATTTATAATTGACAGTATTAAGCAATAAGTTTGACGTATTTACAAAGCCATTACGAAGATAAAGCCGACAACAAATTTACAGTGCATTGACACCAAGAGATAAAAGGTATTATTGTTTGCATATACAATGCATGACACACTCTTCACATTTCGCTTAGCTTATTGATATACAGAAAACTCGTTAAAAATATTGTGCTGTGCTCCACAACTCTGTGCCCAACTCACAACTTCCAAGAATAATTACAATGATTACAAGCTCCATATCTGGCATTGCTTTAAATAGAGTTTTAATGCTAATCAGAAACTGGGCGCTCCTTTTCATTAATATTAAGAGATGCAATTAAGAACTCGTTCCGGCTTTGCATGAACGGGTTTTTGAAGCTTCAGGACCAACAACTGCATATGCAAACATTTTGAAAACGATTTAATATTATTTATTTCAATAAACATGGCGACTATCAGGTCAATGATTTGAACTTTCTTAATCAACTAGTACAATGGTAAAAATATAGTAACGATGAAAAAAATTATCGTATCATTTGCTGAACAAATTAATTGAGTATTGACCTACTCGTTGAAACTTTCTACAAATTGTAGCTGTGCATAGACAGAAAAATAAATGTCTAATTGTGTCATTCAATTACGCTGTTTTTTTTTCATCAACTATTCAGGAATTTCTAAGACAAAAGCACTTTCAAAAGCAACATTTTTTTGATTTGAAGGTTACGCTGGAGACATTTCCTGTCATGTTTTTAAAACACCTGCTTATCCATTACTGCAGCAGCCATCATCATACCCCAAAATGCAGGTATTGCATAAGTTTGTAGTACTAACTAGCTATAGTAAACACTGCGCAATGCTTGAATCGTTCCGATGATTTCGACATAATTTAACAAGAAAATTGTGTTAATTATGGTTATTTTTTTGTTGTTGCTTGATTAGTGCTCATTCATAAATGTTTACAACTTGTCGAGTTGTTGACCTTATTTCATAAGAAGGGAGTTGGCATTTATTTTATGTAGTTGATGCACGAACCAACCAAAAATAAAGTAATTTGGCGCCGGAGGCGCCGTTCAAAACACCTGACAAAGTGCCAATTAATTCCTAGTATCAAAGCCAAAAGTGTATCAAAATGTAAGATAAGATGTTCACCAAATATAAGTCGTTTTATCAAATTATTCAAACTCCTCCTCGCCGGTTCCTCAAGCAGCACACAAACATGAGGCTCCAGTAAGGTACTGCAAATTTTTTCGCAACCAGGACGATCCGAGCAAAGAAAATGAAAAATATGTTCTAAAAATAAACTGCGTCGTTGAGAGTCTATCAGCACATAAATAATTACGTAATCCTTTAAAAAAAGTTGCAGAAGCACATTAACTCATCCCAAGTCCCCTCTACCGAAATCATATTAACACCTTAAAAGCACTAATTGTGCACTATTTAAAGTTCGGTGGGGCTGGAGATATAGCAATGACACTGTGATAAATTTTGGCATTAGCCGCTAAACTGCAAATTATTTATTTATTTGTTTTTCGACCTTGAACGGTTTTTACATAATCTATTTGTGTTAGGATGTAATAACGATTTTGGAACGAAAAACATGAAATTCCGACGATCGTAAATCGTGATTTTGCGTGTTTTTCTCTAAGATGTGATGTTAATTGAAGGACCGATCTGTTTGGAGCGGAATTCATATTTTTAGAAGTTATGAGACATCTGCAACAATATTGGCGGAAGAACGGGCGATAAAAGCGAGTTATCAAAGCCTGACCACTCCAACGCACGTAATATTGGCATAAAACTAGCTAAAACCGTCCAACCTCGTTCCTTGTTCGTTCGGCGACGTGGAGGACCGACGTCGAGTGCACCAGACCGTGGTAATGTAGTATTGTTCTGTTTTACAACCTTCCACTAAGAATAGTACATAATACTCTTTTGTTCCACACATTAAATTCTAATAATATTGTTCAGATACATAATACTATAACCACCACTAAAAATAAACAGATAACTCCAGTCTCCACCCCTCGGAGTCGGAGATAGCAAGACGAAAATAAGATGAAATATTGCGCTGCAGTGAAGTTACTGTCGTTCGCCAAAAGAACCGAAGAAGCGCCGCGACAATTCTTTTTTCTCTTCAACGATGTGCCAAACAACGAAAAAAGTAATGGATGGCAACAGGCCAAAAAGCGGCGGTGGTACCAAAAAATATGCAACATCTCAATTCAGGTAGTAGATCTGGAGCAATTTTTCTTGGCAACTTATTCGTTCCATCATCGATAAATATGAATAAATTTTGTTGAACACTGCTACTTGTATGTTTTTTTTTTATTTACAAATGAAACGTGAGATGCTGAAAAAACAATGATGAATATGAGGAGTGTGGGAAGACTCCGTCGAGTTTTATTAAATAACAGCTCGTATGTCGGACACTTTATCATTGCTTCTAAGAAAACGAAGAAGTGAAATCGTTGCACATACGTTATTGCAAGATACAAACAACTCACTGGAAACAGTAAATACAGAAATTTTACTACTGCAATCTAATAGCAAATAAGATTTAGTTAGATTCTTGTATTTTGTATTTGGCTAATATTTTTTAAATAGAATTATTGCAATGTAAATATGTAAATCAAACGGGTGACCAGTAAATAAGCAATCAGTCTCTTGAAACATATACAGGCTGTTCCGTCTAAACCCCACTTTAGAAGTTTTGGTACTTGGAATAATCGTATTTATTTGAAAATTGGTATATAGCCATAAACCATTAAGTCCTCCTAAATGAAAATATTTTCAAGATGGCGGCACTTCCGCTTATACCGGAAATCGGTCTCAACTTTCTTATTTTAAATCGAAAGGTATATTTTTACTGCGTTTTTGGATTAATCGAGTTATTTTAAGGGAGTTTTCATCAGCTTTCCCTATACCTAAATTTAGCCGTTTTTGAAATATTTAGTTTTTCAAAAATTTTTGGATCTGCACCTTCCACTTAAAAAATCGGTAACTCTGCCATTTTTTAACATTTTAAATTCGTTTTTTTTTGGCGTTTGAAAGAGAAAGCTTAGATTCTTTTTCTGGTGTTTTCAAATTTTGAAAAAAAAACATTTCGGAGGACTTAATGCATTATGGCTATGTACCAATTTTCAAACAAATATGATTATTCGAACTCCCAATACTTTTAATGTGGGGTTTAGACGGAACACCCTGTATAAACTGTGAATGTCAATCGAGACTAGTAACATTTACGTACGAGTATTTATTCATATTATTAATTAGAGTCTATATTACATAAAAATTTAATAAACAAATGTTATCTGTTAGTAGATAGTTGAAATACTTCATTTCACTTTTAGCTATTCATTTATAAACTACATATAAAATTTAATAAAAATAAAAAACATGAAATAACAAGTCATAAATTTAATTGATGAGTCAGAAAGCTTTAGAAGATAGATTCTCAATGCGTCATGAAATTATAAATATGTACATATTTTTTCTCAATTTTATTGAATATTGGTCAATATTTAATTATTTAGTCACAATAAAAAACTTTTGAACACTTTGTGTTCCAGATACTGTGCTGTGTTATCAAAAAAGACAAAACACTGTCTAATTATTTTTTTTGTTTAAGTATCAATATTATCATACACTAATCAAATAATTACTGAAATAATATACAGAGTGAACTATTAAAACAGTGCCAGAGTAGGTGTCAAGAACTGCGTTGTTTATGCATTTTTCACGAGATTTGAGAGAAATGGATCAACATTTTCCCTTTATCTTTTAGGTTTTTAATTGTCTTTTCATTTTGTGTATTAATTTGTTGCCAAGGACAATGATTAGTAAATAGAAGTTACAGCTTACGGCGTTTGTTAAGAAAAGAAAACTACGACCATTTCCACCTTTGTTCCAATGTTTGCATTTTTTTCTTCATGAATGTGCACTCAGGACAAGAAATAAAACTTTCTTCCTGTTTCACATACTATAATTTTTTCTAAGACTAAAAAACACTTCTAACAAAGAAGTTTTTAATAATAACAATAGTTACTGAAGGAAAAATGGACTCCCATGGAAGGACAAATTGACACCCCTTGGGAATAAATTGCTATTTCAAATTTTGTAGAAAACATTTGAAAATCCAAGTTTTTCCGAATAAAAATGAAAAACGTGCATATTTTTGTTATTATCATAATCTACTACAAAAATAATATTGATCACGTTTTTAAAAGGTCACGTCAAATGATAATATCACAATCATGAAGAATAAGATAACGTAACAATTACTTAATAGGAGGTATAATCATAATAATATAAAATTAAATTCGTAACAAGGCAAGTTATTCTAATGTAGGAAAATAGTAGGATGCTCGTACTCGTATTATTATGTTCCAAAAATACCGTTGTTGAAATGCGTCGTATTTCAGTTGTTTGTAAACAATATCTCGTTATTACCGTATACCGCGAATAAAAATAGTATTTTCAACGTTGATGCAATATCGACAAGCATGAAATTATTGTGACGTCGTCATTAAAATGGCACAAAATGGAGTGTAAGTTTTATCGCTTTGTGATATACATATTATGAAATTTGCAACTTCAAGTTCCATTATTAATATCTGCATGCACACGGGTCAATAAAACAGGGACGTGACCGGCGACCCGAAAACTCCCCGCATCAAATACTGCAGCAACAACAACAGCAGCAGGAGGAACAGAAGCAAGTGTGGAGGACTGCAGGAGCCAATTCGTAACAATCGTGGCGACTTCCACGGTGCAGTGTATCCAAGGTGGTTTATTGCATTAGAGAAGCTAACAGAGTAATTAGTAATTAGTCCCTTGGTTGTTTCTCAACGGCTCCATTTGTTAACGACGTCGAGTTGTTAGCGATACGTTATAGTGTCGTTAGAGAGCACCGGATTTACGGGCCTAATCAGCGGATTCGGTTACTGGCTTGTTAGCAAATTGCTGATAGGATTTACCGTCTGTAATTACTCCACCAAAAGGTCAACAAAGAAATTACTATTATGGCTGTGGGTGCCCGAGGGCCACTCGTATGTTATCAATTATTCGATGAGTTGAATCGCAAAATCCAACGATGGTTCTTGTTTAACATTCGATTTGAGTCCTGTCGGGTTATTCGATGACGCAAATGTCGTTATAACCGAGATACTGACAGATGCACGCAACAATTATGTTGTCTATTGAGACACATTCGACGAGTATCACGATCCAAAACTGGCCTCACACCAATACTCGTAATAATAGTTAAGAATTTTCAAAAATATTTACGTATTCAAATATCAAATATTTGTGATGAATATATCTTATTTTATCTTGAGTCAATATTATTCACGTCATAAAAAATATTAACTAAAATGGTGAAAAAGTGCAAGCTGTACTATCTTTATAAAATGATCACGTTACAATGTGTACAAAGTATGTACGAATATTTTATTTCTACTATTAATTAATAGTATAAAATAACATCAAAAGGAAAAAGAAAATGTATATTTTATGCATATCTTTATTAAGTTTTTTATGTATTAAAAAAAGTTATTTAGAATTATTTGTGATTTGTGATTTT
>NW_025401006.1:342787-401149 GCF_015345945.1 Tribolium madens
TATTGATTAAATTATTATATTACTTTATCGTAAAAAAGTAGCTACAATTTTTTAGTCAAAAAAGCAGTTTATATGTTATATTATAAAGTAGAGTCCAAGGAATTCTGAATGTGTTTTGTAAATGATAAACTTATAAATCAAATTTTTACAAATTCAAACTTTGAACTATTTTTGCAATTAATAAATTCGAAAATACCTACATACAGATTGATTTTGAGGTATGTGCCAATATTTTAACAGGTGATAGGAGACCTCAAAAGAAATCAAAAGAAGTAAACTTGCCTTATCCGAATGTTTATAGTTTCTGAGATATAAAGGGTGAACCCTCCACATTGGCGTCAAAAAAAATATCCAAATAATGCAACACAAACGAATTTTGAACCTTTTGGGTACTTTATCTCAAAGTTTACATTGCTAGTAATCGGTAACATTTGAGATAATGAAATTGGGAAATAACCTTTTTATATTTTTTTTTGTGGAAGACACTTTTTTCTGTGCCTGTTTTTGCTAATTTTAACTAAGTATTTTTTTAAACAATGTTATATATTTTGAAGAACTAACCTTAGAGATCATAATTGTTTACAATTTGAGTTGGTAAAGGCTGTGCCGCAAATTTAAATTTATTCAGCGAACAAAACCCTCAAAAAACACTGGGATAAGGCAAGTTAAGTTATTTTAACTGCTTTTGGGCTACTATCACCTGTTAAAATATTTGCACATACCTCAAAATCACTATACTTTTTTATAATTAAAAAAAAAAATGAAATTTCCGGCTGTAATAAAATTGATCGTAGTATTAATAAATATTGATATATGTATTATGAAGTCCTCATCCTAACACTATTCTATTCTCTATATTTATCGACACATTTATAGCAAAGAGTGCAATGAAATTTTTCCTTCATAAAAATCGGTATACATAACAAGAGTAATTTTCTCCAGCTATATAATAAGTACGAAAATAGAAATAAATTAGAAAAGTATTCAAATAACAAAAAGATGACAAAACCAAATTCTTCCTCGGCGAATAAAACTTTAAAAAGACGTTTTCCCAGAATCAATTCCACAAGAGCCAATTTAAAGTGACTCAAACTAAATTAAAAAAATCTTATCAAATGGAAATACAGAAGCCCACTTCTCACATCAAAGCAAACGCTACACGGTTCTTTCATTTTTTAATTATACTACCAATAACATTAAATAACTTCAAATATTTATTGATACGATAATTCGACAAATATACCTAGTACCTCAACCTCTCCAACAAATAATGATAAAAAAAAACAATAATTCAGTTCTTATCTCAAATTACAACACACTGCAAAATTTAACATGAAACAATCAATTTCATGCAGAATTCACCGAAACTGTCACATTTTGGTGCAAATGCCGGCGTTTTGCCAGCATACCGTCAATGCACGTGCACGGCATCCAAAACGCTATTTCAAGGGCTTGCACAACGGGCGAAGCAGTGAGGGTGGCGAAGACGACAGATTTTTGCGTGGCCGTCGCCGGGAAATCGATAGGCGCGTTTATCAAACGGCTTTTCACCTTGACCTAGCGGAGACCAAAACCGCTTTTCCGCCATTCATGAAAACCCGAACGGAACAAAACCAAATAAACAAAGCCAACTTCAAACTTGGAAGATAAGAAATGATGAAAAGTGTAAAGTTTATCTCGCAGAAAGGCAAGAATAAATATTATGGGAAGATTATATATAGCTCAAGCTGAGATGTGATAACACCGGCAGCAAAAAAATAATAATTAGCTTTGGGAGGCATTCTTGGTGACAGAAGATTGCAACATTCGGAGTTGTAAATTTAGCAACTCAATCCAGGTCATGTTTACGCTAATAAATGTGTAGGTAAAATTCAGTTCCAAGAAATTTGAATAAAAATCAAATTAAGGAAATGTGTGTAAATTTATTTGTTCCTGGATTATTTGTGACAGCGTCTAAAAAAACTCTCACAATTTACAAAGCAATTACAGAAGTTGGAGTAGGTATGGCCAGAATTAAAATTTTGAAGAGTTGTAAAATTTGGGAGGGATAAAATGAATAATAAATTACAGACAAGTTTTAAAGTGGCGAAAGCTTTGTGTCGAAAGCTCGGGTTTAATAACAGTCAATTAGATGTTGCATCACTTACCGGCTTTTGTCAGAATTTTCAACTTTGGATTTCTTTTTGGAGTGCGCGTGTACCGGCGATATACTCGGTTCGGATCCGGAAGCTGGTGGAGAAGACGATCCCGTACTTGAGGACAAACTGCCGGCTCTTCCTCTGCTTTCATTGGTGACGGCGTGAGCGGCCGAGATGGCCAACGTGGGCCTGGAATTTCTATTTCTGCGTTTTTTCTTTTTGCCGGTAACGGCTTCGGAGATGTCTTCGACTCGTCCGAAAATATTGCTAGTGGGCGGCGGCGGCATCCAGTCTAAGTCTTTTTTGAGATGTCCGCGGCCGCACTTGCAACCACAGGCCTTGTAGGCCAAATCGTAGCCCTTTTTGGTCCAGAGGTTCTGATGTCGCTGTCGCTCGGACCAAGAGCGCGCCCGGCCGCAAGTCTTGAGGTAGGCCAGCACCGTCTGCTCCCACTGGTCGAAGCACTCGCGGTGCATGTACCTGCCGTTGGTGCAGAGCTCGTTGTTGCAGGTGACGCGCACGGTGTCGCGGAGGTCGTCGAGGGCTATCAGCATGGAGTCGTTGTTGTTGGGGCTGATCTGCTGCTGGGCGCGCAGGCAGTCGCCGGTGGGCACGCAGCACCGGGTCACGCCGGCGTCCTCGGGATCGATGCCCATGAGGCCTTGAACTTGGCCGAGGTGGCGGCGCGGGGCCATAGTGAGGGGAGGAGGATCGCGCGAGATGCGTCTACGTCTACGACTCACTGGACGTCTTGCAAGCGGCTCTTTCGGAAGCCTACTGCAACTCTGATGCACAAGCTGGGGAAAGTGCTCGACGGGGACACCCGAAAGCGAAAGGTAGGGGAAGGAGTGGGGCTCTCTCCTTTTCGCTTTTCACTTTCGGTTTCCGACGCAAGCGCCGCCGAGGTTTCACTCTCCGTAGCCCTGACCGACGCCGATGCCGGCACCACCACGTTGTACCCGACCAATGGAAAGCGGACTCGACGACGGTGGTGCACTGATTCATCGCGGCGCTGCCCCCGCGTACGCGAAACCTCATGCACACAGACGTGAATCACTCATATCTTCTACTCCAAAGCTTCAACTCCAGGAGGCCACGGTCATGGACATTCTCTATGTATTATTACATGCGTGACTATCGCTGCACTGATTATTTTTAATGGGGCTTTTACTATTTAAGCTACGACAGCGGTGTTATAACAAACAAATAATTAACGTTTATTCGAGTGCACTCTACGACGAAAAGCTCATGAATAATAGACTCGTTTCTTTACTATCAGATCTTCTGAATATTCAAGAAAACGGGAATTACTTCTGCAAAATGTCGTAATTTAATCGACGCGTTTAGTACACTTTTGAAAAAGGTGACCAAACTTTTTTAACATTAAGAACGTTTGCCACACGACCAGACTCAATCTTTTCTTTTATTAAGTGGAACAAAGGATAATAGTTGCTGTTTTTACTTTTATAGAAAAATAAGGATATCTTAAAAAGTGTATTAAAACCCAACAATAACAATCAAAATAATAAATTTAACTTATGTAGGTACGCAATACACATATTTTTAAAATAGCACATTCAGTACTGCATAAGCTGTTTTTTGAGCAAATATTTTTAATGATGTATGTAGTAGTAATAATTACAAAAATTAAAATTTAAAAGCTTCTCAATAAAGAGTAATAAGAATGTACTCCTATCAACGTACCAACAGTGTAAACCATTAAGTGCCAATTTCAGTATTGGATTCAAAAATTTAAAATTTCCTTTTTTCCAAGCCCGTCTCGGCGCACAAGGATTCGCGCGTCAGAGTTTATCGTATGTGCCCGAACGCTTTATTTCATATCAACTGAATTGCTTTTAATTCATACACTTAACAAACATCTGTAAGAATATTCGCTCTCTTATCCAAAATTAAACAAAAGTTTACTTTGATGGTTCAATTTAGTGAGCGATTTAGTGTTGACCGCAACAGAATGCATAAATAGCTAATTATTTCGGTTAGGTTTTTTTATTTTTAATAAAACAATTATGGCTTCGAATGGATTACCCGTAAGTTCACCGCAAATTCTAAGCTATTCAAGATAATATACACTGAGCGGCAAAATTATGGAATAATCTTATTTATTAAAACTGAAAATATTTTGTTTTGACAAAAATGCTCGACCAGATCATTTTTTTAACACAAAATTCTCAGCTTGATTTGAAATTGTATGTTTTTTACAATTTGATTGTGAAAAGCAATCATTATGATATGTCATTTTAGTTGTGAAATGTGCTTAATTTTATCACTAGTTGACATTATTTTTTCACTAGTATTAAAAAGTGTGACATAAAGATAACAAATAACAATATTTTCAGCAACCCCCCAACACTAGTATGATTTTCGAAAATTATTAAAATCACATTTAAATAAAATTCGAATTTGATGCCCATGCTTTTCACAACCAAATTGGAAAAAATCTTGTATGAAATACCGTACAAAATGGCTGTTTTCTGCACACGACGTCTTCGCATTTTCATGTCTAGTAAAAAACACGCTTATTTTGCAACATGTTGCATAAATAGCTTTTGTTTTTTGTTGATATTATTTCACTTTTTGAATGAAAACTTTATGTACTTACTTAATATTCAATATTGTGGTATTATCATTTGAGCAATTAAAAGATCTATCGAATTGGCTAACAAAAATTAGGAGTTTCCATTAAAGATTTTTTTTGTCCATAACGTCATTACTCAAAAACCAAAGAGTGTAAAATTTGGAATCAAGTTGAAAATTGTATATTTAAAAAAAAGACCTGTTCGAGCATTCTTGCAAAAACAAAATATTTTCAATTTGAATTAAATATTATTCCATAATTTTGCCGCCCACTGTATATTCAAGTACCTAAAAAAATAGACTGCTAAATCATAATTAAAATTATTGTGTGTGCTATAATGGCTAATTATGCAACAAATAAAAAAAATTTACATGTTATCTAATAAAAATCTTTTTAATTTTTGCCTATGTAAAAATTACTAATCACACGTAAAAAGTTATTTATGTAAATGAACTTATTTTAGAGCCCTATGATCTATATTATAAATCCTCAAAACGCAAACAAACGCTGGATTAATACACTACACGTAGTTTCTATTTTTATAACAAAAATGTAATAACTATAAATTATGCACACATTTTTAAACTCGCATATCTGATGGCCTTCCCTAATTTTATAATTGGTAAATTTCTTTTCAAAACACGTTGCTTCTAAGGGGGACACCACATCCTCAAAACAACGTGATTCTATCTCTGTCAAAAACACAACAAAATTTAATTATAATAAATGTTTTTACTACTCGTTATGTAATATCGTAAAATACTCGTATATACGTAGGTATAAAAGACTTCTCCAAAAATAAAATGTTTTTTATACCTATATATAACTGTACTATCCTGTTTCGCACACAAACCACAAAAACTGGTTCCTTATTATAATTCTTCTTCAAGGTTAGTTTCTTTTCAACGTCAGAATTATGCAAACCAACAGTATCATAATAAAAGAGTCGTAGTGGTCTAAAAAGCATTCGTTTTGTCCATCAGATCCTCCTCTTGCTTCATTTCGGTCATAAGTCATAGCTCGTTTCTTGCTACCATCTCCCGAACAAAAGGTGTCCGCTCGATGGCCCGTCTTAAAATCTGTTGAGACGTCTAAATGGGGGCGATAGCAACGCGGAGTAATTACAAGATAACAACACCTCGTCTTAATCTCTGATGCAGACAAAAAGCCGTACAATGAGACGCATTAGTCGCTATTTACGAGTATTATAGCCGCACCCTATCTAATAAATAGTGCGGACAAAGACGCTTGCATAAATATCTACACACTTACATTGTTCCCTTTAACAGTCTTATAGCCTGATGTATTCACAACGTTCTCAAATTAATAGATAAGGGCGCTAATGTACACATCATCTATTTTTGGTCGGTACATGACTTGTTTATCAAGATAAATACGTGGCGGTCTTATCAAATTGTCCTAACGTAACAGCTTTGTTGCAGATTATATTGCACGTCTTGGCAAACTCAACTGCGGAGCGAAGATATTTTTCCCGATATCTGATATCTATCGAACAAAGTGAACTGTCGATGTGTATGTAGGATGTAGGTTAACGACGAGTAACAACTTACAGTTTAATAACACCTTCCTTGATAGATAAGTCGCGAACTCACTGCAAAAGCACGAAAAGAAACGAGTAATTTAGATTACGTATCAGAAATGTTAGAATGCTAACAGGACATAATTACTTTGAAAGCTGTCCAAACCGACAAAAAATATACTTTAAGTTTTCCGTTTTCTAAACTTTTTTCTGAGAAAAAAATTATTTATACGATTACAATTAAAAAGCCCTTTGGATTTATCATTCTGTCATGTAAGTATACATGTAATAAGTAAGTGATTTTCTTCCTCTTTTTGGAACTGCATTTTGTGTATTACTCAAAGAGTCAAACTCAGGTTCTAACTATAAAATTTGTAAACCCAATCAACACATCAGAGAAAATCTAAACATTAGTATTTTTTCACGAACAAAATAAATGGTTTTCTATATCTAGTGTTAATACTACATTTATTTGTGTTTCCAATGCTTGTTGTCTTAAATAAGGAATAACAATTTGAAAGATAAATGTTCAAACAATTTATGAAAACTGTGAGATTATTTTCCAGTAGTTTTAACCTTGACATAAAAACCACCTATACTCTGCAAGATGCATCACCATCAACTATACAGGGTGATTCTTTTAGGGCCTACATTAGAAACTTTTTAACTTCTAATGCAGATCGGAATTTAAAATTTTGTACACAACCCAAATCGACCAGTCTAAGTTCAATTAAATTATTTTCAAAATGGCTGAACTTTCGGAACTACGAGAAATTGGCGTCAACTTTGAAATTTTAAATGGTAACCACTCATTTTTATTACATTTTTTAATTCTCTTCTCCAAACTGAGTAAAATGTACCTAGTTGTTGATACTTATCTGTCACAGTTTTTGACATATGTCAATTTTTTGGTCAAAATTTTCATTTGCAGGGGTTCATTTAAAACAGCACTGCCCTTGAACCCTTTTGGGATAAATGAATATTTTTACTTGCATTCGATAACTAAAGGTTCGAAGAGTTTTTTAAAATTTCCAAAATTGTTAACTGTCAAATTGCAAAGCTAATATGATTTTTTGAAACTGATGATTAACAAACAGCTATAACTCAGTTTTTTCAAATAAAATGACCCTATTTTTTCTACAGCAATGAAAAGTACATCGATTTGTAGAAGAACTTTTATCAACAAGTCCTATACCATGGTGTAAGATATTTAGGTGATGCAGCGAGCGCATTGCGTTGGCTGAAGTGTGGCCGAATTGGTCACGCGATTTTTAGACAAGGATGACATATGCGGGCCATTCGTTTCCGTCTAATAAAGTGCACTTGAGGTAGTTACTTCAGCAATTTTATTTTGTTCTAATACACGTTTATACATTTTGAAATGGTATAAAAATGTTGTATGCCCAAGTTTAAAAATGCCAGCGTAATTTTTAATTAAGTTTGGAATAATTTGGGCCTGTGATTGTGGATAAAACGTATTGCAGTCGTGTGTTAGTCGCGTTTTATCCACGTAAGAAAATTAAAACATTCTTGCGTGGATAAAACGCTACCTAATACACACTCTTACAATAAATAACTATTATTTCCAATACCTACCACGGAAAATGTTGCCTAATCGTATAATACCAAAAATTCTGTATTTTCACTGTAAAGGATCATGTGTGTAAAAAACATTTAAAGCAAAACATATATAATTCGTGAAATAAAAACTGGTTGTTATACGTTAAATCTAAAGAAAATTAATTTTCCTACGACCATTCCTACCAATTAATTTTCCTAGATGATAACGCACAATTACATATGCGCGAAAATTGGCAATATCGTACGAGGTCAAAAACCTGTGCGATTTGTTTTCGCACTATGTGTTAGAAATCTAACGCACAATTCGCACTCGAATGTTGTGTATTTTTTTATTTAACGTTTTTTTTTTGTATCCATTATAAAAAATAAATCGTTATGAAAAAAAAAATGTTCGTAAGAAAAAAATTAGGTATTTATGGTCGTAGGAAAAATAGTGTACAAAACTAGCAGGAAAGTGTCTAACGCACTCGCGGTATTGCCTGCACTCCGCTGACGCCTCGTGCGCAACTTTCCCGCTTGTGCGTTATTTATCACTTTCCGTGCTCGTTATGTAATATACTATAAAATTATAAAACACCATAAAAAAGCTAAAATTAGAAGAAGAAGCAGTACTATTTTTCCAGATTGTTATTTAAAAAAGTAGTAATCGACGAACTTTATATATTTGATCTCTCTGATTTAATTTTTCTCTGGACAAAAAAATAACTACAGTCCAAAAACTGAATTAATTAATAACAAATTTTTGATGAATTGATGGTATGTTACGGCAGTTTTACAATTCCTAATAATTTTAAATTTAATACTTTAAAGTTAATGTTGATTTAGAATGTGAAACTTTGCTCAAGGAGTCCGTAGTAATTAGCACAATCTAAACAACATTTAATTTAATGCTCCTTTAAATTCGATTATGCAACTGGCCCTTAGAATATTTACTAGGTATATGACGTGTTTTTTTTTATAAAAACTTGTATTAAAAAAATTATAACTATTAATCATTTAAACAACTGCAACTTTTTGGACCATTCCTTCATTTATTGATAGTAATGATGGTCCGATTACGCTATCTCTTTCTAAATTGAGCGTAATCAGTTTGGCCACACGTTTGCAGAGCTCGCTGCATCACCTAAATATCTAACACCGTGTCCTATAGCCATCTCTTACAGTTTTTGAAATAATCACGAAAAACGTGTTTTGGTTTTTTATTTTTATAGTTCACGTAGGCTTTGAAAATGATCAATATGTATTAAAGATTTAGTCTACACAACACCCATCCGAAATTACGAAGAATTGAGGCAAAAGATTGAGGCGGCATTTAGTTAATAATCTTCAACCAAATGAAGTAATGGAAGCCACTCAATCAGTTCACTATCGAGTTTTGAACTGTTTGAAAATGGTGAACATATCGAACATTTGTATTAATTATGGCATAGCTTTATTGTTTTTTTTCCAGGTTAATGAAAAGTAGGTATGGAACCAAAGGTTTTTTGCTTAAACTATTAATTTATTGGAAAAACTAATTAATGAATAATAAAATACTATAAAAATGTGGTTTCATCAAGAATACCATTTTTCGAAATTTTTTTTTGTTTTTAATTTCTACAATTTTTTTTGTTTTTTTTTTAAATAGCAACCCGCTATAAAACCATTTTTCTCATGAAGGTTATGATCTAAGGATTACAACTATCTACTTTATATTTAATGTTTTCAATTTGTTTTTACATAAATTGCAACTTTGACAAAAAAAATCGTATAACTCAAAAACAAACAATCTTACTGATGGATTAAAAAATAAAACAGCTGTTTTCTATTAATATTCAGATTCAGAACTTGATTTTATTTTTATTTTTAAGGCATCATTGTGATTGTGTAGAAGAAGGATAAAAGATTCGGAACAATGAAATTTGAACTGGTGTAGAAAGGTGTGTATAAAAAAAACTAGTCTCTAAACAGGCAAATTGCAAATTAGCAAATTCTTATCTTTGTTAAATCGCCGAACTAATGCACGAGTAAGCAGCTGACATTCCTATCAGGCATCTATTTATTTGACTCCTGCAGACTTCTAATTGATTACTAAAATTGTCTATTCCTTTTGACTCTTAAAAGAAAACAAGACAGCTGCAGACTTTAAACATTTTTCGCGTGGTGTAAATAGGCAGCTGCATTGTCTTTATAACTCATTTAGCGTCATCAGCAATTAAACTGTAAATCAGTGGTCTCACGATTTTAAAATTAGTAGTTAGCGGCGTATTAAAAGCATAATTTTTTAGTGTTCGTTAATTTCCTTTTAACTAAACGATTATTAGGAAGAACACGTTTTTGGCGGTTACTTAATGCACCTTTAACCAACAGAAATTCGCTGCCGGTAAATTTGTGAGCGACTTAGGCACGGAAAAGTGAAATATCGAACAAATCAAAGCGCAAATCATATTACGTATGGCCACACCTTCAGGCCAAAATTTAAGCTCAGACTGACGTAACCTTGGACGATATAATTGAATTCACAATTACATATTGCGTAGTTTACTAGGACAACGTCCTCTTGCAAAATAGCAGTTACGGCATATCCACCACCATTCTTTTTCCTTTCGCCTGCAAGTAATCGCCCAAAATTAGAATAAATTCGGCAACACAATCACGATCTATTTGCGGCCTTGGCCTTGACTAAATTCGCGCCAGCTGGTTTGTTTATGTTGTTAGTTGGCTCGGAAAAAGTATCATGGTTTTTGTTTCTGGTGTTCATTTTTTTTCCTACTCGGCTTGCATACTTGATGATGGGTGACGCCACCTGGCTTCCACAGTTATGTAATAGACAGAAATTGGCAATGATTGATAGAAAGAAATTTAGTTTTGCAGAAAATTTTAAAAATTGTCTACAAAATATCTTACAATACAAATTTCAATTATTGTAATTGACGCAATGAAATTAAAATTGAGAAAAAGCAAATTTGTTTTGATAGAATGACTCATTTTACTAGATAACACTGTTCTTGGCACTAAACAACTTGATCTCAATTATCGTCGGAAGTAGGAGTGTAAAAATAGAATCAGTTAACGAAGGAGGCTCCCAGTTTCATGATTACATTTATTACTTAAAGAACACTGTAATTACACATTTTTAGCTGTATTGTATTTTGTGTATAAGGAAAACCTCGCTTCTAAACACTATTATTTGGATCATGATTCAACTCTCTTTAATTTTTTTTTACCAGTTTATAATATTATTGTTAGAATTGATAATATAAGTTGGCACTAAAATAAATACCATATGATCGAGAAAAGTCATCGTCTAGAAGGCTATCATTTTGCTTTTTTCCGTTTAATTTACATTGGCAAAAAGCATTTCACAGCCTACTAAAGGATAAATTTTCTCAAAAAAATACTTACTTACTACATCCAATAATAAATTTATAACTAAACTACACTGCTCGCCAAAAATAACCGGACAACTAAAATTTTGCAATTTTTCAAATTGCAATATTTTTGTTATTCTTTGTCGGATTTTGATGAATTTGGTTTGGCTTAAAGAACGAACTTTGCAGAGCATTGTAATTTAATTCAATAACATTTCTAGTTTTGTATTGTAAATGTTATACCTAAAAGACGAAAGCACTGTTTTTTTTATACTGAGCTATGGTGTGCAGCAGAGACAAACTTAAGTTTTTTCTGATTTCAGATTATTGCACATTCCTTTTCTGAGTTATGTACCACATTTTCCATAATTTTAGTTCTTGAGAAATGAGAGATATAAACCTTCAAAAAAGCATTACATTTCCGATTTCAATGAATGTTCGTATTAATTAGGCCGAATGTGCCAAAACATAAAATAGACGAATGGAAGCTTCCAAGAAATAACCGTTTTACTGGTTGTAATACTTTTCAGTTCCAAGTTTTTCAGATTTTTTGTGTTCAAAGACGTAGTTGTGCTCTTTTGGTGACATGAGCGATAATTTTCGGTTTAACTACCTTTTTATGTAGCCTACTTTCTGGTGAACGAATATTTAGTAACATTAGAAAAGCAACGTCTTTTTCAATGCCTTGTATCTCTAGGGCACCAGAAGATAAAATTTTGAAACAAATTGGTCCTCATTCAGAAAAGAACGGGCAATAATCTGAAATAAGAAAAAAAACTTAAGTTTGTCTCTGCCGCACACCACAGCTCAGTATAAAGAACAGTAAAATAACGGTGCTTTCGTCTTTTAGATATAACATTTACAAGACAAAACTAGAAATGTTATTGAATTAAATTACAATATTCTGCAAAGTTCGTTCTTTAAGCCAAACCAAAATTCATCAAAATCCGACAAAGAATAACAAAAACATTGCAATGTAAAACACCGCAAAATTTTAGTTGTTCGGTTAATTTTGGCGGGCAGTGTACCTATAAACGAATAATCAAGTTCAGAATAATAATTACGTTGTCGAATGTACATACTAGGTATATTTGTCACCAAATAAATTAAATCAAAACCTTATTATGATGTATGTATATGTTTATTCTGTTGTCTGTTCTGGCGTCACCAAAATATTAGCAACAATTAGTTAACAACTTAGTGCTAATTTTCGAAAAGTTTAAATTTAATAAATACAAGTGTTTTTAAGAAATAGTATATTGTATTACAAGGTAGAGAAGAGATTTTTCATAGCCGAGCTGTTTATTTCCCGAGATGTGTGGCATTGAGGAAAATAATAAATGCGAGGCTACAAAAATCTTCTCTACCTAGAAATACAACGGTGAAAAATATAACCCTACTTAATGGACATGTTGCTTCAGATGTAACATGTCATAATTCACAACTACAATTTTTGTTAATTCACTATTACCTACAGTAAATAATTACTTACCTGACTTATTAAGTTAATTTGGAAGTATTATTTTATTCTTATCATAATTCATAATATGAAATATTTGTTAAAATAACTAAGAAACGGCAAAGAAAAACAAAGAAGTGTTAAATGCCTCACTACTGATAGTATTTTAACAATAAATAAACCCTTTATTAATTTGACAGTTTTGACATGAACAGAACGATTAGAGTTGGAGTAATTCTGATGTTTTAATGAGGAAATTTAAGTCTTTTTTATTAGAATTTACATTAATTTCATCTCGAAATACTTCTGTTAGTACTTGTGATGGTAATAGTTTTCAATATCAATATTCTACAAATTACATTACAGCCCTTGGTCCATAATGAAAATGATTACTGACTACTAGGAGAAAAAAATAGCTTCCCAACCTCTTGACAAACTAAATAATGGTATCTTTTACAGCTAGTAGTGAAAAAACTGTTTTATTTAATTCCCTATTGCCGTGCTAATGAGATAGATATAAGAATAATTACAAATTGTTATGTAATAACTAGGATGCGATAAAAAAAAACTATTTTTCTAAATGCAATACATATTGTTTTAAACGTAATTGAATATAAAGTATGGAACCAAGCGTGCAAAAAATGTTTGGTTCCATACTTTTTATTCACCTGGTATAATTGTTTGAATATACAGGGTGATTCTTAAATAAGTGCCTGTATAATGTCTTTGTTTCAAATCCGAATCTTTTATAATAACAAAGATATGTTTTTTTTATATTTCGCTAAAATGTCAACTTTTGTCTGTAAGTCGAAAACAAAAGACAATAGCGGGATGCGGTTTCCAACAATATTATTTTGTCAAAAAATGAGCCCCAGAATGTATCACTCGTTTTTGACTAAACTTCTTAGTTTCGGAGATTCCCTATTCGGACAACCAAAATGCAGCACCCTGTACATACCTGATTTTAACATACGAGTATGAGTTTGTTAAATACTAAATTGTTCTTGCATGAATTTAGTCTCACCTTCTCTCTGTAGGTATACATAATTAAGCTTTAAGACTTAAAGTCAAATATACAGAGTGCTCCACGTATGACTTGCGGGTCTCATATCTGTGTTCTTTGCTAACGAATTTTCGTATGTAGAACTTAGAAGGTGATGAAGAGTCAGTATTAATAAAATTACCTCAAGATAAAAAAAATAATTTTAACACATTGGTACTTTTTCAATTCAAAACTAAGCGAAGATATTATTATATAGTTAAGCACTCTTTTTTTTTGTAAGCGAGACCTCTTTCAAAAAGAAATTTTTGCTTATAGCATTTTTTATTGGCGATTAACATATTGTTATAAATTTCGTTAGAATTTGTTGGCAAATAGTGGAGATATTAGATCCGAAACTCTTAGATGAAACACTCTGAATATTTTATCCGCTTGTTTAGTGGTTGTGTGTGTAATGATAATGAATCGAAATTGTCCATATTTCCTTTCAGATTAACTTTGTGTAACTTTCCAATAATGCATAAAATGCACTCTTCGTCTACAGAATCCAAAGCGTGTTCTACCGCATTATGTGTGTTATCTATATGGCATTACTCAGAGAAAAGCTTGAAATATTTGACGGCAGACTGAAAAACTGGTCAGACGGCCGCATTCTGTATCGTTTAATTTATTCAAAAGTGGGAATAAAATTACCAATTAATTGCGTTTTCATTGCAAGAACTTCAAGATAGTGTTGATATATTGCAACCATTACGTTTGTTGTCCACTTTTTGAATCGGTCATCATGTACCGACTACGTAATGAGTTATAAACTTTCTTCGGTTAATACTTACTTAATTGCTCATTTCCACACCAATGACTCTTTATTTAAAACTCATTTTAAAAATGTCCATGGATCGTAATGTGACACACACACATTTACCTCAAGTCGTACAAGAAGTGGTAATGATTGTAATGTTTCTCCCTTTGAGTAATTTTATCCACATCTCATTTGAAATTTAGGTCTAATTGGACTTCGATCGTTGAGTAATGTTTTAAAAAGAGGGAGGTAAATTTATTTACATAATGTACAAATGAGAGCTGTTAGTAAGTGTTTAATTAAAATTCAATGGTACTCTTCAAATATGTGAAATAATCCCTAAAAATTGGTTCTGTAAAGTTGCTGAACATTTTGACTCTTGAGTCAAGTTTGTATGTAAATAAATGCGATGTCCTATAGTTAAAATGAATCTTTAAATATTGTGACAGTCTGGTATGTTTTAAATTTTATGAGTTTGCGAGTTGTAATGTTGATGTAGTTCCGTCTTCATAATTTTGATTTTAATTGTTTTTAATTTTAACTTAAAACCTCACAAAATTGAAAGCTTTCATTGCAGTGGTTTCTAATTGGACAGAATGTTTTTTTCCCAATTTCGTAACTTTAAACATTTGGGGAGCAAAGTCATTTCCTTAATAAAAGAACTAATTTCTTTCATTTTCTTCTGGCTTGCCAGAGCTGTAGATTCATGTTACACAATTAAATTTTCAGGTTTGGAGCGATATTTTCATGATCAAAGCCCTCGTACATCACCTATTTAAAAAATGAATACGTTTAAATTTGACGTTCTATTTACAAGTAAATTCGGAAACGCATCAGTGAAGACGCCACGATACGATATTCCAATTTATCATCACCTTGAATGTAAATAGGGAGATATTTCATAGCGATTTGTACACATGGCAGACATAATTCATAGATCGAAGCCATATTTCCATAATATACAGCAGCGTGTAAAAGACAAAATAAAAATGTATATTTTTATTAGGAGCAATATGACAATAAAAAAGAAAAATAACAACAATAAAATTTGACAGCATATTTATTTAAACTACCAGCACGTATGCATAGGAAATGCTTATTGAAAACGATACATCAGTTTTATAGACGTTGGGGTAGAATTGAAATCAACATTTGTAAACGCCGTCATCACAATCTGCCCAAAATTTCGAATTCCCGAAACCTCTCAATCTTAACAATTCAAAGAAAGATAAAGCCTAAACGACCCTTCCATCAGTCGAATGCCAAAGATTTTGAAAAACATCCGGAATGGTGTGTTGTATTTTTACATTTCGAAAGGGATTCTTTCCTTCGACTTCCTAACTCCTCGCATTATTTAATAACTCCGACTCACCCTCGACGAAAAAGAGTTAAAATTAATGGGATTTCCGATCACGCGAACAATCGGACCGACTTTTTTAATTACCGGTATTTATAACGTTAGTCGCCCTTTCGAGTTAAATGATTAAAGAATGATTACTTTCGTTCCTTGGTGATTTTTCATTTTTTCTCCATCCAGTCTCTAATGAAATTAGAAAACACGTTGACTGCTTTTGTGCAAAATCGGTCTTGAGTTTAATTACTTTCCAAATGGTTTTGGAGAGACGACAGAAAAATGCAATTTTTTTACTGATTTTGATTATCGATGCACCCTTTTCGAGGTTACGCACAAGGAATTACTGCGTATTTCGAGCTTACAATCGTAATAGAATCCTGCACATGCGGGGAGTCTTAAATAATGAGAACACCTGGTGTATTCAAATGACCTGAACGTGTTCTAGAGACTTCAATGCTGTTTCTCAGTGCAACTCCTCGTTGAATTAGCACTCACAATCGCGCCCTGTGGTTATACTGGTGCCAAGGACATCGTCTTAATCTTCGAAATGTGGGTCGCACACGCATCGTTAATTTTATGTTGTAGTGTGGTACAGATGAGGGACTTTTTTCATTCTAATAATAACCACTGAATGGTTGCTTTATTTCAACTGCTCCGAATGTAATCCGCAAACAAAGAACAGCTAATTCACAAAACTCCCTACGAATGCCTTGGAAATTTGTATGTTCTAAAATTGCTTTATTTTGTTTTAAAATGCGTAGCAAATCTCAATTATGGAAATACAGAAAAGTTTTATACTTATGACAGACCAATAAATAAGAATAATAACACTAGCCAACAAGCATTTTGTGACTGAGAAGAAAACAGTTATTTTTTCTATGTGCTAAACTCAAAAATGATAAAGAAAATTCGATAGCACGTCAGATTTTAAAGTTAGGCATAGATATCATATGTAAGTATGTTCGACAAAATAGCCGAAAAACGAAACACTTAAAATTCATTTTCTCCATTCTCATTAAATTTTTTTTCTTCCAAATTTGGGTGCCGCTAGTGACGAGCAAGGGGAAAGGTTCCACCAGGATATATTGACGATGGAAAAGAGGTACCAAGGGCACGGCATCCAACTATGATGGGGGATTACTGCTGGGAAGTTAAAACACCCTACAAAGGAAGTCAACTTTTGCAAAAAACTCATCTACAACAGATTTATGTTAGAATCTTATACATCTTTCAACATTGTTCTTGTTTAGTGAATAAATTAATTTCTTTCGTGGTCTATTTAATTAATTTCTATTTGAAATGAACAACATTTACGATAAAATTTGAGAAAACTATTTTTCTGTAACTTAAAATCTGTACGTGATGGGGAATATTTCTTATCAAATTCGTAATTAGAGATGTTAATGTACCGTGATACACGTCAATAGATCAGTCACATTAAAAAAAATAAAATTTGTTGGGTAGTGTAATTTTAAGAACGTGATGTGGCTCCAAAGTTCGTTGGTCTACAAAAATAATTTGTACCAATTTTTGTGTTGTTATTAGAGTATGAACTGAATAACAAAATATAAAAAATCTCCTGGACTAAAACTTTTTTTTGAATATCACTGTGGATTTAGTTACCTACCAACTGTTTAAGTGAAAACAGAAAATAGCTTATAATTCTTACATTTTGACAGTCAGCAGACACGCTATCGACAACAGCAGTGAAATGATTTTGATCTCAACTTGTGTAAACATTGTAAGCGTTGAAACGAAAATATCTTTGAAAGAATTAAAGCCACAGATCGGTTTAAAAGCGATATGTAGCATATAAGCGACAGTTGAAATTAAAATTATTTGTTAGTACGAACGTGCTTTTGTAGTTGTTTTCTAGATTCCCTGTCGAACGAAAACTTCAATAAGCAATTCCATTTTATTTCACAAACTTTAAATTCACCAAGCTCGTACGCAAACAAATCAGTCTGATATAGATTTTTGAAAGTACGCGAAAACACGATCGAAGTGAATTGTAAAATCCAACAATACAATTGTTACTGGCGTCCTAGTATCCAATTTTGTTGTATTATGCTTTTCAAATGCATTAATAAAATCAAATGCACAAACATTCCACGTCACAAAGTACAATTTCAGAGCGTGAACTTTACCTTTCCTGCTTAAAAAAATATGCTTAAAAACATCAAAGACGCTTTCAATAACAGGAAAACATGGAAAGCCACTATTTCAATATTAACATAACATCAGTGGCGACATTAGAGTAATTGACGTGTTCACAATGAACCTTGAATTATTAATATTGTGCCTTAAGACGGTTTGCTGAAATAGGGCATTTCAATTATTCCCTGTCATACATAATTCGCGCTGAAATTTAGGCAAATAGTGAAGCCATTCCACGAGGAATTGTGATGCAAATCTTTAATTAGGATATCATTTGAAGATATGCAACATAACATTTTTTGCATTCTTCTAAAGTCAATATAGGTAAAAAGAAAAAAGCCTTCTTAAATTATCTGTTCCATTGAACTCTTGCTTGCTCTTCAGTAATAACTTTTAATTGGAGTACTAGTCAGATTGTTGAGTTAAAAGTCTGGGTAATTATCCAGGGCGTGCTTTGTAAAAACTATTGTTTGTGTTTGTATTAGATATATGAATTATACTTAGGTTTTCAACAAAGTTATTAAAACTATTAATTTGTTTGTAATTGTTGGTAAAATAATCAAAATGTCCTTTTTTAACTAGGAAGATCTGAGCTAATTGGGTTCTATACATATTTGCTCACAAAATGTTTAATGGCAGGACCCCCAAAACACTCAACAAAGAGTATTTACCCGAGAGTAGTTCGCTAGTGTGCTCTGAAAAGAAGAGGGTTGTAAGAAGGTCAAGAGTTCCGGAATGAACTCGGTACGTCGTTATTTCAGCACGTATCGTGCCTTCGAAAAGGGTTTTGAGCTTTTCAAATTATAACAAAGTGCAGGTTAGTTCAAATTTCAAATATTTGAGTTACGATTTTAATCGCGAAATGTTGTAAAGTTGGTATTTCCTGAGAAGAGGGTTGAGTTTGAGGGGTTGTTCCTGTCTGACAACAGAGCAGAAGATAGGTGCTTTTAATACTCTCAGAAACTCTGTAATTAGTAAATAAAGTGGAAAACGGTCCTTGAAAAACAAGCTAAGAGATGATCATTAAATAACTTTCGTTCCGTTGAAGAATTTGTTCCCTTTTTAGAGTCTCTGATGGTGGAGTTCTTGGCAAATAATAATTATTCAATTTTATTTTGACAAACATATTTACCTACTAATACAAAGAATAAAATAAAAATTGAAATGACTAAAAATGAGCAGACGTAAATAAATTTTGAAACCAAATGTTGTCCTTGGCTGCAAATGTAGGCCAATTACGACTATCAGATAAAAGTTTTTGCATGCTAGGGGTGAATAAAATTCCTAAAATGTGCGATTATAATTGCAAATTTGCAAGTATTTTGCACCTGCAAGACTTTTTTGATGCAAATAATTAATTAAAGTAGCGGAAATTAATAACAAAGACTTCTTTGGTTGAAATCTTCGTAATAAGTAGTTTTGTTATGTTTTCGTTTTATTTTTATCTTTAAACTCTGCTGGTAAATCTAAAATTCCCACTTTCAAATTAAGAATTTTGACTTTCAAATTGATGTGAATGTGAGATAACAATTTATAAACAAATGTATTCTTGAAGTCGCGATTATTTCTTATCTGCCCCACCCATTCGGTTTTCTTAGTAACCAATAAAATAAGTCTACAAGACAGTCATGTTTAAACTAGTTTAAACTAATGTTTTTTATAATTTATTGATTTAAACATTCGGACAGTTGTGTAGACAGTAAAATCTCCAATTAAGGTATAATTTGAAGAAAAATCATAATGACAGTAGTTTTGATATTAATTTTGAAGATTCGTGTTAAATTTTATTTTCGATTTCTTTTAATTTTGCTTGTTTTACATATTAAATCAGACTTTAACTGTTATTGGTTATTTTATGTTGATGGAGTAAATTAAATGTTATAAGGGTGCTTTCAAATTTCACTCTCAAATTGGCCGATAATTTTCAAATTTGGTATACGAGTCGAAATGTTGATTCTAAACTTTTTTCTATTTTGCGTTTGGAATAAGTCTATTCCAGCACCCAAATGACGTCATTTGAGTGCTTTAATAAGTCGTTGGCGTTAATTTAATTTTAGTGACGGACTTGCTTCACAATTCATTTTCAAATGTGAAAATAAGAGTTATATTTATTTTTCACAGCCGCCTAAAATTATTCCACATAAATGTCGCCAACCGTCGCAAAATTCTCTAGAATTTTTTTTTAATTTTCGTTTTTAATTTATAAAATGATATAAAGCAGCAAAATAGAAATAGTATATTATAATACTGGTTTATAAGCAAGCATTTAAAACACGCACGACGGGTCGTAAGCGTTTTAAAGGCGCTTATAAACGAGTGTTATACGCTATTTTTTATTATATCTGCCCATTTACGATCTTTTATGAGCAGTGAAAAAATGTGAATTTTTCACATGTTCAGCGTCACTGAACATAAGATTTAGTAGTAGTAAAAGTGGTAATATTTTATTTTTAACTAATAATGATCAAATTACAGCGGCAATTTTGCTCTAGTGCAACTTATAGATAATTTACTCGTACACAAGTTTAAGAAAAAACAATTTTTAAACACATAATACGATTATTTCTACCATTTAAATATTTCTTAGGAAATCTTCTGCAAAATACGCCTCGTGCATGCCAAATCAATCCTAATTTAAATTAAATTATGGACAATTTGCACTCGGAATATTATTGATTGTTGATAAAAAAAACTCCTTAGTGTCGTTCCTGAGTGCACCATCTAACTAATAACACACGAGACGCCACTGTGTTTGAATAGATACCTTCTGCAACTTGTACTTTAATATATTATTCTTAATAACTTTTTGTGGTATTTGCTACACAAATAGTTATTTGTTATACATGACGATAAAAAAATTGTTTATCTACGAGTGAAAAGGTTAAGTTTACGAGTGACGAAGTCACGAGTGGGGACTTTTTTCACGAGTAGATAAACAATATTTATCGTCGTGTATAATATTTCGTTTTATGTTGTACTCACCTACCAGAATTTCTTGAATATAAACAGTAAGTATATAAAAATTACTTTATTTCACAAGACGATAAAAGATTACTTTATCTACTGAAATTTGATAAAAGCACTCTTTACATTGAGTACAAAATAAAGGCACTTTAATCTATAGAAAACTAGTTTTTTTTTGAAAAGTCCCAAATCATAATTGATTTTTAAAAACTAAAATTATGTTAGAAATTAATTTTTATTCTTCGACACTTCGACACAATTTACGGTTTTTCTCCCGTGTTTTGGAAGGAAGTTTTGACAACTGTTTGGCATTTCTCAATACGAAACGTCAAATTATTTTTAACAGATTTAAAGCAAGTTTAGGCCTTGTTGAGTCTAATTCGAAGAATAAAATGTTGTATTCAACTCGTTTGAGTGTAAATCGGACGCTTTATTCCACCTCGTGGATGGTAAACCAATCGTTACATTCGTAGTTTAATAATCCACTCGGTCAAATAAAGCGTCCGATTTACACTCAAACTCGTCGAATAAATAACTATTAATCAAGCAGGGCTGAACTCCAAAAATGAAAATTTAAATCGAAATCTTTACCAATCTCTCTGCAATTTGGCCTATGAACAATTCCTCAGAAGCAAGAAAGCCGATTCTAAGTTTTTGAACACATATTGAATCAGAAATTTTACTAAATTCACAAATTATTACAAAAAAGTATGTCAAAATAATGTCAAAATTGACAAAAATATGCATCTCATAAGTCATAAGATACGTTGCTATTGATGACATACTTTATAGATGAAGCGTATTTTATCGCCAACAAAAGAGGTAAGCTTAAATGCACCATAGAAACAGTATAAGATGTTAGTGTTGTAAAAATTCGCTAATTTTGGTTTATAAACTGTTGTAATAAAATGTTCTAAGTTAACTGTTTGTAAAAAAATGTTAATCAAAAAAATGGTTGAATTTTATAACCAAGCAAAATCTAGAAATAGGTAAGTATGTCTTTGCGATTATCTAAATGACTTATATTAATTTAAAATGTCAATTATTCCAAATAAATTTTATGTTTTTTTTCTTACATCATTTTCTGTAATAAACTAACTCAACATTTCATTATAAAACTCGAAAATAAAAATCAAATCTGCGTGCGATATCCCATTTCCATAATAATAGCCATACTTAAATAATTTCATTAACAAATTTTCTCCACATTGATACGTCCAACCAAATAATGTATGCAAATAACAGTTTACGCAATCGTAATGATAAGACTTAAACCTTTGATTACCGTCGCCTCTTTGATTACGGATGGTTCAACGGCAGTTGCGTGTGCAATTACACAAAAGGTGTTAGAACAACTATAATTAAATAACAGCAAGTTTAAAATCAAACAAAGCACGCATCATGTGATGTATATCACCGTTTTCTTCTTCATCCCACCCACCTACTGCCCTAATTCCCTACTCCCCTCTTCCGTATAACCCTTTGAAAAGGGAAACTCCCTACGACACAATATTAGTCAAGCCCCTCGATGCGTTTTTCCTTCATTCCGTTTTTTCATTTCTCACTTACTCCAACTTTTCACCCTTTTTGACGTGATGTTCGCAACATGGCCGACTTTCAAATTGCATTACACACGCTGGCTAAATTAAATTAACTCTTCACAAATTTTGGGATATGCCGGCCATTAGTTTAATTGCTAATATTTATTTTTCGAATGTCTGAATCTGGAATGGACAGATAAATTGCGGGAGGTTGGGGCATGTCGTTTGTCATGCGAATTAAAAACGTGTAGAAGAGCTAAGCTGCATGCTAATATGTCATCATATTTCTTCATTAAAGGGTGCAAAAATCACGCGTTAGCTCATATTTTTTTCAGAAGCAATAATTTGTTTTCGGTTGTTAACACACTCTAGCAGAAAAAAAACCTAATACTTCCGAAAAGTATCCTCACAGCACATGTGTGTCATATCACGAGAGTTATTTTCGTAATGGCTGACATTCTTTCAGAATGAAAAATAAACTTACTCATAAAAATTCCCAGTCGTGAACAAAGACAAGCTTAAAAGTTTTCAGGTGATATTGAATAAATCTGAGCTTTCGTGTTTGAAAGCTAGGTTTTTCAGCGGCTGAAACATGCAGAAGTTCCGGAGATCGCGTGATTGAAGATCAGGATAACACGTCAAAATCAAAGGGTTGTCATAATGACCCAAAAGATCACAATAAATATTCATGCATTTTTTATGGCGGCTGAAACAAGGCCGCAGAGGGCAGGTGGAATTGTTCTTGGGGCGGTTTGTTTTCAATGCAGGTACCTGCTTAATAAAAATTTGCCGGATGTGGTTCATTCTTTGACGTTTTTTAGTTTTTCGTCCTTCATTTCAACAGAGAAAATTATTATTTGCTTACTTTTCACAGAATGTAATAAAGCCGTGACATTTCACGAACAAAAATTATCTGAAAAACTTGACAAAAGTAGTTGACGGATGTTTGAACAAGCCGCAGGACATTGTAAATACGTAATAAGACGATAATAACTCCATAAAACCTTATTGTTTTGTTGTTTCATTTTATGTTCTGTTTGCTAGTGATAACAATTTTTTGTTAGTAATGCATTAAAAGTAACCTTCGTTAGGCTATTCACTAGGGTATAAATGATGTAAAGACTGCTTGTCCAATAAGTTGTCATTCACCGAAAAATTTTACGCCGTAAGTTTTGAATAATTTAATTTTTACTATCTTTCATTCCTATTCAAAATAGAAGTTTAATACAACGTGTTTCAAAATGTTTTTTATCTAGTGGCCTATAGAATTTTTTTACATGTAAATTTATCTGTGCCGCTGTATTCTTTTTAAACCAGATAGTTCTGTCAATAGTAACAGATGTCAATCGAATAAATTAACATTTGAAGTTAATTACATTCAATATACTTTAAAGCGGCATTTTTTATTTTACATGAAAAATCCATAGGCCACTAGATGAAAACCATTTTGAAACACGTTGTATCATTACGAGCAGAAGTGAGTCTTTTTGTGCTAAGCCCAGTCCAAGTTCAAGCGAAGTGAGGCCGACAACTGGGCGAAGTAAAAGAAGACCTTCTACTCTGAATGATATATATTGTATATCATTCAAAGTAGAGGCTCTTCTAGTATATGTCCTATACTATTTTATTTCAAGCGGCGTTACTTTTTAACGTTGAACGACCATCTTGAAGACACATTATTTTTTAAATAATTCGTGTAAGTATTAATAAACAAATCGTAATTGAAATGTTTGTAATTACCTTATATTTGACTAGGTCGAGCAGCCTCTGTGAACACTTCAACTCCTAGGACCTTATTATTTCAACTCCGATTACAAAAAAAGCCATTTCAACTGTTTGCACAAAAGTACAATTTTCGACCGCTTAAAGATAAATTAAAGCTTGGCTCTTAAAAACGTTACCAGGTGAATAAAAAGTAAGGAACCAAACGTTTTTTGCTTAAACTATTTATTTTTTGGAAAAATTAATTGATGATTGATAAAGTACTATAAAAATGTGATTATTTATCAGGAATAAAATTTTTCGAAGTTTTCTTTTGTTATTGAGTTCCACAATTTTTTTATTTGTTTAAATGGTAACCCATTATTAAACTATTTTTCTCATAAGGTTGTGTTATGATCTAAGTATTACAACTACCTACTTTATACTTAACTTTTTTGTTTTTTTTTTTATAAATTGCTATTTTGGCAAATGAAATCGCATAACTCAAAAACAAATCAAACTTTCGTTCTCAAAATACGATTACATTTTTTATATTACTTCAATTTACAGTATGTCCCCGGATTGGATTTACAAGAGGAAAATAAATGTTATCTTTGATTACGTTAAAACCGCAAAGGAAAAACATTTTTTGCTTCAGCTAAAACGAGCAAATCTGTACTTAATTATTATTATATATTATTATATATTATTATTATATATTACTTCATTATTCTGATTCAGTGAAAAGAAAAGTTAATTTTTCTCTTGATTTTTGACTTGGAATAATTTTTCTCTGCTTTTTAAGTTCTATCACATTGGCGGTTTTATCAATAAATAATGATAGTTCTTGTTAAAAATAACTTTGGTTTTTATCTTAAAGCTGTTTCTTTGAGTTGGCTATTTATTAAAATTATGTTTTTCACAAACACTTTTGATATTTAACTTGCGTAAACTCATTTATCAAAATAATAAAACAGCCAATCTGATAGATCTTAAAAAGCATAGAAAAATTAAGTCCAAAATTAAGAGAAAAATGAACTTTTCTTTCTACTGAGTTAGAATAATGAAGTTTTAATTACAGATTTGCTCGTTTCATATAAAGCAAAAAAAGTTTTTCGTTTGCAGTTTTTGCGTAAAATCAAAGACAGTTTTTGTGAACTCTTGTAAACAATCCGGGGACATACTGTATATTAATTACACTAGTTTACAAATAACAACTTGTTGGATGTACCTACTTTTAATCAAATTGTTATTTTTATGTTTATTTACCTTTAATTAAACAAAATAATTGATAATTTTTTTTCACAGTTTTTTGCTACGAACGATAATTTTCCTGCTTTCTGCACGAACACTTTCGATTTAAAATTCATTCAAAATTCAAATTGTTGTTGAATTATTGCAAAGTTATCACCAGATGAATCTAAATGGGTCTTCAAAAACATTTTACTGAATCGCATTTGGACTTCTTTTCTAAAAATTTAGGCAGCATAAGTGACAAACAGAACGAGCGTTTCCACCAAGATCTGAAGGGTTTTCGAAGATCGGCACAGGGGTTTTTAGGATGAAAATATGTTAGGAGATTACTGTTGCACTATTTTAGGGAGAAACTGATTCAAAAAGTACAACACATTTTTAATTTGTTGTTTGTCGGTTTTTGTATTTTTGTTAAGTACATATTTCTTAAGCGTGATATGGTGGACTTATTAATTTTTTTTTTTGAACCCAATGCCTCAAAATCTATATAAATTATAACTTTTAGCTAAGGAATAAAAATCGTGTAGTGTAGTGTTATTATTTTCTGGAGACAAATGATTGAAAAAACACTTGGTTTCATAGACTTTAAATTCATCCTGTATGTATTTTTCTGGATTTTTTGATATCATTACTAAAAGCAATATCTAGAAATATAAAAAATAAAAATTTTTCATACTCGTAATATCGTATTTTTCATAATTGTATTTTTTGCAAACGTTATAGTGTTTGCCAAGCACAAGTATCAAGATTATTTATCTCTCATTGATTTTATTTCAAATTTTTGCACAATGATTCAATTTATTAAAAAACAACATATACTAGAATCTATTTCCGACACTATTCCAACATATTAAACTATCCAGTTTCAAAAACAAATTTATTACTCCATCCTGTGTGTGATTAACTAAATACTAAATCCTTGACACATTATTAATTAATTAAGCTTTGCGTGATATATCCTAATCCAGTTTAAGTTAATTGTTAACTATTCACCGTATAAAATAGGTATTTCTAAAGCGAATCCTAGTTCTAAATCCCTTTCGCTTATTCTCCGCATGTACAGAGATCTAAAATCCGCATTTTCCACCAAATCTGACCTTGTATATTCATGCAGGGGTTGAACCAAGTTCTCCCCCTTTAAAAAAAAACATTGTTAAAAATGGCCGAACAGTTGTGCCAGCAACAAACAAATCTGCTAGGGTCGAAGCTGCACCAATCGCAGCAGCGCAATTTACAATGAGAGTTGATTCATGCACTTCAATCAGGACTAAAGGGTTACAAACTGATGAGGTCATTCCAGAGGTGGGTGGGGTGCAAATTCTCTATATAAAATAACGTGTTTTGCCGACGCAAGTCGGTTAAATCTATAATAACACGCCCATATTCTAGGCATCAAAGAGCCTGGCGTTAAGTCCTAACCATTAAATGTAACCCTGCACATGCATATTTCAAAAGGTCGTAATTTGATTGCGTATACGTGTAAATAGCAATGCCGATGCATTTACCAAATTGAAAACGACCAATTTTTTAACCAAGGTCAAATCATCCCCCTTCAATTTTATTTTTACACATGGAAAGTTCAGCTATGGCGTACCACCCTTCGACGAAGCCATGAGCCAATATTTGTGTCTCTTTTACATGATTATTTTTTATTCGGCATTGAGTTTAGTTCCAGACGCCAATTCAATTTGTTGAGCATAAACACAAAATAGTGAATCGAACACAATGAAAAGAAAGTAGTTTGCTTCAATTTGTACCATTTTATTATGTAAGTATTCAATAATATAATAATGGAAAACCGAAATTTATTTATTTCCATTATTTCTAAAAGAGACGATTGTAAGCAATTAAAATTGACCTATGAACTTTCATACTAGAGAAAGTTTTTAACTGAAATTAGTTTTAACAGTTTTAAGAGATAAAAAATTAACGGTTAATATGCACCACATAATAATGCTCCTTAAAAAAAACTATATCACAATAGTACATTATGTTACTAGGAGCAAAAGTGATAGTTGATGTGTCGAAGCTAAACATTTATTTTGTCGAACGTAGTGATACAATTAGCAATAAGTAAGTGACTAAAATAATCAGAACGCTTTGTAATTAATGAAATCAGAACAACGTTTATACAGAGTGCCCCAGAACTCGCGCCCCTGAGGAAAATGCCATAGGTAAGGTAAGATACCAGAAACATGGAAAAAATGTAAAAAATGTAAAAAAATTCTATCTATAAAAATTTCGAAGTTATGAGAGTTTAAATTTTGCACTTTGACTCTATTTATTTCTGTTGGAAAAAAAATTTCAAGTTTTTTTGCTACAGGCTATTAGAAGAAGTAACAAGGAAGTTGTATCCTAAATTCTAACCCTGTCTAATTATTTGTGGCTTTTATTGGCAAAATTTTTGAACCTTTACTAAATCATTATAACAAAACATATATAACATCATCAGTATCATTAGACATAAAAAATGTCAAATGTCAAAAAATAAATGTCAAAATTTTTTGACCGAATTTTTTAAAATTTTTCTCTGGGGCGTGAGTTCTGACACATCCTGTATCCCGCGTCGGTATTGGAATTTACGTTGAGATTTTCAAAAGTGTTTGTCGATTTAACTAGTGGATGACTAGTGCAGTTAGTGGTGCAAAATGTCGAATGACAATCTACAATGAACCTTTCCAGAAATTGCTGAAGCAGCAAAAAAGACAAGAATGAGACAACTTTGGTAATGTCTTGGTAAAAGTAAAAACGCTTAAGCGCAAAAATTGAATTTTTTCTCTATGGCTGAAAGTTAAAACTTACTTGTGACATTTAGTGGTCACTTTTGTGACATTTGCGGATAAAGATAATTTAAAAAAAATGTCATTCTGTAAACCAAGATTTTCACCCAAAATGTTTTGATTGGCTAATATAAAAACAAGTATACGAAGTATTGTATACTTACTATACAAAATATGCTTATTATAATTAATTGTTTTTTATGTTTTTTAAGTTGTTTCCTTTTGTTTATTAGGTATTTATAAAATAGAATGAAATTGATGATGGTTGAAAATGTTGTAAATCCGGAAAGCAATCTTTGAGTAAGTTATTTCGTTTGAAGAAGCGGATTTTGATGGTATTAGAAAACTATTCTTTCATGCTGTATAATGCCAACGTCGGTATCCACGTAAACACATCAACTCAAAGAATCTGATGCAAAAATCGTCTACTTTCGAAGCTTCATATTAAAAAAGTTCAGTGGTGTAGGCAGATCTGAGCTTGAAGTAAGCTCGAAAGCTCAGTCAAGCACACGAAGATATCACGCTGTGTCTATTCCTTTACTCGTGTCAAAGTTTCAAACTTTTTATTCCCAGTATATGTAGATGGTGTGCTTTCAGAAAGAAGTTTTCTTTTTATTGGAGACAAGGGATGAAGTGGGGTAGTACGTATTGGCCGGATTATTCAATAGAACGCATATGTACGCAACAGGCGCTTCAGACTCCGGTTAAAGTTCAAAGGTGCAATATTCCGGGGACGGGTGCTTGATATGTTACAGGGTTTCCGTCACTTTTGCACTTTAAATGTGATTTGGTTTGTCTCAAGGGAAGCGTGTCGTTGAGATTTATGGGATAGAGGACGCGAAAAATATTTTCGAGTAAATATGGTGAATTATCTGTGAAATAATAGAGAAAGAAATGCGAGAAATGGAAAAATTCAATTGAGCGGGGCGCTGGATTGGCACAAGAAAAAACACCCTCGCGTTTAGCCACATAAATATAAAATACGACGACATTTTGTCCTATTCCTTAGTCTATAATCAAATTAATTTCGAAAAATAAATTATTCAAACATCTCTTGTAAGTTTTAACGTTACATAGTTTCAACGTTGAGAAAAACCGTGAATAATCGTCGACTTTTGTCATAAACAATGGTAGCAAAATCCACCCTTTTATGTTGGAGCAGCTAAGTAAGTTAAGTTGTTCTCTCAGCGGAAATGCTCGAATGCTATTACCATTTTAAATAAGGGTAACTAACACATTATGCTTCGCATAAACTTTAATGCATTTTTCAAAATAGAACCGAAGCAGTTTTATGGGCGACTGCTAGCATATATTGTATATTTTTAAATATCTAGCAATTTCAGCAAAAGCCTAAATAAAATGTCTTTTAACTTAAAAGTGAATCATTTAGTTTGCAATATCCTGGGTTAGGTTACGGCCGGTTCGAATGACTTGTCCACCCTTGGGGAGAACTTTGTAGGTTTGTTTTACGATGGGTTCGATAGTGTAAAATTTAATTTAGGAGTAATGCTGAGGGTGGACGTGGCGACTCCAGGAAACACTAAATTAGCACTCTATACTTCATCGTTCAATTTCTGTTTTGATTCCGGTGCTTTCCGGAGATTAAATGTAAATAGAAGTGACAATGGAATTATATTAATGATGAACTTGAAATCAATTTATTAGTCACCAGATTCTGTCGACCCATTTAGATTAGTTCTACAAAATGTACCACTGTGTTTAAAAGGCACTATCTGTACAGAAGAAGAGGAAGAATGGGTACATGAGAAGGAACATGTTTATTCCAATATCTGGTTACGCAAATAAAGATTGCAAAAACAACTTTCAAGGATAAAGATACCAGTCGGATCCACAAGGTTACAAAGTTGTTAAATTTAGCGGTAAATATAGCGCGATTTTTTTAAATTTGATCTATCGACCACTTAACGCTCGACTCAATAGCGAATCAGTTTAATTGTTTACTCTCAACATTTTTTACGTTATGATAACTTTTAGGTTTAATAAGCCGATAACACTTAATTATATATTGTGCTAACCGAGATAATAGAAGATAACATTAATCTCATTACGATAGGTTATGTTGCTAGATAAATTTGTTTTTCGGTGTTGGTTTAGGAACTGCGCAAAATATTCCAGCAGTTTCCTAATTCGGAAATTCAGACTCATGCTAAAGAGAAGCTTTGTTTAAACCATTATAAGCAAAAATCATTGTTTATACTAGCTATTACGTAGCTTGTATATGATCATAAAAACAATAACAAAGTTAAATTTAACGATTTTATTATTGCATCCATATTTAAGAGTGATATCTAACAAGTTCAAAAGCGATTTTCATTTATGTGTAGTAGAAATAAAAAAAACTTTGTAAACTAATAAATTTTTAAAGATTTTATTAGATTCCCAAGCCATTTTCTTTATACAATCACAATACATATTGCAAGTTGTTCTTATATTTATCTCAGATTTTTAACTTCTAAAACTGACATTACTTTGCAGCAGGAATTCTGATAATAGTGATAATAAAGATACCGTTTCTAGATATAATAAACTTTAATAGTATAATAGTTTACGATAGTAAATACTGATTCTAGTCATTGTAACAACAAAAACTCTTGTATGCCATGAAAGAATTTACAGTACCATTCCGCTTATGGTAGGTAAAATAGCTATTACGAAATAATGATGTTTTACATTTAATATTTTATTAGACTGTCTTTATTGCGTTTTTATTGGCATTTAATATATGTTGCGTCAAATGTAGAGTCCAAAAAATGTTTTTAATAATAATTAGAACAGTGTGAACAAAATGTTTACTTTGGTGAAACGTCCACAGTTTTCGTTTCCTCATTTTAATTTGTAATAACTATTGACTGAAATATAGTGTCATAAAACGATGTTCATAATAATTATAATTAGTAGAGTTTAATGTAATGTTTTCTTTGTTTACAGTTCAGCTTTGCAGTAAAATTTTCTATGAGTTAATTATTATTGTTAGTCGATAATTAATATTAGTTTTTAGAAAAATGTTAATTTAATATGTAATTAGAAACTGAATTTCTTGTAATGTTATTTTTTCTGTTCAAAATTAAGTTTATAAAGCTGGCAACCATGAATACTACACTGAATATCAAGTGTTGCATGTTGTTTGATAAAAACTACGCAACCAATTTTTATTAAAAAATGGAAGCGGTAAAACAATTGAGAAAAGCTTTAGTCGTTTGTGTAGTAATTTTCAACCGGATTAGAATGCTTTTTTGATATATTTTTTTAAATAAAAGTTACGTAATAAACTCTTTGTAAAAGAGACTTAAAAAAAGATGTGAAATAACAATATGTTATTTTTTAATTTTGGCTTGATGTTTTGTAAAAAAACAAAAATAACGAAAGCGAAAGCAACTGCCAAAATATACAGCATAGCTCATAAGTCATAACTTGCACTCCAATGAAAAACATCTTTTAAAAAATGTTTAGATTTATTTTTTGGCACTTGAAGTTTTATTTATATTTATTCCTACCGATAATTTTGTATATGTATATTTTTTTCATAATTATTCACTAAAGGTAAAAAGCCACAAATATCGTTAAACATAACTGGTGTTTTTTTAAATTTGGCGTCAAAGTTATCCATGAAATCTCGATAGAGAACGAACCATCGTATTGTAAGTTATTAATCTGACATTTGACACCTCTCCGGGCGTGTTAAAAATTGTGGTTCGTTCACAACACACTTATACCACCGCCAACTATGACGACAAATTTAATAAACACCTGTTAGTTACGTTTCAAGATTCAGTTTCTTTGTTTCCTCTTCTAACAGCCTGCAGAAAAAAAAAACATGTGAAATTATCTTTCCAATAGATATAAATAGGGCAAAATGCAAAATTTAAACCCCCATAATTTTTATAAACAGAATTTTTAAAGATATTTTCCATGTTCCTGGTATTATACCTTATTTTTCTCTGGGGCGCGAATTCTGGATCACCTGTAGTAAAATACATGCACTTTCTTCTTTACTTACTCGTATGTAATAAAGAATATAATACAAAAACTAAAAATAACAAAATTTAAAACTTTATTCTAATTTTTGTGCAAAAAATTACTTGGACCATCACTATTTTGCTAAATTTATTAATAAATTACAGTGAAGAATGGTTGAGCTACACGCAACATGAAATAAAGACAAACAAAGATAAGGCTTCAACAGGGGTGTAAAAAAACATTTTTTCACTACTAGCTGTAAAAGATACCATTATTTAGTTTGTCGAGAGGTTGTGAAATTGTTTTTTTCTCCTAGTAGTCAATAATCATTTTTATTATAGACCAAGGGCTATAATGCATTAGAGGTGCGAATAAATGCCGATGTTGAAGGGTATTAAATTGATACAAATATTTCTAGAATATTATTATTAAAAGCTATTACCATCACAAGTACTAACGGAAGTATTTCGAAATGAAATTAATGCGAAATCAAATAAAAAAGACTTAAATTGTTCTCATTAAAAACATCAGAATAACCACAACTCTAATACTTCTGTCTATGTCAAAACTGTCAAAAATAACAAATGGGTTTATTTCATGTTAAAAGTTAAAATTCTATCGGTACTGAGGCAAATTTTAACACTCTCTTTTCTTTGCATTTTCTTTGTTATTTTAACAAACATTTCATATTATGAAGTTAGAAAATGTCTTTAATAACTGGCGGACACGAAATTTTGGACATCAAATTTATGTCAGTTCAAAAAATGTCAATGTAAGCCACACTTTATTGTCATTACGATTGACGTTTGAAACTAACTAAAATTTTAACGTTTTAGTTGAAATTTATTTTTGACGTCGATTTTCCCAAACAATAAGGCCAGTAATACATGTTTTTACATAAGTTTAAGTTTGATTTGTTATGATTTTTCTCTACCTATCAAGATAAAAATTACAAAAACGGAAAGTGAGGTTAGTTGCCTAAGGCCCGTTTTACATTTTTATGTCAGTCGAATAACAAATCGTCCAAAATTCCGTGTCCGCCAGTGTACATAGTTGCAGAAGTACGAAAATGACATAACCTCATTTACGATAAGAAGAAAATAATACTTCCAACTTAAGTTAATAATTCAGGTAAGTAATTAATTTCTGTAGGCATTAGAGAATTAACAAAAATAGTAGTTGATGTGATTACGACATGTTACGTCTGAGACAACATGTCCATTAAGTAGGGTTATTTTTAATTCACAAACACCAATGTAATATGCCGATTAACCTAACTAACCTTGGTTGGGAAACACGTCATTATATCTCATGAGGAATAATAATATTACTTCTCTTGGGCGGTAATATGCAGGAGAGCCAACGTTAAAATTACAAAAATGAGGAGTAATAATATTACTTCTCTTGGGCGGTAATATGCAGGAGAGCCAACGTTAAAATTACAAAAATAGCGTTTTTTTTTTCTTTCAAATTGTCAAGTTAAGCATAATATTTTGCTAAATTAGTATTCAATTGCTTTTGTAGCAGTATTTCTTACTTCTGGGGGAGCGCACTACTCTATTTCAACAATTTTAATATCAGATTCACACATTATTTCAATATTTTTTTTGACATTTTTGAAATGTCGAGAATCAAACGCAATTTGGATGGCCTACCACGTTTGGACCTTAATTTTGTTGGAATTTTATTTTATTCAAATTTTTCACTAAAAATAATGTGATTGTGAATAAAATAGCATACAAACCTCGGTGGTAATGGCATTAGCCCTTGTGCTTTACCCTATCCAGGGTGTGCCAGAACTCGCGCCCCAGAGAAAAATGTCAAAGGCCGGCGGCAATAGGTCGCCAAAAAGTGCATCCGAAGAAGTAATTTTTGCTTGCATAAGAAAGCTATTAGACTCTTAAAGCCACCAATCCCAGAAGGGCACCTCAAGGTGTGATTGAAAAATTATATCCGTTGCTAGGTTACGAAAGTAATACTAATTTGCCCAGAATAAATCGCTGGTCTACTGGAATTTTTAGTTTGACATTTATTAATTTTCGTGATGTGGGTGACATAACCTGCTAGTTTCCAGTATTTTTGTCGCTGAAGAGGTTGTACACGAGTATAATGAGACAGAATCTCCTTAATTATTATTAACAATTATCAAAAATTATTTTGAAACATTCTGGAAATTCCTGATGAACCGACTTCTTTACAACTTCTTCACAGATGTTGTTCCTTCTCAACTTTTTCTTCGATTTGATACAGATTAACAAACCAATGTTTGAATTGTAGAGCTTGAAAACTAGTGCATTATCCTTATGAAACAAAGAAGCAAGTGAGAGTGAGAGACCCGAAAAACATGAAGAAGTACGCAAGTTTCTTTCACCGAAATTCACTGAAAAGCGTTGCTGAAATGCCCTCGGAATTAAAACATTTGGATTTTATTTTTCGGCAGCAAAAATGCTAAATTTTCGTACTAAATACAAACATCGCAACATTCTTCTGGATTTTTTAATGAAAAAGCAGCCAAGGGGTTATAGTAAGCTCATGTGAGTAGAAGAAAGCAACAATAAATTTTGATGTTAGAATTTCTCTCCTGGGCAAAAATGCCTAAATACGAGAGTAAAACTACAATTTTAATATTAAAATTAGTAACCTGTTTTATTTAAACACAATTTCTTATAAAAAGTACATTTTTCTACTTCTTTATGTTTTTCTGGTCTCTCACTCTCACTTGCTTCTTTGTTTCATAAGGATAATGCACTAGTTTTCAAGCTCTAAAATTCATTTATCGGTTTGTTAATCTGTATCAGATCGAAGAAAAAGTTGAGAAGGAACAATACTTGTGAAGAAGTTTTAGAGAAGTCGGTTCTTCAGGAATTTCCAGAATGTTTCAAAATTAGTTTTGTTAATTGTTGATTATAATTAACGATTCTGTCTCATTATACTCGTGTACAACATCTTCAGCGACAAAAATACTGGAAACTAGCAGGTTATGTCACCCACATCACGAAAATTAATAAATGTCAAACGCAAAATAACAGTAGACCAGCTATTTTTTAAAATTCTGGGCAAATTGGTATTATTTTCGTAACCTAGCAACGGTTATAATTTTTCAACCACACCTTGAGTTGCCCTTCTGGGATTGGTGGATTTAAGAGTCTAATAACTTTCTTATGCAAGCAAAAATTACTTCTTCGGATGCACTTTTTGGCGACCTATTGCCCCCGGCATTTGACATTTTTCTCTGGGGCGCGAGTTCTGGCGCACCTGTATATACTTATAAGGACTCGGGGTAATGCCATATTTACCACCTCGTTTGTAATGTACTATATTGTTGTATTTCTAGGTAATAAATGTGCTAGTAGTGAAAAAAAAAATATATATAAAACACGGTAGAGAAGATTTTTATTACCTCGCATTTATTATAACTTAACAGCTCGACTATAAAAATTTCTTCTCTACCTTGTGATATACGTACTATTTCACAATTTATATTTATAATAAATAATAATAGAACAAAATTAACTTTTCAATCATTATTAATTTAAATATTTCCATAAAGAATTTTTTCGTTAAACTTTAATATTCCTGAAACCTGCTGAAAATCAGTATTGTAGTATTAGTTAAATTTTGAAAACTTCAATAATTAAATTGGCCATTTTCTCTCGAAACATCTTCGCTAGAGGCGACAGTGGCGTCTTCCCCGTCACATTTTCGTTGCTTTACAAGCAATAAATTGAAAAATAACACCGAGCTGTTACATAAACAGGTCTATAACAATAGTGCCTCTTATCGTACCCAAGCAACTTGCAATAACGTAACTTCGATTTAGTCGAACAGCTTATTCACTTTATGAGACCACCCTTAAAGTTTTTATATGATGATATGAGTCGTAGAACCGGTGCGAAATTGATGTTTTAGCGATCACACCTAGCGTATCAATCAATACCTTTCTAATGCAATTTGAAAATAACTCATGTTGTTTTGTGAGTTTTCTTGATTTAATGACTCGCTTTTATATCGTCTTTCCCGGCCGTTATACTGCTGCACCTCCCGCTTTGATGAGCTCTAAAACAAATCACGACCGGCTACCGAACTGCCTCTTTATTGCCGGCACCGTTACCTATGGGGCTCTTTTCGAGCAAAGACTCAATAACTAGAATTAAAAGGATTCAGGCAAATTCCAGCTGGAAGCTTGATATAGTGAGAGCTTTGCGGATGGATTTTCCAAGTGGCAAATGGCAACTCAAAGAACGAATTTCTGTTTGTCTTTTCTGTAATCGTCTTACACCAAACATTATTTTCCCAGTGGGCGCCTAATTTATTAACAAATAACGTCTATATTTTTTCTGACATTGTGATTTTACTTTTAATTCAATATTCCTAGTTAATACATTTATTAACAATACAATTACTAACTAAATAACATGACGCAGTCTGGATCAATACTAATAAATATTCGGGGGTAAATAGAGATTGCATGCATGTTTGATAATAACATCGGAACGTATCGCGGTAGAGCACTACTCATGTTGATGGTATACACACTGAGTTAATTGCAAATAGTGATACGGATGTGTCGTTAAACCACCAGAGGCCGTCAGTCGTAAAGTGTTTATCCTGGCTATAAACTGATACCCTACCACCTGATACCACGCCTAACTTAAACCGAAGTGTTGAAAGTACACCGACATTTTCAAAGATAAATAATTTTAAAGATAAATTAGATGATAGTGAAGAAGTTGCGCTCCTGGTTTATAGGCAACTTATTACACAACTAAATTGCGAAGCCTGCAAACTTCCTGAAGTATTTATTTGGAGAACGAAACTAACACTATTTGAAAAATTACAATTACTTAACTCAGAAAAAATATAATTTTTAAAATTCTCCAAGTTCTCTATTTTCCACATATTTATATATATTTAATCATCATAATAAAATTTTAAAATTTGTATTTAGTAGTATACAGGTGTTCCGTTTTTATTGTTACAAATTTAAGCAGGTGATAGGATATTCAATTTTAAGATAAAAGTTTCCTATAAACATGTATCGAAAAATATTAAATAAGGGAGCTACATCTCCAGCACGGGTGCACCTTTTAATGGATTTCTTGAAATATTTCAGCAACCATTGTAGATAAAATTTAAAAATTTGGTACAACTAATAACCTTTATACACCCAAATGGATTCAAAGATAAGATGTCGAAATTTTTACTCAGGGGCGTCCTAAACTGCGGGGTTTAGGGTAAAAAGTACCGCAACTATTTTGGCGGTTGGTTTTTGCCACTTTCAGCCACGAAACTCTAAATTTCATAGTTTTTAACAAAAAAGAGGTCTCTTGCGTTTTTTCGATACAACTTACCGTTTTTAAATAGAATCAGTTTACAATTTGTCTTACAGACCATAAAGAGGATAAAAATTAAAAATTAAATTTGGTTCACCGTTTAATACACCCGTGATCTTTGAATTTCTTCTGGTGCTATCAGCTGTACCAACTTTTGTAATTTTATCTATTCTGCAATAGTGGAAAACCCCATTAAAAAACGCATCTCTTTCAGGGGGTGTAGCTCGCTTAGGTAACATTTTTTGATACATGTTCATAGGAAACTTTTGTCTTAAAATTGAATGTTCTATCATCTGTTTAAATTTGTAACAATTTTTAACGGAACATCTTGTATACAGGTGTGTCAGAATTCGCACCAAGAGAAAAATTTCATATAAGATAAGATACCAGAAACATGGAAAACATGTTTAAAAAATGTTTAAAATCTGTCAGAGAAATTGGGTGGATGAAATTCACTGTCCATCACTGTATAAAACTTTTACTAATAAAAGCCACAAATAACATTAAACAGAGTTACAATTTAGGATACAGCTTCCTTGTGTCCTCTTCTAATAGTCTGTAGCAAAAAAACTTGGAGAATCATTTTTCTAACAGAAATAAATAGAGGCAAAGTGCAAAATGTAAACTCTCATAACTAGACAGAATTTTTTAAATATTTTTTCTATGTTCGTGGTATCTTACCATACATGGGGCATTTTCCTCTGGGGCGCGAGTGCTGGCGCACTCTCATGTCATTAGTTATTAAGTAGCTAGAAAAAGTGTTTAATGTGTTTTTATACGGATTTTTTCAATGTTTACTCATCTGGTTTTTCTAATAAATCAATTGAGAGTTTCAACGAAAATGCAGTGATTGTTTACATTGTATGGTTTGGTGTTTTCCCCTGTTTTAATTCGTCTCTGTTAAATATATTATACATCAGGTAACAAATTTAATCCACAACCAGTCTATTAGGTCATAATACCACTGCTAGAAGACTTATGATTTCAATAAAACACACGAGTATTATGAAAAATAAATAGGTTAGCCCTGCTTAAAGTTCCTATATTAGAAGAGTTGGGACACTGAATGTCAGTTTTCTAATTTTTGTTTTATATCCGTCCGTTGACGTATAATAACGATAAAATTGAACACAAATCGGTGGCGTTTCGGTAAAATTTAACATAAAGTTAAATAAATTTGTCAAATAAAATTGACCTCTTTCCTCTGTCATTCCGACCAATTCTGCTGGGTCCTATTGTGTTAATAGGTACATAAAGAAACTGTAAGTTGTTTTCTGTGCCACGTTGCCCCAATGCATGAGACAAGTGAAACCTCTTTAAAACTAGCCAAGTGGAGAGTGGGCCCCAAAAATAAAACTTTTCAAAAACGAACTTCTCGCGTTTAAATCTTTGCGTGGACAAAATACCTTGTAAGACAATAAATAACTATTATTATTTCTCGAAAATACATACCTAAGTATAAAAAAAATGAAATGTTCATGATTGTGCCCTTAGATACATAAGGTGAAAAGTGGTATACAGGGTGTCCCAGCGAGTTGAAAATGTCCATTAGTGACCTTTAAATGGTAAAATAAAAAAAATATATAAGAAATTGATAGATACTAATCTAGTCCATCGCCCAAAATCATTTTCAACGATACAGCGTGTCTCAAAAATAAGTTACAATACAAACTTGTGTTTTTTTAAATAAAACACCATATGTTTCTTAGCGTTTTCTGATGCAGATTTTTATGACAATGTTTTTAAACTAAACTTTTATTAGTTAATTTTGCTTAGTTTTAAAAATAAGACGGGTTTTTTGACGAAAAATACACTTTTTAAAAATGTATTATACAAAAACTAAGACATCTAGAAATATTTTTTTTACTACTGCAAAGAAGAAGGTACAAGCTATAAGGCTGTAACATTTTTTTAGTGTGTTGCATTTGCAAAGATAAAAAAATAAAGGCGTTTGTTAAAAGTTCAATAACTTAAAAAAATTTAATGGAACACCCTATTTATTGTTTATTTAAAAGATTTTTCTAAAATTATTTACTTTTAGGTGTTTATAATCAATAACTAAAAAGATATTTACTATCTATTTCAGTTGATAGTAGAATTTGATAAACAGGGTTTTTAGCGGTTTTACCAAAGTTGTGTTGACTCTCGTAGCCATGATTTTCGATTTTATTTTTTAAAGGTGGCAATGATGTTTTTTTCTGTCACATTGAAATTAAAGGTTATGTACGATGGTTTTGGGGTTTAATAAAATTTTAAGGCACAATCGCGTGCTTTATTCAGAACATTCAACAGCCGAAGCTTGTTTTTGGATGAAACATCAGTGAATTACTCCGATTACCTCCAATAAAAAAGTGTCGATCAAATTAAAAGTTGGAACACCAAACCCAAGTCCAAGAATTTTGTTCAAAACGCTAATCGAACCTCTGATATGAAAGATTTGTAAGAAAAGCATCTTCTTGCTAGAATCTGTTAATCATGTCCATGGTGTTTGTGGCAGTCGAAATATTTCGTAGATATTTGACTTATACTGGATAACAAGATTGTTTTATTACTTTTTGGTAAATTTCAAAGGTTTGTTAAGGACTAATAGTTAACCATCACAAATTTAGTTTTGTGCTTCAGTGATAGGAGTTTGTGATACAACGTGTGTTGGTGTTGGTATGTTGGAGGATTAGCATAATTCTTTATTGTGCAGATCATCAAATCATTTAAAAGAAATTTTTGCTCCTATGAATAAGGTCACAAGCAGGCCTATCTAGGGGGAAGCAAACCCAAGTTGATCCTTTCTTTGGTTTTGAGCAAGAACGAATATTGTTGGATAAAATTTCCAGATTCTACTGACTTTGCCTACAGATGCTTCTATCTGAGTTGATTATATCTGATAGATTTGCAATTACCTTTTATGAGTAAATTGAAAATAAAAGTATTTTTCATATACCTTTGAGTGATTTAACCAAAATTGGAGCTCAATAAAACTCGTTCAAATACTATTCAAACACTCATGTTTTGGGTTATTTTAAATATCCAAATCAAATAGGATGTATTGTAGCCCCATCGGTTTCCGTAAACGAGCACATTAAAACCAATTTAAATAAATAAACTCAAGATTTACTAATTAAAACACCAGCTGTTCGTGGATTGTCAATAAATGTCAAAATGCTGTCAAAAGTGATCAGTGTATTTGTCAAGGTTACTTCGTTGTGCATAAAAGTTGAGTACACTTGTAAATTGTGACCTTGAGAATTTTACTATCCAGAGAAATATAGTGTAACAGTAAACGTTAAAAAAAATACTATTGTTTTAGTTGCCAAAAAGTGCACAGTTGCACATGACATGGAAAAAGTATCAGTTAATAATCACATTTGTGTTAAACTGAATCCATTATTTTTTATTTTTACAATAAAATAATTTAAATTTTACTATTTATAACGACTTTTACAATTTCTGGATAAATCAACGAATAAGTGATCCGTGGTGGAATTACTATGGTTGCCATAGTATCAACCAACAATGCTCAGATATTGATAGGCATTGTTTCTACAATTAATATTGAATGTTAAATATCTTTCTATTTATCATTTCTAGACATTAAAAGTTATTTTTTAGATAGACAATTTATCAATCTATTAGATGCAAAAATTAAAAATACGGTATTATTTTTGGGACATGCTGTATGGTTGAAAATAACTTTAGATTAGTATCTATCAACGTCCTATACAATTTTTTTAAATTTCACCATTTAAAGGCCACTAATGGACATTTTCAACTCGCTGGGACACTTGTATAACGAAATATACAGGGTGTTCCGTTTTTATTCTTACAAACTTAAACAGGTGATAGCATATTCAATTTTAAGACAAAAGTTTCCTATAAACATGTATCAAAAAATGCTACGTAAGCGAGCTACATCCCCTGAAAGAGATGCGTTTTTTAATGAGGTTTTCCACTATTGCAGAATAAATAAAATTACAAAAGTTGGTACAGCTGATAACACCGGAAGAAATTCAAAGATCAGTTGTCAAAATTTTTAATTACGGGTTTCTTAAATGGTGATACAAATTTAATTTTTAATTTTTATCCTCTTTATATAGTCTGTAAGACAAATTATAAATTGACTTTACTCAAAAAACGGTAAGTTTTATCGAAAAAAACGTGAAAAACTATGAAATTTAGAATTTTGTGGCTGAAAGTGGCAAAAACCAACCGCCAAAATAGTGAGGGTAATTTTTACCTTAAACCCCCCAGTTTAGGACGCCCCTGAGAAAAAATTTCGACATTTTATCTTTGAATTCATTTGGGTGTATAAAGGTTATCAGATGTACCACATTTTGTAATTTTATCCACGATGGTTTCTGAAATATTGGAAAAAATCTATTAAAAGATGCACCTCTTTTAGGGGATGTGACTCCCTTATATAAAATTTTTCGATATATGTATGTTTATAGGGGAAACTTTTATCTTAAAATTGAATATTCTATCACTTGGTTAAATTTGTAACAATAAAAATGGAACATCCTGTATAAATCTTTCAATTTATATACTTGATTTGACATCTGTCAAAATTAATCTCAAAATTTTCAATAAATTCAAGTTTTTTATCAAATTTCGCTGACGATCATGAAAAATGTTGTTCGATACACATGCGTTGTCTTATTTTTCAGGTCAAAAATAATTTCACAGTGCAGTTGCATCGAAAATAACTATTTTATAATAGTTTTATTTTGAATACAAAAAATGTTTTTCATAACGTTGCTAATAATGAATTTCCGAAATACTTACTTATGTGTGCTGTGTTCAATACATATTTAAAATTGTTTGCATTAATTCTGATTAACCACTTTTAGAAAGGTCCAAGTTGTTTAAGTGAACTAGATACTACGATATTAAAATAATTATTATTAATAAATAATTCTGTATGGCTTTCTTGTTTGTTTAATCCCAAAACTCTAAAACCTATATTTTTTGCGGGTTCTAACTTATAAAACTTAATTTTTAAAACAGTGTTTGCAAAGCCATTTATTTTTATGCTTACATACAAAAGAGCACATTCTCAGAGTGCTTTACTGTTGAAATTTTTAGATCTAAGACTCCCAATTACGAAATTCCGTAATTAATCCTACCGACATGTGTTACCAATGCAGTTCAACTAAAATGAAATTCAATACCCTGCGACATGTTTACAATAGTGTTTCAGGACGAGGAATCTGACAATAAACCCTCTTCCATGAATGATCGGATTTTTGTCAGAAGCAATCTCAATTTCATCTGTAAATATGTGTAGGATTTTTCTCGTAACAATCCCTAATATAGAATATGAAATACCAGCTATTTACTCAACCATTAAAATACCCCACGATGAATATAATATATCCAGACATCTGTCAAAGCAGCGTGAAATATTCCAGCTATAATCTTCCACGTGCCAACTGTCGATCTGCAATCAATCCAAGCTCTCTGATCGGAATCCTGAGCTCTTTGTTATTCCTGTCTACACAACTGGCATTCTTTAGTGGTATTCATAGACGTCGAGTTCAAATTTCTCTTGGAGTGAAAGCATGTGGATTCCATTATCCTTATTCCCCGCTGCCAAAGATTATCACAAAATCGGACACATTTTATAATACTCTGATGAAGTGTAAGTAGGGAATAGAAGTCACCTGTGAAAAAGTTGTTGAAATTCAAATCGATTTCAGCCGGAGACTTTAATGCCTCCATAAACCGGAGTGGCCAACGTGAAAACACAAAATCAATATCATCCAACAGCTTTTAATACTTTATTCATGCAATTTTAACCAGGCTTTTGAAAGCTGCACATACATTCTTTTATAAATCGCCATCGGTCCTAATAAAATAGGATTAAAGCCCTCTTCATATTAACGTTTTCTGGGTAGAGGCGGTCGATGGTGTTTCTATTGTGCCTTGCTAGCAGGATTCTTTGATCCTGATAGCCGCGAGTGCAGGTGACCGTTACCAGGCACAGCCTACTGAGATATCAATTATGATAGAAAGACCGGTCGGCGCATTGTCAGGGGTTTAATTATTGGCGAGTTGATTGGCGGAAAGCCGGGGAAGATAAGAGTAATTGATTCAATTTTCCCAATCATTTTTCTTAGTTGTTTGACTTCGGAAAGTGACGTTTGATGTCATAACGTCACCGGTAATTGGCACAATTTATTTTCAGCGAGTTTTTCCTCCATTTCTTTAATTAAAGGACAGCCTCTAATTAATGACGACTATATATGGAATATAGGAAAAAAGTCGAATTGGCTGCTTTCGGAAAACCGACACTCTTAATTATATAATGTTGAAACCACAAAAACTACTACTTAGAAAGAAGAATGTGTAAAGATAAATTGCAATAAAACGCATTTTTCACATTCCAAAAAGTTTTATTTAAGTATCTATTTATAAAAACAGATAAAAAAACATATTTAAAACATGTTTCTTTATAGCATGCTTTCTAATAGAGTGCCAATTTTTCGAAAAGAAAATAAAAAACGTTATGCTTTCTTTAAGTGAAGTCAAAATGAAAACTAGTTTAGTGTACTAAAAAAAACAGTACTTGCCTTCAATTTAAATGTGTAAGGAAGCTATTCAAAACCATCCCTAATTACATTAATTTTAGAGTTCACGTTTTATTCTTTCGTTTCTTTCTTTGAAATTTTAAATAGCACCTTCAACTTTTTAATACATATTTTTACATGAGGAAAAAGCCTTGTTTAATTATAATAAAACAAAAAATATCTATCCGTTTTCATATTAGAGGACTCTCAATAGCAACATTTTTTTGGTTAGAAGTAAGGATGTGCTATGTAAAATTTAATAGTAAGGAGTAGCTAGCGATTGCATGAGGACAGATTAACCACAAATTCAGACAAAGTCCTCATGAACGAAGCGTTGTTTTGAAAGGTATATTTAAAGCGTAATTGTTGAGAACAATTTATTTAGCAATTTACAGCAATGGTGTTATCCTAATTAAATGCAGAAAAAGTTCTTACGTATATTTGTTTAAAAAGTTTACAAGTATTACCTACAATAAAACAGTGATACCTACATACATATTTATATAGAGTGTTCCAAAAGCAAACCGCCATACGACAACCAGTGATAGAAAATGTCATTCTAAGAAAAACATTTTTTTTTTCTATCTGCGTTCTTGTTAAAGAGTTACAGCTACAAGTGATAAATTAAAACGATGTCATTTATGAAGCAATTGCTTAGATACACACGTTTCGGTTAGAAGTAGGAAATGCTTAAAACCGGTATGTATTAATTAGGTTTCACATACTCATGCCACGGATTAATCGGTTAATCTGTGCTGTGGTGTACTGTAAACATAAACGGTAAAGAGTAAAACGTGAGTTTGTGTCAGGTGGTTTATTTTTATGTATAGTTTATTTAAACTAAGAATAAGCGATTATTTATTGAACTGCTTGAAACAGTAAGTAATTTTATATTTTTTAGTTTATATTTTTTTCTACTTTATTTTTTGAATTTGAGGAACTCTGTTATTATTTTAGGTTAGCTAAAGATGACAACCAAAGTTTATAAAGGTTTTACAAAAACTTCGACAATTCCAGTTTTTGTTGAAAAGAAAATTTAGCAAAGCATTTGACAAAATAGAGTTTCTGCAATATGTGCAAATTAAAAGTGAATAAATTCTAATTCCCGAAGTTAAACCAATTGCAGTGGTAAACACAAGTATTCATAATGATAATGGAATTACAGTAGTGCCAAAATATAGGATTTTGAAAATAGAAACAAACGACAACAACAACCATGTAATTGTAAAATTAAAAAGAGCAATTTTTGGGTTTGATTCCTTTATATCTTTTGATTATTGCCTATAGTGCAAAAAAAGTGATTTCTTAAAATAAATTGTATTTGAAGTTTTGTAAAGCCTAAGCCTACATAGTTTTGCTTTTTTAAATTTACCTTAAAAACAGGGCAGAATCCTTGAAATATTTGCTTTATTAACATGGACGATTTAGATTTGGTAGTCCCGCGGCAAAAGCCGGATTTGTAGAGGCGATTACTATATTGAGGTAAAATTCTCATCAACAGTTACTAACTAATTCTTGTTGAAGTTGACAGAAAGAAAAATATAAAGTATGTATGAAAATGAATTCATGAAATGTTTTATGTGTAAAAGGTTTCTGTGCCCGTTTATAAGTTTTTTACAAGTGAAATTATTTGGTTGCACAGGATGTCCCAAGTTTTAGGGCCGGCGCAAAAATAAATATTTCTAATTGACTGAAAAAAATGTTGCTAGTACAAACGATAGAGGAATTTGTAGACTTCAATTTGATATTGTTCAAAATTTTTAGAGTATGTCAGTGAGACTCTCAAAACTTAATTTGGAATTTTAAAAAAAATTAATTGGAATCTTTTCTACATGATAAAATTCTTTGATTTTTTCTAATGATAACTGTGAAAACTTAATAATGTAAAAGTTGATAGATTTTGAATAATTAACATTTTAATATTGATAATTGTGAATTCTGTTGATGTATGGCCAAGTTTGGGATGATGTGCTGCTAATGCTTTAACAATAGAGCGGAGGCTTCACATCGAACTCGGGTACGTCATAAATGTCATTGCGGATCTTTTTCTTTTGTCAAGGAATTCTGGTCTGATCACCAATTACCGCAAAACCTCCCCATAAATTATTCCAAGTTTCAGATTTTCCATATTAAAATAATAATTATTCAAAGCCTATCAATTTTATCATTATTTTATTTTCACAAATACCACAGGAAAAAAGTCAAGTTTAATTTTTAAAGTCTCACTGCCAACAATTTTGTACAATATCAAAACATCAAATTAAGTGTATTAATCCTATATCGTTTACGTTATCAAAATTCTTTTTTAATTAATTAGAAATATTTATTTTTGCTCCGGCCCTAAAGCTTTGGACACCCTGTACTTAGTGTTTTTTTGAGCAGTAGCGACTCTGGAAATTTGTCGGAGAGTTCAAACGATCCTAATTCGTTAATAAACACAGTTTTACATCAATTTTACAGAAAGTGTGTTTTATCCCATCGGAAAAATCTATCAATTTTGTTTTAAAATCGTTATCTACATGAGTTTGTATAGAAATTCTTAAAAAAGTGTTCACATTGATTGTGAAGCGAAATGTGTTTGTCTTGACATTCAGCACTTGAATTTTAACTTTTTTAATATGCTTTAAAAACTGGAGAAAGTCTTTAAAAATATTTTCAAAAACCACCTTAAAAACAGAGCTTAATCCTTTAAATATTTGTTTTTTAAATATACACTACCTTAAAAAACACGTATCCACCCTGTAATAAAATGTACAATCGCCCTTAAATCTATAAACGGTTTAGTCTCAACTCCCCAAAATATTTGCGTTCCTTTATTTTAAAACCTACATATAATCCTGTTTTATTACTTTAATTTCAGAAGCGTTCTACTATCGCATTACATTTATTTTATGTCATCTATAAAGTTTCACAGCTTATACAAACTAGACAGCCGTCTATAGGCGCCTCCCTATGGCACACGTCCGGTTAGTCCAAAGAAGGGGGTGCGTAGGATTTTAAAGCTACTCTTACCCCAACCATCAAAGTATGTAGTGTGTGGGGTGGAGGAGCTGAGCCTTTAAGGAGTTGTGTGAGCAAAGTGAACGGCGGCGAATCTTCCATACGGTTTCGAGGCGGTTAACAACCAACTTAGGTGCTTAAATAGGCCACGTCATTTTGTTAAGTGCCGATAAAGTTATTTTGAATTAATACAACAGGGCTTTATCGCTTGGAAGGGTTGCATAAGCGTCGCGGAAGTTTTGATTGGGTTATTAACATTCCGTTGCCGCTATATTTAATGAGGAAAATAACCAGAGTTATATGAGGAAATATTATTACTGGGCTTATAATTTTTACTATGTTTAGGGCGAGCACTGTTTAGGTGCTCGTAAACTAAATATAATGCAAAATTTTATATCAGTGCATAGAGCGGATGCTTCCTTTTATTCATTTTTGGCAGTTTTATTAGAAGGATTTTAGAATTCTGCATCCTCTAAACTTGCTGAAGTGCATTAAAACACTATAAAATTTTTACAACCATAGTTATTTTAATAAAAAATACACAAGGAGTTTATTTGACCAAAAATCTTCTTTCTAAATAAATTTAGAAGCATTGCAAAAAGTCAACTTTGAGCTCAAGAATAGTGGGTGTAGTAGAGTTCCAAACTTCATCCACTTCACTAAATTAGAAAAAGGTGAACGGGAAGCGAGTTGGAAATTGGTAAACGGTAAATAAGGAGTGTCATCGAGTGAAGCAAAGCCAGCGGCAAGCTCGCATTCAATCACATTCCTGGCGTTCTTGGCGAACTTATTAAAAGATTGCTTTATCAGCGAGACAATACGCAACCCCATCCGGTTCATCTTGGGGGCACATGACTGATGGCGCTGCCTTAATTAAACTCCAAATTAATCGGGATGCTCCACTCACTAATTAATAAACCAGAATCTTATTGGTGTATCGCCATCGCAGTGGTTTATCTAGGTGTTGCGGTTTTCCATCGGCCCGGAACAAATTAGGACGATGTAAACAACATTGTAGCAAGACGTCATTGTTGCCATTACTGATTATCGATGATATGGAAGAAATTTAAGAGGAAATGCGTCCAGATCTCCAACAGCGTCGACATTTACAGCGGTGTCGGTCGTAAAAGTTTTTATATTTTTTGCTATTAAAACACTCTAACTGACTTATGAAAAATGTAAGATAATGCGTTTTGTGTAACATGTAGGGAACTTTATTTTTCGGAAACAAGTGGCAGTTAATTTATAGGAACTAGAGGAGTTCAGGGTTGCCATTGGTTACGCTTTAAAAAATCTGGATGGTCGACGTCGATTCGAGTGGTCGTCGAAATATAAACTGAGGGTGGATAATTAAAAACCTGTGTTTAATTTAGCTCTAGATGTGTGAGTCATTTTGTTTTATTGTCTCGGCTGTTTGTATGCATTTAATTAAATTCTAGAAATTCTAGTGCAAAAATATCTTAATTACGAAATAAAAGCCACGACTTCTTTCGAATTAATTTGCCTGTAAAGCCGTGCGAAGAATGTGCAAATAGCGAATTAAACAACATTTTGCAGGAATTTTTCCAATGCTTTTTTAATTATCATTCTTTTTGTAAGCCCCTTTATTCTTAATGCTCGCGTTTTCACAAAGCTCTTCCGGAAAATAACTACTAAAATTTCGACTATTTTTTGTTTTTATATTTTTGAAAAGAAAAACCAAATGTAGCGAGTACGAGCTGAGGCAAAGCCAAGGCTTGTTGCTTGCTAATAATGGTAACATTCGATACATTCCGTGATACTTATTACTTTTTACCGCTGCCGATCCAAACTTTAAATTTGCACAAAATGTTCTGAAATGGTATCGAAAATAAAATTATCAAAAAGTTAAAACTATTCGAGCTGTGTCATCACTTATCACAAATCAAAAAATTAATATTAATAATGAAGCTGTTATAGTATTGCTTCCTAATACCTGGGTGTGCCAGACAGGCTTGTATATAGGAAATTAACATGGGAAATATTATTTATTATTATATTATTTATTTTTTTCCGGCTACAGGAGTAACAAAAATCAAAATCTGGTTGATGGAGCTTATAGTGCTGGAAAAGGGCTACCTTATTGACATTTTTGTCGATTAACTCCATTTGAGCGAAAACGTCCCTCGAAAAATCGAAATTTAAATTTGCCGGGTTAGCGTTACTATAAGAAACGAAATATCTCTGTTGGCAACAATGACTTGATAGTTTTGGGAGTGTTAATTTTCCAATATAACACATCAATAATTGAATAAAAAATTAACATTTATTTTCCAAAAACATTGAGAAAACACAATCAACGCAAGAGCTTTTAGCTGACATATCTCTGTTGGCAACAACGACTTGATTCAATTCAAATTTTGATTTTTCGAGGGACGTTTTCGCCCAAATGGAGTTGATTGGAGAATCGACAAAAATGTCGATAAGATAGCCCTTTTCGAGCACTACAAGCTCCATCAATCAGGTTTTGATTTCTATTACTCCTGCAGCCGGAAAAAAAATAAAAATTAATTTTCCATGTTAATTTCCTATATCCAAGCCTGGGACACCCGGTATTTTACAGTTTAACTTTTTGTCAAGGCATTAGAAAATAGAAAATGTACCTAGTTTTTACTTTTGACTGCCGCATAACCAAGTGCGAAAAGACAGAGCTTTATTTGCGTTTTGTAAGTAAATTAATTAATGTAAATTATTTTCAAAATGCTCAAAAAGGCCAGTGCAAATGCATTTCGCGCGAAATCTACGTTTTTCATAGAAAAAAGCAAGTCAATACAAAAAAAGTTAAAACCCTTCCAAATAAATTATGGATTAAATGAAAGTGTTCTTTGGTGCACATTTATTTGAAACCCTAAAATCGAGTTGTCGAACAACCCTTCACCCACTTCAAGGTCTATTTCGATTTTAATCCCAACTGTATGTTTGCACGTTCATGTGTGCCCAGCAACAGGGGGTGTTGGTAATTTATAAAACAATGAGCAGTAGGACAGGAGGGCATCTGGCGCACCCCAGTACATCCGAGAGCCCCCACTGTCATTTCAGTAAGTCCATATTACCACCCTTTCCGATGTGGGGCGAGAACGCATCTCAGTTCAAACCTTGCAATTTACATTTCAACGAGCTAATTACGCCATAAATTGTGCGGATTTTTCAAATGGCATATAACGAATTCAGAAGACGCACTTTTCCAAAGATCACACAATAAAAGCCTAATCCAACTCGATATTGAATATTTGGTAATCTCGATAAGTAAAACGTGCGGATCGCATGCCAAGCAAGGATTGCCAACAATCGGTCGTAATGCAATGCCGGTAGAAATTTAAAATTCCGGAGGGAGAGATAACTAGCTATAATTCCGGCTTAGAAGCGATCCGGGACATTCACTATGATGGAGAAAACGTCAGAACCTGTTTTATATTCCTATGAAAGCAAAGACCTGATAAAATGCAAACATTTTTTTACATATTTTAATACTGCCAATGGAATCCATCGATGATTTGGAAAGGTGCTAAATTTTTATGCAAATGTTATTGTTGAGTGCGCATGGAAGCATTAAGATATCGAATCAGCACAGAGCAGTGAGTTTTAAGCTTACCCTTTATCTAAAGCTGTTACGCCAAACAGAACTTACATTATAATTATGTATAATAAATTATTCAGTGTAAATATGAAAATGCCTCTTATTAGAATTAAAGCATCTAACAGTAATATACAGTACTTGAAACACTAGTATATACATACAGGGTGAGTCACATATAATGAAAACCTTAACCGATTTTCAGACGCAACCCAAAATACATTCGTAGATACCACTATGCGTTAATAATTAATGTTCTGTTTAAAATTTTTCAAAGATATAAACATAGAGACATGTAATAACTTTGATCATTTTTATAAATTGAAATCCTACTTTTAATGGTACAGATTCAGCCACAGCATTTCCATTTGTCAAGATCATGTCAGTTTTTTCGTCGTTTGAGTACAGTTTGAATTCAAGGAGAAAAAATGAAACTTTTGACACTGTCAAATTTAAATAATGACATATCAACAATTACTTTTGATTTAAATTTAATAAACAAAATTTTTCAAACGTACAAAAACCAAAGTTGACTATGAGAATTAGAATGTATTTTGGGTTGCGTCTAAAAATCGGGCAGGGTCTTTATTGTAAGTGACTCAGCCTGTATAGAAAAATTAAAATATACTCCTAATATTTATAATAAATATTAATCTTATTCAGTAGTATTTTTTTTATAAAAAAATAATAACAAATCTGTTTAAAGTTAAATTATCAATATAGACTGTGTATGTTGTACAAAAGTATCATGGGTTCAAATGAAAAGTTCATCAAGTTAACTTTGTCTTATTGATAGAAGAAGGCAAAACAAAAAAACAAATGTGTTTTTTGTGTCGTGTCGTAGAGTTGTGGTTTAGTTCTTTATTCCTTGAGTTTTTAGCTAGCAAATCAGCCACAGCTAAACACAAAATATTTTTTTCTATTTCGGTCATTTTATTTTGTGCAACTGTTTTCAGTTGCATAAAATGCACCTTTGTGAGACTGTTTTTAGAAACATTTTATACACCACTTTTACCATTACTGTCTGCGGATACTGTCATTTTTAAGTGAGAAGTTGTTGTAGATCAATGTATTTCACTGAAACTAATGCAATTTGAGCTATTTTCAAGCAATTTGGGAAGCGCATACTTCAAATGTCTAAAATTTTAACTACTCGCATCACAATGAGAGTGTTTCTAATACTTTCTAACACTTGTTTCTAACACTTTTCGAATTTTTAGAACTTTGGTTTTTAGTTAAAAGTTACTTTCGAAGTGCAACCAAGTTGATGATGAATGGGTATATCAGAACTGCCTGGAAAAATTTCAAGTTGAATTTCCAAATTCTGAGGTGGATTATATGCAATTTAGAAAAACTTGGGAGAAAATTTGTTAAACCAAAGACGAATAACTGGACCAACATTTTTTCCAGATAACAGCATGAACATATAATTTGAAAGGTCTGCAGCAGAGAATTGCACAAAAATGAGTGGAAATTAACAATAATCAGATCATATGATGTTGGAAACGCAATTAAAAGTTTTGAACGTAAAGTTGCACTGTGTATTGACTAAAATAGACAACATTTTCAACATCTGTTGTAATTTATAATAAAATTAAACACATTCAAACACCTAATTACCTGTTTTGTAGTATTACAAAAAGTAGGGTTATTTTATGGCAATAGAATTGCAGAGATGGTAGGCAAATTAATAGAAATACGTCCCAATGTTTGAAAATATCAAAGTTAACTTGAATTTTTCAATTTAATATTCGTTACATAATCGTTATCTCTTCTCGCTCTTTAGCATTTGCTAATATTCAATTTATTTCTCTTATTTTATTTTATGTATAAACAAAAAACATATTTTACATAATTATCAATTATTATATCAATGCACTTTATCTCGTCCGGAATTGCATCAGTATATTACACATATATTTTTCATTGGTTACTAATAAAGTGCTAGGTAAATAATACTATTAAGCCTTCCTCTTTTTCGTTCTGTTTTGTAACCACTTTCTGTAATATTAATAATAAAGCTTCAGGTTACTATTTTTACCTAGCAATAATTATTTATACTTAACAATTATTATTTTTACCTAAAGCGTTTAGTATTTTTACGTAGCAAATGTACTTAGCATTTGATTTAATAACTTAGCATTTAATTTGTTTCCTATTTTATTCTAAAAGAAAGTGGAAGGAACTGACTTCATCAACTGACTTCATCGTTACTGTAATATCTTCATCGTTACTGTAATATCTTGATATAAAAAATTAAGAGGATTGTCAGTGTTGCCAATATAATTTTTTCTCACAATCGATTACATTCATCCGGTATTATTAATTTAATCAAATGGAAACATTTTATACTAATTTAGTTCTCTTTAAACATGTTCTCATAATCTAATTTATTGATTTAAATTTGGTTTTGAAACAATTATTTGACAATTTTTAGATTTGTATTAGTAATGTTAGTTAGTATTTAATTGTTTCCACTAAACGGATATTGTGAAAAAAATTGCGGACTTTGTGATTTTTTTAAGTTTTTGTGGTTTTCATTCACACTTCCTAAACTATGAGTAATATTGCGGAATTCATTTTACTTGTAATGATTGTATGTACATAGGTATATGTATTTAGTATACAATTGCTTTAATCATTATCCAGCTTACAATTAAGTTTAATGTTAATTGAGCTTTGGTCTATGAAATCCAAAAATGTCAGTCTGGGTCATTTCTCGTCTCTTTTGACATTAAACCCCGACATTTCAATCGTACCCGGGTCATTTTTCAATAGAGATAGTGGAAACGAAACATAAAGGGGCGTCAAAACCTCGAACGTATCTGATTAGATTGGTTCGGTGTATACCTTCAGTCGCGATCTACTTCAAACGTAATCTCATAGTTTATTCTCAATATGTCAGGATCGCAAGCTCTTTCAGAACACTGGTCAGTCGGAAACACTAAAGAAACATACAATGCCTTGACAAAGATCTTCTGGCGTCCGGATCAACAAACGCCAATAAATCTAATAAAGAGCAATCGCTTAAATAGCCTTTCGAATTAAATTGTTTCGTGGAATTTTTCTATTTTAACGGCGCAACGTCTGGACGACGATGTTTATGCCTTTTTTGCCGGCGAGCAAATTGGCGCAATTTAAAATGAAAAATGTCCCACACCGTCGAACGCAAGTGTTATATTGTTGTTTATAGATGCTGCTTTCTGATTTATGGTTCACATGTTTGTCTCAAAACAGTAAAAATAGTTACAGTATTTGAATAAAAGGAACAGGATTCAGGTAGGTATAAGTGACAAAACAGCAATAAAGTGGCATAAACTAGTAATTAGCTGATTCAATCTCCTCTTAAATAGAGCAATAAAAACTTTATTATTTATGAGTTATAGCATAAATTGTGTCCTAAACAGTTAGATTTTGCTCTAGAAAAGCAAGACTGTTCATCTTTGTATGTAATTTAAGTAGGTGTCGTGTCTATTATAAACTTTTTGGCTCTGTGTTTTCAATAAAACATTCTCCAAGTGGGTTGTTAATGTATTTGTTTGTCTTTTAGTGTGATTGGGAAGAACGTTGAGTATTTATTTTGCAGGAAACGAAACTAATAAAAATGACAAATAATACAGTTTAAAGGCAAGAAACTCCATTATAATTCCCTTGAAATTATATAGAATTGTGAATTAATTGCTTCGTGAGATAAAAAGGCATAATAAAATCTCTACTAGACTATCATTTCAAAATGTTTGCGGATGCGTCAACCCTCTTAAATGGCTCTCTTGGAATCCTTAATGGCTACCAGTGTACCGATATCTAGATTTAGTAATAATATCGTCTGGCAAGAGCACACGTCACTTCCAGTAATTGAATAAACATTCTAGCAATCTATCCGAGCATTAGTCGTAATATATTCGAAAGAGGTTTTCGTCCTGTGAATTCTTCCTCCACGTTGTCGTTGTAAAGGCTTCGCAATGACATTTGCGAGAGGCTAGCCGACGATGTCGTTAACAAAATGTACGTTATAATATCCTTAAAGACCCTTTCGAATAGCAATAAATGTTTACATTTGAGAGGCAGTATAACATAATGGGTTGTCGAGAGATATGACCGGTCTCAATAGGCGGGCAGAGTGGCTGAGCTGCAACGGACAGCAGGAAATACGTTCCTGCTTGCTACACGTCATTCTCTTCCGTTATCGCTGCTGATCCTGACATGCAATAGTCAATGCGATCCGCGCACGGAAACTAACAAAAACTGTATTCGATGCTGGATAGGTTTTTTTTTGTTTGTATCACAGGAAATTTAAGTAAGCGGAGTGACATAAATTCAATGAAATACGGTGGAAGTATAAAGTGAAAATAATTGTTTATTTTAATTCAGCAACATAACAATTTTTTCAAGGTTAACAAATAGCAAAAGTCCTGTAACAATTGGAAAATGGAATTGCAAAAAAAGAAAAAATCCGAATACAACACAAAAGTGTGAGAGATTGTAACAATTAGTTTTTTATCCAGAAACAGAGTAATATTTACACTTTGTTTGAGACATATTATAACTAACGACAAACTTCTATTGCCTTATAGTGACTAAGACCATATAATATGTAAATAAAACCATCATTCACAAATTAAATGATGGCTTGTTTAACCAACTTAGAAAGCAAGCATTTCGAAATATAATGACTAGACCAGAGGGAATAAATTATGTATGACGTTGAAAATCATCAGTTTGCTTCTGCATGTATCCTTATATTGCTTTCCCTGAGTAAGATAACGATACCTACAAGTTAGTAAGTTATATTGATTTATAAAATCATAAGAATAGTGTATTAGGAGTAAAAGTGACAGAAGCGGACACTTTCGCCATCACCTCGACGGTTTGTTGATGCGCGATCTTATTCAAAGCAACATAAACAACTGAACCAGTGGCGTATTATAGCAGAAGCCAAAGAAGCCCGGGCTTGGGGCGCAAAGATTTCAAAGAGTGCAAAATTTTGAGAAAGACTTTTTTTCTTTAAAGAAATAATAAAATCGTGTTTGTCGGAAAAAAATAAATTCACGGTCATTATTTTTTCTTGGAACAATATTCGCTCACAATCTCACAAAATCACAAGGGTTTCTCAAATTTTGACTTAGAAAGTTACTCGTATTAAGACCTGTTTTTGGAAGATAAACTAGAGAGTAGAGAGGTTCAATGAGCAAGTGAACCAAACTGTAAATATTGATCATCCAAGCAATCAAATTGTGTAATAATGCAAGTTACCAGTATGTCAGTAGAAGAAGGAAAAAGGGATTGAAGCAATTTGACGAGACAGGAGAAGACCGAGACGTTGAATCCAACAGAAAAGATGAATTTTGCATCCAGGTATTTCTTTCCACAGATCGACAACCTGAAAGCTGAGCTTTCCAAGAAGCGAGAGTCGTATTTAGTAATTAAATAAATTGTATTTTCCTCACATTCATATTTGCAAACTCTGTAACCAGCTCCTTTATATTTAAATTATCTAACAGCTCTTGTTCAATTGCAATAGTAGTTAAGTTGCTTAATCTAGACTGAACCATGGTGAATCTTAAATAATTTTTAATGATTTTTAATTTAGAAAAGATCTTTCGCCATACGAAACTGAAACTGGTAAGGAAAGTTAAACTCTTAATGTAATTGCTGTATTAGGAAAAGTAGAAATTTAATTATTTTCAAAAAGATTTTGTAAAATATTTTATGGTTTTTGCATAGTTTGTTCGGTGAAATGTATTTTTAAAGCTTTAAAAGTCTTTGAAAGTTTTTAATAATTCTTCTTCCAAAGAATTAAACATATTGTTAATAAATCCAAATGTATCATTAAATGTATTTAGTCTTTCAAACCTATTATTTAAAGAAGACAAAACTTGATTCAAAATCCTGTAGAAAAGTTAGCTTTGAAATTATTTTTTGCATCTAGCACAACTTCGTCTTGATGTTCGTACTTCGTAGTCAAAGAGTTTTGGCTTGCCTTTTGGTCGTACAGTTTGCATCATCGAAAAATTTGGTTCAACATTAAGTTCGTCAGCAATTTTGTTTGCTTCAGTCATTACATTTTCGAAGCTTTCATCTAAACGTAACTAAAATATGATTAAAAATTTTAAAAAATGGTACCAAGATATTTGTTTAATTGTAATACTTCCACAAAAATCATGAATTTAAAAACAAATTTTCAACTACCACTAAGCACAAATCCACGAAGTAATAAAGCAAACTAATGAAAGGAAATAGGAAATTGGATGCGATCTTAGTATGTGTATTTTTTAACTTAAAAGTTCTAGGAAACGATATAAAATTTGTTTTATTCAGAAGTCCAGATTCTGTGAACTTGGCGGCGCAATAGCTTTATTATAGTTCGAATATTGTAAGATGAACACCTTGAGTCATTTAAATCCAACAAGCCGTTTGAATGGTTCACGGTGTACATCTTACAGTGTTCGAACTCTAATCTCTATAGCAGGAAATGGCCACATGACTAGCTTTTTCACATAACGTTTTGTTTTTTTTTTGTTTGGTTGTATTTCTCTTGCAGTTTTTTTTTTGTTCACTGCGAAATTCAAAATGTCTTTTTTTATTAAATTTTGTTACCGTTGTGGCGCCCCCTTAACTCTGGCGCCCGCGTGCATCGCACGCCTTGCATCCCCGCTTGTGGCGGCCCTAGGTCTGGCGACCGCGGGCTCTTGCTCTATTAATAAAAAACAGAAAAGCGAGAATGCTATGTCAAACATTAATAAATGTGTTAGTGAAACAGAAAAAAATCAATGGGGGCAGAGACCAAAATTTTCTTAAGGCTATGGGCGCCAAATTGGATTAATAGCCACTGCATACTCAAAATTGCAATTACTTTCTGATATTTATCGCTTTTTATAACAATTCTATAACAGTATATCATGTTATTAAGAATAAAAGTGATAGTTTATTTGGCAAAACTAAACGTTTATTTTTTCGAACGCAGTGAGGCAAATAATTCAGCTGAAACAAATAAACTCACTTTTACTCCAAATAACATATACCGTGCGATCAAATAAAAAATAAATTAGAGTAGGCGTCGATTAAATTCTACAATTGGCAACACATTAGCTGGGAATCTGGGCTGGAAATTTTTCACACAAACTGAAAGTGAAAATGACCATCCACCGTTGTGTTCTTGTATAACAATAAAAAAATTTCTGCTCTAAAGTGAACATTATTTCACTCAAAAGGAATAAAACGCAAACTTGTCAAAGTTTCCGCTGACATTTGATGTCAAAAATCAGGATTGCCATCTGAAAGACTTTAATCACCGCCTACTCTAATTTATTATTTTTTTGATCGCATGGTACTACTGTCCGCAAATGTATTCATATCTAGAGTAAAAAGTAAAAAAACACTATACCTAATTACCAAGTAAATGAATAAAATAATCAGAACACCTTGCAATGAAATCATAACAAACGTCACGCGTTAGTATTAAAATTTGTGTTAGGATTTTCGAAAGTGTTTATTGATTTACTTAAAAAGTGTCGACTACTTGTCGATCTACAATGTACCTCTTCAGAAACTGCTGAAGCAGCGAAAGAGATATACTTCTCGTCACGATATTTGAACTGTCGTAAATCTTAAGTCGGGTACCCGAATTACTCTTAACAATAGAGACATTTGGGTTGTTGTAAATAATCCAACAGTAAACACCA
>NW_025401006.1:403034-548879 GCF_015345945.1 Tribolium madens
AATTTTATGTTGATGCTGTTTTTTATTTCTCTATTGCATATTATTATTATAATTTATTAAATAAATATCAATAAAATAATGAAATAAAACTTTTTAAATTACCTACATACTAACAAATTTTTTTAAGTCCGGACCATTCTGACGTGCTGCCGCATTCTATCCTCACTGATATTGTTATTTACAACCACCCTAATGTCTTATTGTTAAGAGTAATTCGGGTACCCGACTCAAGATTTACGACAGTTCAAATATCGTGACGAGAACATAACATTGCTACAATGCTTAAGGGATAAAACAGTGTTTTTAGTCCATGCCTGAAAGGTAAATCTTTTACTTGTGTCATTTAATCATAAAAGGGGTATTTTTCTGACGTTCGCGGATAGAACAATTTAATACTAGTCTATTTCGTAACAAAACTTTTTAACAAAAATGTACTTTATACATATTCCACTAGAAATAAGGTCGTTATTAAAACTCCTAATACAAAATTGATGTACTTAAAAAAGCAAATATTCTATATTTTATGTACGAGTATTTCATAGAATTTGAAAAAATTTGAACAAATTACAAACAGTTTCTTCTTAATTAATTCTACTTTAACAATAATTTCTGTTTAATTAATGATCCTTTTACCAAAATATAAATTAATAAAAATATGTAACATTAGTAATAACCGATCAGACTGCACAAGGGTAGTAAAATAATAATGCAAATTAGCAAATTCATTATGGAAATGCAAGATGGTATCATTGTAAAGTGAATTTGCAAATTCCAACTGGCTCATCAATATCAAAGCACGACTTTAATCTCATTATATCTCCTTTTGAAACGACATTTGAATTAAACTTCCCGATCGGAATATGACTATTGTGTGTTAAAAAGATAAAATGTCCCTAATTTGAGTCTTATGAAAAAAATTAAGAAAATTAACGAAACGTAGAACTTTAATGAGTACAAAAACTTCATCGATTAATAAATATTCTAAATTTATACAATGACAAAATATTCATAATACTCGTACGCTCTCAGTGATAAGCCGTGAGCTAGTTATAAATCCGTCCTAAATTTAAAAACACACTAATTTGAAATAGATAGGGTAATAAGCCTAGAGCGACTACGGGTTGTAATTTTGATAATGACCTTGATAACGGCAAAATATGGCATTTTTGCAAATCCCAGCTATTTATTTGCACGAGGGGAATTAAGCAAGGATTAGAGTGGTTTGGTTGTAGAGATAAAAGGTTTATTTTTCTCGTAATTTCATTACCCTCATGCGGAAGAAATTTCTGAAATTTTTTCTCTGTGTGTTTTCTTTTTGTTTTTCATAATAATCAAAACTTTGATATGAAATGTTAAAGGTTACGTTTAATGTAAATTGTTAAGTTTTCTTAAGATGAAAGTCATCAGTATATAATAAAATGACTCGGCCAGTAAACGAAATTTATTGCTATTTTATATTTAGTGTTTTTTGGATCCTTCTTTATGCACAAAAAAATGTTACAGAAGAACATGTGCAAACAAGTACGTATAAAAACACCTAAAACAAAGACAAAAATTCTTTAATCTCCCACACTGTCAAAATTTACGGTTTTTCTCCCGTGTAAGGAAGTTGTGAAACTGTTTGGCATTTTTCAATACGAAACGTCAAATTATTTTTAACAGATTTAAAGTTAAAGCCTTATTGAGTCTAATTCGAAGAATCGTTACACTCGTGGTTTAATAACCCACTCGGTGAAATAATCCGTCCGATTTACAATCAAACTCATCGAATAATAGTTATTTATACCACGAGTGTAACGAGTGGTTTATCATCCATGAGGTGGAATAAAGCGTCCGATTTACACTCAAGCGAGTTGAATACAACATTTTATTCTTTGAATTAGACTCAATAAGGCTTAAACTTGCTTTAAATCTGTTAAAAATAATCTGACGTTTCGTATTGAGAAATGCCAAACAGTTGTCAAAACTTCCTTACACAGGAGAAAAACCGTAAATTTTGACAGTGTCGAAGAATAAATAACTATTACGTTGTTTTTTAGAAATGAAAACCTACTGTACTACACCAGAAGGTGTAAAAGGATTTTGTATGCCTTTATCAAATTGTTCAAATTTAGTTGGGTTAACAAATAAGACAGAGGCTAGAAAACATTTAAAAAAATCTAAATGCGGACCTAGAAAAGACGATCCAGATAATCCTAAAGTTTGCTGTGGCACTCATAACTATCTTGGCAAGAGTTGTTTTAGTTTACTTAAAAAAAAACTTTTAATTGTATTTTGCAGCAGATGTTTTTCCAAAAATTTGCGGTGAACAAAATATTACAATAAGAGGTAGGATATTGGGAGGCAAAGTAGCACGTCTAGGCGAATTTCCATGGTTAGCAAGATTAATACATAAGAGAAACGGTTTTAAAAAAGCTGGATGTGCAGGATTTTTAATAACTTCCAAATTTATAGTAACCGCAGCTCATTGTTTGGAATCAGATATGATTCAATATTTAGGACCACTGTACGTCATATTACATCACAATTACAATTAAATTAAATTTTAAAATAAATTCTTGTAGATATGAAGTTGTTTTAGGCGAACATAATACTCAAACAGAAATCGATTGCGAATCCAAAAATAAAACTTGTGCACCAAAAAATCAAGTAATTAGAGTAAAGAAAACAATATCTCATTCTATGTATGATGAAAAATCAAAACAACATCATCATGACATTGCTTTGATTCAACTGAAAAAATCTGCAAAATTTACTTCTCATGTCGCTCCTATATGCGTGCTTGAGAAAGTAGAATTTAAACCGTACGAATATTGGATAAGTGGTTGGGGCCTTACTAATGATTCCAGTTAACAATCACAATAAAAAATTAATCAAATTAATTGATGTTTTTCAGATCCCAATTCTCAAAGCAGTGTAAAATTAAAAGTTTCAATTCCACCTTTTTCTCATTTAAACTGTTCAGAGAAATACAAAAGCATAGATATGAATATAACCGATATGCAGCTTTGTGCGGGTGGAATAAAGGGTAAAGATAGTTGTTCTGGAGATTCTGGAGGACCACTGATGTTGGTCAAAAACCGAAACCATTGGTTTGCTGCCGGAGTTGTGAGTTATGGTTTGGGATGTGGCAAGGAAAATTGGCCAGGAATTTATACTAACATCACCAGTTATACTAATTGGATCAGAAAAACAATTTGGCAGAATGAACACAAAAAGAAAAAGAGCAAAATTATGCATTGACCAAAGAAATAACCACTATTTAATACTTTTTAATAAATTAACCAAATAAGTCTTATAACGAAATTGTTAAGTTTAAAGAGTTAAATAAAATTGTGAAATTCAGGCTGCACTTCACTGATATTGTGATCATTTACATTCCCTGTTCTATGACATAATAATTAAAAAGAGATTTTAAAACTGGTGAATATATTTAACCAACTTTACATTAACACTTAGTCGATCTTGTAGAGAGTTCATTATTTAAAAATATTATTATGACACCTACTTAATTATAAAATAGCCTGTAGGTAGGTAGATAATGTGTGAACTTGTTGGTCGTGAAACCCATTCATTGGAAATTACGTTGGTAATACAAATAGTTGTTTATAAAGTCTGCTTCGTTCTTGTGACCTTTCTCTTCTTTGCTATCAAATAAGTTAAAGGTTAGCCCGAGTAATTTTTATTAAAATAACCGCAAAATATCATGACAATAATGAGTGTACAATGTTTAAAATACAGTGTTACCAAACTTTTACTTTTCGCTTTACTTGCACATCAACAATTTAATTATATTTTCACGGCAAACACTGAATCCGTTGAAGGTAAGCTTCAATCAAGTCATTAACTCCTTCACATTTTATTGTATTCTAGTGCCTTTTTTTTTCTCTTGTCAATTGATAAACGATGCAGATGCGTATTGTGTGCCTATAAAAAACTGCCAAATCGATCTAAAATCCTTGAATGAATCTGATTTAAATGAAAGACGATGTGGGCCTTCAAACGAAAACAGGAAGAATCCTCTTGTTTGTTGTGAAACAAACCTAGTTGTATTTTCTCAACCTAAAACAACCACTCCAACGTCTTCTGCAAAATGTGGAGTCCAGAGTATAGTTTCTAATAGAATTATCGGTGGAGAAACTGCAGAAGAAGCCGAGTTTCCTTGGTTAGGAAGGATATTACGAAGAGACTCCATTGGTGATTTGATTTTTAGTTGTACTGGGACACTTATACATCCCAATGTTGTGTTAACAGCTGCACATTGCTTGGAATCTAAAGAACTTGTCGAAAATGGAGAATTGTATGTATGTTTCAATTTTTCTTTGTTTTTCCTCCAGAAAGAACTTCCAGATATGCCGTTTCATTAGGCGAACATGAAACTAGTTGTAGTTCCCCAGACAGTAGCTGTTTAAATAACAAACAAACAATTGTGGTATCTGAATACGTCATCCATCCAGACTATGACTCCAATTCTTATAATCATGCCAACGATATTAGTTTAATTATTTTAAAAAACAGAGCTAATATTACTGATTACGTTTCTCCTATTTGTTTGTTAGAAAAAAACGCGAATGTGGTAGAGTACACTGTATCTGGTTGGGGAAGAACCAATAATGGTACGTTGCATCTGATTTATCTCCAGTTAAGCGAAAAGGAATTTTTAGAATCGTCAAGTGTGATTAAAAAGAAGACGGTTATACCACCGTATTCTTGGACTCTATGTTCTCAAAAGTATCAAAGTGTTAATGTAACTATAACAAAAAAACAAATTTGTGCTGGTGGGGTTAGAGGTAAGGATACGTGCCAAGGCGATTCTGGAGGACCACTTATGACACTGAAGAATGGTAGATGGTATGCAGCAGGTGTGGTTAGTATAGGAGTTGGGTGTGGAACGGAAGGATGGCCAGGGATTTACATCAATATACCCAACTATGTGGACTGGATCAAAGAAGTTATACGTGTAAAAAACCTGTTATAAGTTTGTAATGCAACGATCCTCCAAAAAAAAACTGTTATAAATATATAACTACCTACTGCAAAAATGTATAAAGCTCACCTAATATTAAAAAAAAAAGATTAATAAAGATCTATAACAAGAATATTTTTTCTTAATAAATAACCGCCGTCATTCAACATTTGAAAATGTGTTCGTTATCAAAAGCTACAGGTAAATAAGGTGGTGAACACTAATATCTTATACTTTTTCGACAGTGTTTACTTCTTATATTCCTGTTAATAAACGCTCTTCTGTAAAATACGTCCTATTATTATAAGTATACAGGATGTTCGTTTTTCGAGCTTCACTATGGGAATCTCAGTTATTATAAGAGATACAAGGTCGGTTAAGTTAGGGCAAAGTTGGGCATGTTTATGCTGAACAATAAAATTTACTGTCTTATTTAAAGTTTTTGAATTATTGGAAAAAAACGAAAATTTGTAATTTTAGTTTTTATTTTTTCAAGCAAAAGCTAAAAAACCTAGACGTTTTTAACTAGAACGTTCTTAAGAAACTTTTTTAGAAGAAATCTAAATCTGGCATCGTATTTTTCAAAGCGTTCTTGATATCAGAGATACAAAACTCAACTTTGGATTTTCTTATGGACGCCCTATTTGATTTATGTAATAAAAAGTCTTTTTGTTCCTGATTACAACGATGTATCACACGATATGATCAAGTTTTACATGCTGATCAAAATTAAGAAAAAGCGTTTTTGTAAAGAGTGCTTTGGAAAAAACGCTACCAATTTTTAGATTTTAGTTATTTAACAAACTAAATGTTGGCAGTTCAATTGAATTTGGATCTGAAAGTCACATTTCTGTCAAGCTTACCTACTTAAAAACAAAAATTTTGAAATAGGAACAACGTGATAAACTAGTATTTATTCTTCGCAAAACAAAACATACAATAGCGGACAGGGAATTTTGGACATCAAATTTATGTCAGTTCAAAAAATACCATTGTAAGCTACGCTTTATTGTCATTATGATTTATTCTTGGCATTGATTTTCTAATACAATAATGTCAGCAGTACGAGTTTTTATATAAGTTCAATAAATTATTTTGATTTGTTGTCATTTTATCTCTAGCTATGAGGATACAAATTACAAAAACCGAAAGTGAGGTTAGTTGCCTAAGGCCCGTTTTACATTTACATTTTTATGTCAGTCAAATAACCAATCGTCCAAAATTCCGTGTCCGCCAGTATATTACAAACAGGTATATTACAAAAAAAAATGAAAAAAGCAATATTAAATGAAATAAACTTTATTTTTATAATAATTAGAGTTCGGATTTTATGCAAATTACATATTTACCTATTATTTGTAAGAATATTTTTTTTTAATTTAGGATGTGCACAAAACATTAAAACAAATTGAATAGGCCAATTAAAAAAATACATATTTTGCATATTTTTAAGTTTTTGGAAGTTGTTGCATAACTTCGATATTTAGTGCATAAAGCATATTTGATAATATTTGATAATTTTGCCATCATATAAGAAAAAGTAACTGGAGGTTTATTGCTTTATCGGACTAAGTATTAACTCTGACTTTTTAGAATTCAGTGAAGCTTTACTCAGATTTTTTTAAAGCAAATAGGCTGTAATTGTAGTCACTCGCTGGGATTCATGGTTGGAGGCACATTACCACAATGTTAAAAATATTACTTCAGATTTTCTGAATCAAAAATAAAATGTAAAAATTTATCTGATAAAAAAGAAATAAAACAACAATTAGCATTTATTAAAGCAAATTATACGTTTTTAAGGAAGCATATTACTCCAATTAAGTAAGTAAGTAGGCATATTACTCCAATAGAAACTAGTCAAATGTCCCTTTCTGAGGCAATTAATATTGTGAATGTAAGTGAAATACGAAATATTAGCGGATCATCGTCAAAAGTTTACAATAGAAAATTTAGAAAAACATCCTATTATTAAAAGTGGCGTTCCATGACAACTAATATTTTTGACTAGTTGATAATTAAGTACCTACTTATCTATAGCATAACTTGCGATGTAAATTAAAATTTTTGTGTTATTTCTTATATGTGTTAATAAATCATTTAAATATTTAGTTTCCTTGAGTGTTTGCAATTTTCCATTATTCTTACATCCCAAAGATTCTGCATATTTAAGCATATTTAGTGAAAAACAGCATATTTTTCTCTTAAACGCTGCATATTTATGCATATATTTTCAGTAATTTTACCGTATAAAAATCCGAATTTTAAAATAACTGTTAAATACACTATACTCTAAATAATAAAATAAAAGAGTAAGAATTTATTCAACGTAGCTTTTTTAAATATTTTTTAAATATTTTCATTTTTTTCAAAAATAAACACTAAGTTTTACGAATCTTGTGCGCTATTTTATCATTACGCTGTATATTATAATCTTACATTTTACAATATGTGTATTCCCGTTTATTTATAAAAACCGGGGAACACACATCAACGAAAAAATAATAAATTTCCAGAACTGGTTAGTTTTATCTTAAGTTTGATTGATACAATTTTCCGGAAATTCCCTACCACATTTTGACATTTCATTGAATGTCGAGCACATCAACTCTTTTTAAATTACAAAATAATTTCTTCTATCACTTGGGGAATACCTTGAATCATTATTTGTCCGAACAACTTGCGACTGTAAAAACTAAACTCGAAAGACTAGTGGCTTGCTTCTTAGTTCAACAAACATCGTCAAGGCGGACGGCAGCGATAAAATTATGCGGTGTTACAGAATCCAGTTGTTTGTGGTTTGTTCACTACTTTTCTTCATTAATATTAACGCACGTAAGTAATTATTTATTATCACTATCATTATTTATCACTCTTCTTAACTATTTAATGATATCAAAATTACACGATTATGTTAAAATTAAAGAAAAAAGTCACTTGTTACTTTTATTTACAGAATTCTTTCCAGAACGAAGATCGCCATGTACAACACCTAACGGCGACATAGCTCGATGTATCCCAATTAGCTCCTGTCCGATTCTTTATGACGCTGTCACCACTCGAGATAAACAGCAATTAAAATTTTTAAAAGAATCACAGTGTGGGTATGGCCGCGACCCATTGGTTTGTTGTGGACTTCATAACAACTATCGTTTGAATCCTGGCGATTTTGCCTATGATGATGAACCTTTTAGTTGGGGTAACTCTCATCATAGAAGAAATTCAGGATCAAACAATTGGGACAACGACGATACTTCAAACAATAGAAGAACAAATAACAATAATAATAATGAATGGAGCACCAGTAGTACAAATGATTGGGGTAGTAACAACAGAAGAAGAACAACAACTCAAAGGACAAATTCAGAAGAATCTGGTTGGGGCACTAGTGATAGACCAAATAGAAGAACAAGTAGTGATGATTGGACTAGTAGTAACAATAATAGACGAAGGACAACACAAAGAACAAATTCGGAGGAATCTAATTTTGAAAGAGAAAATGACAGAAGTAATTCGGGTTCAGGTGGCAATAGACGAACAAATCAAAATTCTAGTAGTAATAGCAAGCTACCTGATAGGTCTTCTTGTGGAATTCAGGTTATAAATAAAATTATGTTTGAAAATTGTAAACGTTAATTTTTTTTTAGGAAGTTGACCGAATTCTCGATGGCCAAGCAACCGACTTGCGAGAATTTCCATGGATGGTTTTGTTGCAATACCGTAAAAAGTCTGGGAATTTAGTGTTTTCTTGTGGTGGAACTCTTATTTCTCCTCGCTACGTTTTAACAGCAGCTCATTGCGTTCGAGGACAAATCCTTACAAAAATCGGGCCATTGTAAATAGATTCGCTTATCTCAAAAACGCTCTAACATGTTAATTGTAGGGTCAATGTCAGACTAGGCGAATACAACACTGAAACAGAACGAGACTGTAGCAACCAACTAGGATTTGAAATTTGTAACGAAAAACCAATAGATTCAGAAATTGATAAAGTAATACCCCATCCTGATTACAGCGATAACAGTGCTGATAGATATCATGATATCGCTTTAATCAAATTGAAACGAAAAGTCTCATACACCGATTTCATCAAACCCATATGTTTGCCAGGGAAATCAGAAAAATCAAGTGTTGGAGAACGATTAGTGGTAGCAGGATGGGGTCGAACAGAATACGCCAGTAACAGTCCTGTTAAACTAAAACTCTGGGTTCCTGTAGCAGAAACATCCCAGTGTTCGAGAAAATTTAAATCGGCTGGGGTGACGTTAGGGAATAAACAATTGTGTGCTGGAGGAGAACAAGGCAAAGATTCTTGTAATGGTGACAGTGGTGGACCTTTGATGGCAACCACAAATGGTACAGCGCAATGGTACATTGAAGGGATTGTTTCATTTGGAGCAAGATGTGGTAGTGAAGGATGGCCAGGAATTTATACCCGAGTGTCAGAATATCTCGACTGGATTAGAAACAATGCCAATTAAACTGGCTCCTCACTGTTATTTTTAACGTGTATATTTATTTATGATATCACTTAATTAAGTTTCGAATAAAACATAAAATTAACGGACCAGAAATTTTCTATGATCTTTATAAAGATGCAGGATTTTCGGTCGAAAAGCATTTAACATTACAAATGTGTATAAAGTTTATCAATAATTGGTGATAACCTTATAAAAATATCATTTAACAGCAGCAGAGTTAATATCCATTGTAAATAAAATTGTTTTGAAAACAAGAGAATTACTTACATACATATTGTTCAAAGTAATAAAATAATTGTTAAAATCTCTCTATGAAAGTCTTAAAAAGTGATTGTATTTTTTGTACCAGTAATCTTTGATCCAATCAAATTAAAATGAAAAAACAATAAATTATAAAAAATAATTTAAAAGAAATAAAGAACGGTTTGGACCAAGAATTTTACTAAATCCAAATACTAAGAATAAAAAGAACTTGTCAAAAATAGATTTGCCTATAATAACTAGTATTATTAATCGTTCAACTAAGATAACCTCTGGGAAATACCATCATTTCAAACTACAGTTGAATACACACGTAGTCTTGTTTCCCAAATTTGTTGATGCATAAGTGAAAAAAACATGTTTCTTGCAATAAATATCGTCTGTAAGTACTTGATGTAGGAGTATTACTTTAATAAAAAATAAACTTTTAGGGATTTTAATTTCTACTGTAGTCGCCCTACCTCACGATGAAGGTTGTATCAAAATAAAAAAATGTCCAGCAGCCATAGATCATATAAAAAATATTAAAAATGATAAAACAAGCTTGGAAATTCTTGAAAAAGCACATTGTGGTTTTGAAGGACAAGAACCTATAGTCAAATGCCACAGTATTCCTCGTCTGTCAAGTGCAACAAGTAATGCAGATTGCATTCCTTTGCAAGAATGTCCAGCTGCACTCAGATTAATAGATTTAAAAGTATTCGATCCTGCATTAGTAAATTTGCTTCGGAAGAACCATTGTGGCGAAATCAAATCACACCCACTTATTAAGTGTCAAACTATTACTAGTGCCTTAATTTAAATTCTTTTTTAAAATGCAACAAAAATAAAAATTATACACTATTAAAGCTTTTTTCAGTAAAAAGTTGTTCATTTTGGTAATAGCTCAATAATGCCTTTTTGTTATCCTATTTTGCTGCAGATGAGTTGCAATTTGTAAACGTGTTCTAGTTTCAGTTACGAGTTACGAGTAAGAGAAAACAAAACTAAAATGTTGGACAAGAATTCAAAACATTGCAATTTAATTTTAGTTTTGTTTCAAATTTGTTATAAGAAAAAATGTTATGAATTAGTGTAAATAATATCCCTAAAACTTTTATAGTACCTGTGCGAAATACATCTACTGCTGGATCAAAAAGGTTAAAATATAATTAATTAAGCAAAATTTTCCTGAATAACATTATTTTTGTATGTTGTGTATATTTAAACGATTGCCCCAAAGCGCTAGAACTAATCCGAAATCGAAAAAATGATCCAAAAGTAGCAGAATATGTAAGATAGTAATAGTGTTAGACAGGATATGATATTCCGTTCTAAAATTTCGTCCTTTACTATGAACAGATCAAAATCTGCATCCAATGAGTATGGTACACAAGGCACTTCGACAAAAATAACAAATAGCAAAAGAATGAATTTCCGGGGCTAGCATTGTTGAAGTATAAAAATCGAACAAACTATAGAGAATACAGGTGTCATAGTTCTTGATTAAGTAACAAATATGTCGTTACAGCAGCTCACTGTTTAACTTATTCTCACACTCTCAAACCAGGATATGAAGATTTGTAAAACGTGTATGAAGCTTGTAAATGAAAAACTGTGCGATCAAAAAAAAATAGAGTAGGCGTCCATCAAAGTCTATAGTTGGCAACACATTCTCTCCCAGCCCCCAGATTCCCATCTGGGCTGGAAATTTTCCACACAAACTGAAAGTAAAAATGACCATTCACCGTTTTCGTCTTGTACAGCAATAACAATTTTCTGCTCTAAAGTGAACGTTATTTCACTCAAAAGGAATAAACTTGTCAAAGTTTCCGCTGACATTTGATGTCAAAAATTAGAATTGCCATTTGAAGGACTTTAATCACCGCCTACTCTATTTTTTTTTGATCGCACGGTACTAGGTGAATACAGGGTGCGCCAGAACTCGCGCCCCAGAGAAAACTGCCATATAAGGTAAGATCCCAGAAACAGAATTTTTTTTGCTACAGACTATTAGAAGAGGAAACAAGGAAGATATATCCTAAATTGTAACTCTGTTTAATGTTATTTGTGGTTTTTATTGGTAAAATTTTACATTTTTTTCATGTTCCTGGTATCTTATTTTACTTGAAATTTTTCTCTGAGGCGCGAGTTCTGGCGTACCCTGTATAATATTGAAACAGATAAAGACTATGTCATACCTGATGACTGTACTGAACCTATGCAGAAGTTTCCTCCAAAGGCTATTTTTATCCATCCAATTTTTTTTTCAGGAGCATTAAGTGATATTGCTTTAGTACGACTAAACGGAACCGCACAATTTTCCGGTATCTATAATTAGCCCAATTAAAATACAATTAACATCACATAACCTTGCAGATTTTGTTAAACCGATTTGTTTGTCAACAAATACCCTTAATTTAAACACAAACGAAAGATATCCGGGTGGGGCAAAACTGAAAACAGCCACATTCGTAATTTGTTTATCAAATTTTAGTTTAAAAACAATAAGTAATGCAAAACCAAAGGGTAGAATGAATTTTTTTACAAAAAATTATTGTTCCATGCGCCTTGATGATAGTCAAATTTGTACTGATTCTTCAGATGGTACTGGTACACACGTGTACGTGTTAGGGATTTATTTTAGTAGGGATTGTTTCATTTGGGAAAAATTGTGATTCCGAGTCTGCTGTTTATACAAATGTAATGAAATTTGTCAATATAATATATTTGTAATAATGTATTTGTCAATATACAGGGTGCGTCAGAACTCGCACCCCAGAGAAAAATGTCAAATGCCGGGGGTCAAAGGTCGCCAAAAAGTGCAGATAAAGAGGTAATTTTTGCTTGCAAAAGAAAGTTATTAGATTCTTAAATCCACCAATTCCAGAAGGGCAAGCAAAAATTACTTCTTCGGCTGCACTTTTTGAGGACCTATTGCCCCCGGCATTTGACATTTTTCTCTGAGGCGCGAGTTCTGGCGCACCCTGTATAATATTTTCGTATGACAATAAATAAAAAAAACAATTGGATTGTTAATTGTGAATGTCAATTGGATTCTTAATACTATGTCTTCGAGCTGATGATTAAAGTTCACTGGTGTCTAGTAGTCTCTTTTTATTATATCTTGTTCAATGTCCTCGATAATAACACTAATCAAGGACGTTATCAATCGAGAGTTCTTAATGGTAATCAGAATAAAATATGACATGTTTGTTGTGAAGCAATTTCGTACTATTTGAACACAAGTTGCAAATAAATTAGTAAATGTAGCAAATGAGTTATTGTTGGTAAATTGTGGTTTGATTGTAGTAATAGTTCATCAGCAGAAATTCTCTAGTGACGTCACTTCACGTGGAGTGTATAAACTTCACACAGGTTATGGCCGAACGCTTGTAAATTCCCAACATTCAAAACAAAATGATCGTAGGAAAAGTTTTCAGTGTTCGAGTGTTGTTAATAAGTGTTTTGTGGTTATTGCAAACAACGAGTAAGTAATTTATCGTAATTACACTAAGTAGGTACTTTGCAGAAAATTATATTTTTTTCAGTCAAAAAAACTAATTTGTTTAATAAATTTTTAAGTACAATTTGTATAATTATAAGAAAAATAAAAATAATGATACACTTTTAAAAATAAAAATGCTTAATAAGTAGGTATGTACGCCTTCGCTTTCTTACTTTTTTGGTGCCCATACTTTATTAAAAACAATTTATTTTGTTTGTTGTAAACATTTCTGCGGTTACAAACCACAAAGTTCTCATCGTATTTTGATGTTAATTTTAGTCTATTTTGTTATTTCTTAAGCAATTATTATTGTTTTTTTACGACAAACTTTTTATTAGTAATATGTAAAAAATAACTGCTTTTCTTGGGTCACCAAATTTTTGTATTGATTCTAGTTATTGTTTATTGGTTCACTTAATTTGTTTTGCAACAACGTTCTGATTAAACTTATCAATGAAAATGTTAATTGTAATTCAGATTATTAAATTTTATTTGAAAACGCGTTGTTAATTCTGATATGAAAGATGTCATTTGTAACTCAGAAATAACATTTTGAATAACAGTCTCGGCATTTTAGACTTGAAAATTACAATATAGAACAGAGAAAAAAGGTTTTATTTTCCTTAATTTAAAAATGTTTTAATAAAAAGAGCTAAAGTCCCGGTCAGTTCATAGTGGCCATTTGATTTATTGCAAAGTTGGCAGCCCCTAACCCGCCACCTCTAGTATGTGGGTTGTGTACACAATTGTGACAGGCACAGTAGTTTTTATATGTAAAGTATTCTAACCCGAATTTATAGAATTGTTATTTTTGATAGATACGTATGTCCCTAAAAAACAATTGGATGTTTAAAGTCGGATTTACACAACTCAGTTTTTACAAATTTACACAGGGTACAAGTGGCCACTATGAATTGACCGCGACTTTATGTTCCTGAATTTTATTACGTTTTTTTGATTAGCTTACGTAAAATTTTTCGTCGTTCCACATTGTTATGGTATAAATAATATTCAACAATTTACAATCGTTTAATGCCCGGCCCTTGGAATATTAACATTTTCAGAATTTCTTTTTTTTTAATATGGTAATTTAATACGACGAAAAAGGTTGTACGTATCACGTGCTGTTAAGGGCCATAACGACCGCAGAGGAAGGCCCTCCTTTGGTCGCCATGGTTTTCTTAACAGCCCTCACTACGTATATAACTTTTTTGTTTAAGTGAAAAATGTTGAACAGCACCTATTATAGGCATTTTGATTTTACTCATATGAATTACAACTTATGTTTTCTAAAACACAATTTACAATTTCTAAATTACAAATATCTGAAATTCTATTGATATTTTCTGAAATACTGTTAATAGTGACATTTAATACATATTTACATTTGCGTCAAAAGCCTATTTAATAAAGATCAAAGAAAATTTACAATACATCGTAATTGCATATCTATCATAAATTTGCAGTTAAATTTAAATAAGTTGTTTACAATACAGGATGTTTCACATAATTTTTCGAGACTTGCGCCTGTAAGATGCAATCAATAATACATATTCCGAGACGAACTCGATTACAAATTTTGAAAAATTGGATAATCTTCTCTAGTTTGTTCACCCTTTAAAAAATTACAACGTTTTTAGTTAGTTAGTGATTAAGATAGATAAACTAGAATCATATTCATGCCGTTTCTTGATAGAACAAATGCTAATTGTATCTGAAAAACTGCAGTTTATGACTATTAATGAAACAGTGATTAGTTTGACAACTACTGTCATGGGTTTCCAAAAAACATATAATTACATGTGTATTTTTTGTATCTAGTGTTTTGTGAATTTTGTATATTTGGGTGCGTACATTAGGCGCAAGCCTCCTAAAATTGTGTGAAACACCCTGTACAGATTTTCGTTGTTAAATAAAAATCATATTAAAACTCAAAAGCCTACATTAGTAGGTAAATTCCATATGAAATGCTTGAATATTTTTGTTATTTGTTCAACCGCGACGACAACAAAGAAGGTTTAATGTAAATTAAAGTAATTAAATCCAAATTCACATTATAACTATTTTAAAAGTTTAGTTAAGTTATTTGATTTTAATAAGTTTTTTTAAGTAATGTTAGAAATATTTTAAAGTATCTTCGTTTTATAAAATAATATAATTAGCAATTAACGTTTCTCATGTTATTTCATAATATGTAAATTTATTAAAATCAAAATGTTATATCACAAAACCGGATCATAGATTTCGGCTTATAAATAAATTTATAATGATAGAAAAAATGTATTTTGTATCAAGATCATCGAACATTATTATTTTAACCGGTTCTTCGAAAAATACAATCACGCAAGTTTCAAAACGTTCATCTTTTCGATGGTAATTTCCTGTTTCATCATGACTAACGCACATTTGTCTGAGTTGGCATAATGGAAATTTTTTCAAACTTTTCCCAGATTACGTTTCAACCACCAAAATAGAATGTATTCCCCTGAAACTTTGTCCAATGGCCATGAAACTGATAAAAACCAAACCTTATGCCCCGGAAACGATCGAATTCCTCCGGTACTCGCATTGTGGGTTTGATGGTCATGATGCCAAAGTCTGGTGCACGATATTTTTATATTGCAAAACGCCAGATTCTCGGAATGGTAAGGAAATGAAAACTTTTTGCCAATTAATAACCATGAGTTTCAGGAATTTGTAAAAACATCAAAGAGTGCGATTCTTTCATTAAATATGTGGAGAATGTGGATACACAAGACCCAGTTGTGAGAAAGTACCTCAAGGAATATCAGTGTAGTACCAATCAAGATCCACATGTTAAAATCTGCTGTCCTGATGAGGGAAAATACAATGATATTTTTACAAGCAATGATGTTCATGAGAGATTCTCAAATTACTTCCCAGATCCAAGTTTAGGGGAATGTGGGAAGCAAAATTCCGATAATAAAATTGTTGGAGGCACTGAAACCTACTTAGATGAGTTCCCTTGGTTAGCTTTACTTAAGTATGTTAATGGAAATAAAATTCGTTATTCGTGTGCAGGAAGTTTGATTCATGAACAGTATGTTTTAACAGCAGCTCATTGTGTTGATCCGCAAATCATAAAACAGAAAGAGCTTGGAAAACTGTAAGTTTTGATTCTCGACTTGTCAAACATTTGAAGTAAAAATTTTACTGTTTTAGCCAGAATGTGATTTTGGGTGAATACGACACAAGAAATGAAACTGACTGCATTTACCAGAAATTTGGCAGTGATTGCGCTGATCCTCCTCAAGTATTTACTCCAAAAGATTATATTATTCATCCTAATTACGATTCGTCTTCGATGTTGAACGACATTGCCATTATTCGTCTAGATCGCAAGGCTAAATTCTCAGGTATGCTAATTTAACAAAAAAAAAAGAGATTTTTAATTCTCTTACTTAGATTACGTTCAACCAATTTGTCTACCACCGAAAAATTTGAAATTGCAAGGTAACGAATCATTTACAATAAGTGGCTGGGGACGCACGGAATCAGGTTTGTGTTTATTAATATACAGGGCTGTGTCAGAACTCGCACCCCAGAGAAAAAATTCAAGTAAAATAAGATACTAGGAACATGGAAAAAATGTTTAAAAAATTCTGTTAAAAAATTTTGCCATTTATTTTTTAACATTTGACTTTTTTTTGTCTATTTAATGATTTTGATGATTTTGATCTTGCATATGTTTTTTTATAATGATGTACAAAAATTTTGCCAATAAAAACCACAATTAACATTGAACAGAGTTACAATTTAGGATATATCTTCCTTGTTTCCTCTTCTAATAGCCTGTAGCAAACAAAAAATATTTTTCCAACAGAAATTTCCATGGCATCTTACCTTACCTTTTCTCTGAGGCGCGAGTTCTGGCGCACCCTGTATTTTACAAAGTTTATTAATTCATATAAATTCATATTGATAGAAATATAAATTTTCAGAAGACAGAAGTCCCGTTAAAAGAAAAGCAATAGTACGTAACACAAATAAAAAACGATGTGATGCCAATAATGGACGAAGAGGAATTAGCGATCGACAGATTTGTGTGGGACAAGGGGATGGAGTTGATAGTTGTTATGGTGATTCAGGGGGACCCTTAATGTTAGAAACACAAACGAAAAATAATTCTTATGCCACTTTTGTTGTCGGTTTGGTCTCGTATGGCTATGGGCGATTATGTGGCAACTTTCCGGGTGTTTACACCTATTTACCGGCTTATCTAGAGTGGATAGAGCAGCAATTAAGATGATATTAGCTAAAACTAAGACTGATGTTTTTTAATGTAAAGTATTTTATAAAAAATGACCGCAATGCCAAAAGAAATCAGAGTTGCTGACTGAATTTATTACCTCAAAGAAATAAGAGTATAATATATTTTAATATTTCTTATTTTTTTAAAAGATATTCAAAACAAGACTATTTGCAAAACTACTTCTATTAAAATTCTTCTTGACAAAATCTTAGACTAGTTTTTCCTTATTCTGAGATTTAGAAACAAAAATTAAACTGTAAATAAACTGTTACTGTAAATACACATTTTGCAAAAAAGCAATTAAACTAATCAATGTTTTTAATTTAACCCACCACGCAAGGTACTCGTTAGACTTATCCAAACAAAATGAAAACAAGCAATAACAATTATTCTTCATTTATACGATTGTGTATGTAGAGAGAGAAAAGTAAACATCTGTCGCGGACATAACAGTAAAAAAATGTAAGTGTTACTTAAAAGTAAAAAATAAACAAAGTTGTTGATATAAATTCGTCTTAAAATAGATAAAAGTACATTATTACTGAGAATAATTTGATTATTGTCAAATGGGCAAATAAACGTATCTTAATAAAATCACAATTTTATTAGAATTGTCTCAGCCCATTATCAATCCATCAGATACTCGACTTCGCCTTGATCGACTCCACAAGATCCGATATAGCAATACCATTTTGCTTGTTAAAATTATTCTCATTCGTAGCGCGTATCTTATCGAAAATTGCAAACTTTTTTTCATCGCGAGGTCTCAAATTTCCATTCTTCTTCATTGAAAAATAGACATGTTCCAAAATACCATGACTTCGAATAAGATACTCCCTTTGAGCTAGTCTTTGAAGCCGATCTCTTTCTTCTGATTCAACAATCATTTGTGGTTCTGATGAACTCATTACAGACAACGCTGCGGTAGATTTCGACGTTGGTTTGTTTTGATTCGGTGTTTCTAGTTTTTTGGGCGCTGGGGGTTTTATTGGTGGAACCACCACTCGTTTTGCAGCTTCCAATCTTGCTTTCAGTTGCATTTCGTCTCGTAAAGCGTTTTGGGCTGCTTCTCTTGCTCTGCTAGCTGCAGTTTCGGAATATAACGAGCCTTGTCCTTGATCAAAAAATTTGTTGTAATGTACTTTAGTTGTTTGAGTTGGATAGACAAATCTGAATCCTCCACGACTGTTCATCTCAAGTCTGTAATAATCGTCAAAACTGACTACGACCGGAGGCTGATGATCCTTGCCGTGAAGTAATCTTTCTCTTATACGTTTTCTGTCTTCTCTCATGACTTTTCTTTTATCACATTTGTCTAAATTCATCATTGCAAACATATCCGAAAGAAGAGCTTCTTTAATCTCCCAATCTAGAGCTGTATCTGTGTGAAAACTAGGAGAGTGATTCACTTCTAAAATCTGAGGGTTTAGTCTTTTATCTAGGATAATATCAACTCCTAGTAATTCACTACAAGCCGGAATCACATCATGGTTGGGAAAACAAGCGGCGTAACTGTGTTTTAAGACAGGAGCTGCACTTATTACTGTTTTAATAATAACATCGTCGATTCTTTTCCAAATACCTTCAACATCGTGACCCAGTTTTCGTAAATAATTGTTAAACCACGACAATTTTCTTTTGCTACCTGCCTCTGTGTCTTGATTGTAAGTTCGACTGTATTTATTTACTGCATAGTTAGTTAAATGCATGAAAACATTAGAAATGTTAACTGCGTTAGGTTCTTTATACCTTGTGGTCGCAAATCTGACTAAACCTTCTTCATAAATATAAATTCGTAAGGGGTCACATGAAGTAATTAATGTATATATTCTCAAATCAAATTTGTAACCATCTATAAGATAAGGTTTGTTGATGTAGACTTGACAAACTCCCCTATCACATGGTCTAATATCTTTCAAACTTTTTGTTACAAAAATTCCCCGTCCTTGGCTTCCGGCGTCCGGTTTTAATATAAAAGTTCTGTTCCGACGCAATCTACTATAAGTTAGGGCTTCACCCAAATCAGCAGGCAGACACCAGGTCCTTGGAAAAAAATTATATTCTTTGGGAAAAAGTCTGAGCATTCTGTTGAGATTCCGTGCTAAGAGATCCTTTCTACATATTTCCAACATTCCTGGAAAATGGTTGATTTTCTGGTACCGTTTCATTTCCTTGCACCGTTCGACCGTAATAGAAAGGTCAGTCCAATACAAATTCCAATTTTCATTTTCGCTCACCTCTTTGTATGCAAATTTGGCAGCGATTTTCCTAATGACTTCATAGCGGCAATTTGTCAAACACACTGAAATAATATTTTTACGTTTTTTCGTGATTTTTCCTTGAATTAGAGGTTTTGGTATTGGTTTTTGAGGTTTGATGGGTTCATTCGCACTCTCTGAAGAACTATCTGATGCGTCGCTGCTTTTCGAATCTTCAGCCATAGGAGGATGACGGAATTACATTAAATCGGGTCACAAATTTTGACTAAACTGTCAACGTCATTTATTTTGAGCGAGAAAATGAACTGATTGACTTTGGGATGAATGAATTTAAGACGATGACCCCTAATGGAGTCGTTGAGGCCAGTAGTGGACTGCCGATAACAATGTCAAGGAGAACGGGAACAGACTACTTTCTTCAACGGTTACTTTAGTAATGATTGCTGTTTGACAATGTTGACACCTAGTGCAGTGTTTGTGTACTTGACGGCCGCTCTTTTTCTGCAAATATGCACAGGTACGACCAAATTTTAAAAAATAGATAAGTAAAGAGAACCTTGACATTCTTTTGTAGCGGTTCCAGAAGAATGTTTAACACCAAATTCGGAACTTGGCTGGTGTATAAATTTGCAAGAATGTCCCACTGTCTATACACTTTCAAATAATTTCAATGCTCCAATTACTATTGAAACGTTAACATTTTTGATGCAATCACAGTGCGGATTTAATGGTACCAATCCAAAGGTGTGTTGTCCCAGAGAAGAAATAGAGTCAACAATTAGTGTTTGAGTGTCGATTTTTATTGAACATTAATCTTGTTATTAGCTATTAAATATTGTAAGTGTTTGTAAACGTATAACAAGCCGTAAAAGAGAAAAAATAAAATTGTGACAGTTTATTTCAGTTTATAAATTATACCCTTAAGTTGGTTCGGTGGTAATATTTGAGGAATTGTCAAGACTACTTATTTATGATGTTCTGATATTTTATGCGGATGTAAAACGTACATAAACCGCCACTATAAAGGCCGTAGAGCTTTCAGTGCGCATATTAAATGCAGTAATGGCTCGAAATTTTTACAACCTATAAAGAAGGGCTGAGGCGTTGATACAAAGCGACAACGTGACAAAAATTTGCGTCGTAAAACCGCTAAATTTAAAATATTCTTGAATACAAATGGACGAAATTATAAGAGTAACCGAGTGAGCTTTCGGTTCATTGCCAAAACCGAACCTTTTAATCGCCCCTGATTACAGAGTTTAGGGAACGACAGAAGGGCTATTTATGCGTCGGTCAAGCCATATTTTAAAAAGCACATATATCACAGCACATGCTTCCTGCAGTGGCCGATGGTGAGGATTAACTCTCCATTATTCACGCGTTTCAGGATGACTGATCTTTTTATGAATTAAAAGCCTTTCTCGACTGAGAAATTGCGATAACAAAAATAAGGATTGACTCGAGCATAACGCATTAATGCTGGACATGGACCATTTTTGAAAGGGTGACAAATAATTAAAAATTTATATATGAGACAAAGTGGGCTCTGTCTGGACGAAGGGACAAAGCAAATTACGTCAAAGGTTGCTATAGCGTCGCATAGGTAATGGACAAAATAAGAGCAATATCCCTCTCGGACGCCAATTCCCTCTCGCTCTTCATTTCCCTATTTTTAAAGTTGATCCAACATCACAGGTAAAAGGGGGAAGAATGAATGCGGTGGAATCAGGTTACAGGACAACCCCAAGGGTCCACAAACTTTCAAAACAGAAGATGAGTTTAATAAATTTGTTGAAATAAAACAAGAAACTCTTAAACTACAGCAAATATTTCCGAATAACGCTAATTAGAACGATTTCATTTCTGCTTAGTGCGCCCCTCCGTGTGCGTAAAGCCAAAGATCGATTTTAACTTATATGGCTTTATTAAAATACCCATGTATGGTGGCCCTCTGAGGCACAAAGCAATCTAAATTTGAAGCCAGTGGCCAAGTTTCGCTTTTGTTACACGCGACTGTTAATTAAGATCCCTTATTAACATTCGTTTCAAATATTTATTTGTTCAGATGGGCGTTAAAATTACCGATATTAGCCCCTAGCGGCGGTATTTTATACATGGATGCTCTCTCTGGATAAATTGCTATTGATTCTTGGTTATCAGAAGATGAGGAAAAGTTATCAGCAACATGTCCATAAAGCACGTTTTAATCAACTTCACCTTTGCAGAAACTAGTTCAATACTCGTTTTTCTGAAAAAAAAAAAAAAAAACAAACGAAATTATCCTAGGATGAGAAAAAGTACAATTAATTAGAAAATATTTCAGCAATTTTGCTTCGTGAAATTTAGCAAAGGGTTGAATTTATGGAACGTGGTTACAGTTTCTGTAGCGAGATTCCTCACAACGGCATACTTATTTATCTCACAAATTGAGGAAACATTTTTCAGACGTTATACATGGACGAGCCACTCTAAAATAATATTAAATACACGACGTACATTTAGTTAAAAACAATGTCATGAGTGCCAATTTAATCAATCACCATTTAGCCAAAGCAATTTTTGTGCGAGCTATTTCAATCTTGGTTTCATGTAGGTGGTTAATTTATTTTGTGTTTCCCTTTCCTGAGATACGCGTAAATGATTTCATACATTACATAAATATCAATAGTTTTTTCAGAACAATAATAATGTTCAAAAGGGAAGTATTATAAGTAGTTTCAGAACATTTTAACCTTCAAACATCCCATTAAAGCACTGCAGGAGTTTAGGCCTACATAATAAAAATTTCCATCCTTGTAAATAGGATATAAAATGTTACTTCTGGACCGGATATTTGGCATCTTTAAAAACAAGGCGGAATCCTAAAAATTTAGCTGTTTCCAAAGGTAAACAATCAAAGATAGCCTAAAATCCTTCAAAAATCACTAATTTTTGTACGCGCTGAAAGTACTCAAATATCTATAGACCATCAGAAATTGGGCATACGAAAAAACCCGTTGAAAATCATCCAAAATCAATCAAAATTACATTAAAAGCACCCAAAAAAACCCTTACAAAATCCCTTGTTTTTAGCCACCTCAAAATGGCTTTTTACTTCTAGGCCAGTCGATTTAAGACATGCAAAAAATTCACCGGTCGGAATGGCGACCGGTAAAAATATTAAACAAATAGAAGCTCTTGTTTTTAAACATCCCAAAATGGATTTTCATTTCTGGACCAAGGCAATTGACACATACAAAAATCATTAATAAACAACCGAAAAGAGCCAAAAATCTTATTCAAATTTCTGGTTTTCAAAACATCAAAATTAAGTAAATTAGTCCCAAAAAGTTATTAAAATTATTGAACAAGAGGTCAAAGTTCCTCATTTTTAAATACCCCAAAGTGGCTTTTCATTGATGGTAAAAAAATTGTCAAAATAAAAAAAGTGTATCAACAGTCTTGTTGTCTGAATTCCAGATGGAACCGCTGCAAAATCAGAAGATCCAATATCTACTACTCTTATTACTTTTTAAGACAAAATATTAGTTAGTTCTAGACTAGAAAAATTGGGCACTTTAAAAACAACCCAAAAAGGTAATGAAACGACCGAAAAAAGAGCCAATTTTTTTTCAAATCCCGCGGTTTTCAACACCCCAATATTTTTTGTGATGTCGTTAATTGCAATTAGGAAAAGTGTGACATTGAAGACCGATCATTGCGAGCAGACATTCTCTAAGGTATGGGTGACTGAGTGTGTCCCATTAGCCCAAACTTTGAACTTGCGGTTATGTAGAAAATTGAAGATAAAGTGAAAGATTTTTTCGTGAATGTTCGATTCTGTAAGTTTTCGGAGTACATTTGGTTTCCAAACCATATCGAACGCTTTTTCTATATCAAAAAAGATGCAAAGGGTTTTTTGTTGGGTGGCAAAAGCTTCATGGATTTCTGATTCCAGATTAATTATGTTGTCTGTTGTCGATCTGTATTTTCGAAAACCATCTTGAGAATGATTAAGTAATTTTTTGTTTTCTAGATACTAGAGTAGGCGCGTATTGAGTATTTTCTCAAAGACCCCTTGCACATGTTACATGTCAGAGAGATTGGTCTGTAGGACGCCGGTTTAGAAGTGTCTTTGCCTGGTTTTAGAAATGGGAGGATTGTGACTTGATTCCAAAAGGGCTGGGAATGTGTGGGAGACAAGGATTTTATTGTAAATAGAAAGTAGATATTGTTTCCCGGTTGGAGGCACATTTTTGAGAAAAATTACAAGGATGTTATTAGAGAGGTATAAAATTTAATACTGAACAAAGGCAAAAGGCAAAAAATGATTTCAAAAAAGATTTATGAAAACTAATTAACTAATTAAACTTATTAATGCCCCATATGGTAAGTCTATAAAGTAGTATGAAGTCTGTTAGAAACCAACAAATTACTAAATTATATTGTGACAAAGAAAAGTTACAAAAAACGATAAATAAACCTAATTTTAAACACAGAAATATATTTAGCAAACACCTGGCAGCAGTTCATAATTTATTATAAAACCAAAGTATTGTTTAATAAACTAATTTTCAGTGGGCAAGCTGTATTAGATTTATCGAAATTGTTAATGTATAACTTCCATTACAATGTAATTAAAAAAGAATTTATTGAATTTATAAAACTTCTTTATGGAGATTCTGGTAGTTTTATACTTATCTGAGATTAAAAATGCCGATTTCTATGAATTTATGAAAAACAATTCCGACTATTTTGATACATCTGACTAAAAAGATGATCCATTATATTCTGATAAAAATAAGAAGGTACTAGGAAAATTCAAAGATGAATTGAATGGTATTAAGATATTAGAATACATAGGTATAAGGTCAAAAATGTATAGTTACAGAACTGAAGATTACAAAAATTGCTTATTCAATCAAACAGAATACTTCCATAGACAGAAAGTGGTCAGAAGTCATACACATGATATATTTACTAAAGAAGTAAAGCACATCATTGCCTTTTTACATGATGACTTCAGCAGTCCCATACATAGAAGTTTTAGTTCATTACACCAAAATAAACATCAGGAAACTGTACGAAAAATATTCAACTAATTATTTTTGATTTGCTGTAGTTCAGACGGTTGTCCTCTTTTTAATGGTGTATAATATTCTGCTACAAGGTTGTTCTCTTTAGTATTGGTCATTTTTTATTTATTGTAAAAAAATTGTGTACTTATTACGCTTTCGATAAATCCCAGCAATAAAGATAAGTGTTTGACAGGCTAAGGTCTCTTGCGTTTTTACGATACAACTTACCGTTATTAAGTAAAACCAGTTTTAAAATTCATGTTACAGACCATAAACAGCACAAAAATTAAAAAATTCGTTTTACCATTTAAGACGCCCGCGATTAAAAATTTCGACAACTGATCTTTGAATTCATTCATGTGTTTAAAGGCTGTACCAACTTTTGTAATTTTATCTATTTTGCAATAGTGAGAAAACCCTATTAAAAACGTATCTCTTTCAGCTTGCTTACATAACATTTTTTGATACATGTTCATAGAAAACTTTTGTTTTAAAATTGAATATTCTATCACCTGTTTAAATTTGTAACAATAAAAATGGAACACCCTATATGAGAATGTAAATTAAGTAAATAAAATTAATTAAATTAGATAAATAAATTAAATTAAATACCGCAATCACAGCTGTAATTTGGTTTACAAAAAATTAAATTATTGATCTAAACTTTAATACTAATTATAAAGAACGTTTACAAAAGAAACGAACAGACTAGTAAATTTGAGTCGAATTAACAAAAAAATTGATTGAATTTTGAGCGCTTATCTGTTGATCCAGCGGAGAGTGTAAAGATCCTGGTACTTCGACGTCAGGTGTTCGACGGAAGAGAAAGACTAGAGGTCCTTTATGACCGAGGACGTATTGCAAGGGGGCGACGACGATGGAACCGAGGTTACGATCGAAGGTCAACCAAGGTCACGATGACGATTTCGGACTCTGGAGTCAGCCCCGTAAAAGAACCCTCTAGACAAGGATCGCTTCATATTAGATACTTTGGAAATTAATGGATTAAACAATTATCTTTGATTGAAGGTTTCGACTCGACCTCATGGTTGACGGTTCGCCCAGTGATGGTTTTCTTAAAAATTCCCCGAAGGATGGTTTTACGTGAAAAGAACGATACGAGAGGGTTACAACTCCGAAAACGATTTCGTAACCAGTATTGTTAAGCAGTTTTGAATCCCGAATGAACAGATCATTCAATCTAATCACTCCTTTAAGTGTGGTTCCCGAAACCACAGTACCGACACCCTAACAAAAATAAATTAACGACAAAAAGAAACAAATGACGTTTTTACCGGAACTGAATAAGTATCGTCAATTTGAAACTCCACTGGTTCATTCTCGTGATATTCCATTCTTGTGGTCAATAAAGAAAGAAATGTCTTTAATAACTCTAAATTTTCGCCGTAGACGTTAGACACTTGGAAAATGGGACACAAACACAAAACCATACAATTATTATTAATTGCTTAAACACGAGCCATCAACTATAGACGAAGTACGAAGACGAAGACGAAGACGAAGTATGGAACCAAGCGTTTTTTTCGTAAACTAAGCACTTAACGAAAAAAATAATTAGTGTGGCGTAAAGTACAATTAAAATGTGACCATTTATCAAGAATAACATTTTTCGAAATTTCTTTAAGTTTTTGAGTTCTGGAATTTTTTTTTAATGGCAACCCACCATGGTAATTTTTAATTAAAGATTATGATCTAAAAATGACCTCTAATTAAACAGAATTGTTTTTTAGTCAGTACTTTTCTTTTAATAAATTGTTAAAGTTGCGTTCCGAGCCCATTACGAGGATTTTCCGAACTTAACCGAAGAGGTCGTTTCATGCTTTTGGTCGTTGGAGAGCCCTGTTTTTTGTGCAGGTGCTTTGGGGTGGTTCCGGATAGATCAAAAAATCCAATAACTCGTTTTCTTCTATTTTTACTCCATTCGAAACCACCCCAAAGCACCTGCATAGAAATCAGCGCTCTTCCATGATGAAATGCATGAAACTATCACTTCGGTTAAGTTCGGAAAATCTTCGTGATGGGCTCGGAACGCAACTTTAACAATTTATTTAAAAAAAAAAGTACTGACTAAAAAACAAATCTGTTTAATTAGAGGTCATTTTTAAATCATAATATTTAATTAAAAAAATTACCATGGTGGGTTGCCATTTAAAAATTTTTTTTTTCCAGAACTCGAAAAGTAAAAGAAATTTCGAAAAATGTTATTCTTGATAAATGGTCACATTTTAATTGTACTTTACGCTACACTAATTATATTTTATATATAATATATTTTAAGTTTTTATATTTTAAGTGCTTAGTTTACGAAAAAAACGCTTGGTTCCATACTTTTTATTCACCTGGTATATATGCTCTGATCAGGCCATGGACCTAGTATAGTCAGGACGGAGCGTTCCCTATACCCTATACCGTCAATGCTTTAAATCAGTCGGTCTTTCTCTAGTACCACCTTATGACTCTTTTCAAACTACGCGCCAGCGTTAGTAACACTGTTGGCCCTCTGTTGGTATCTTTCCACTGGCGTGCCCATTGGGGAGTAATTTATGAAATTTGGGTATTTCAGCTATTTTATATTTGGCTTTACCTGTGAATTATTACGGAATGATTTTTCCGTGTTTGAGTGTTGTTTCATTGTTTTTGTTGTAATTGTTTGTTTGTTATTGTTTAATTTTTGGAATTCGGAAGAATTGCAAAGTGGATGAAAAATGCTAAGCTGCAAAACATGCAAACGTGCCAAAAGGGTGCATATTCCACAATAGAAAATAAAATAATATTGCACAGGTAAATTTGAATTTTAGTCTCGATCTCACAACATAATTATTAATATTTCACGGAAATATAATGAATTACTATGTGATAGTTTCTATAGGATTGATTACTTTAAGAACTAAAAGTTTTGACCTAACGGTAGGTTCGCGCTAAAACAATGATTTTTAAGGAAATGTTTCTTGGAAAGGAAAATTAAAAATAATATTACTACGCCTCTGGAAAAGCACATGTTGCGCTTTGTGTTTAGAACATACCACTTTATAGCAGTACGCATTTGCGCGGCATTTCTACTTTTTCCAAATAGTGTTCCCTCCTGTAAATACTACCTCCATGGATCAGGCCCATAAACTCTCTCTTCATTGCAACTACAGGGTTAAACGCTCCCTTAGCGCCCCCTGAGACCCTTCGATCATTGAAAATCGAATATTTGAAGACCACCCTGGTCGGTAAAACGCTCCATGGGTGTCCCGAACCATGCAACCGCTTCTCGGCGAAGACGACTAGGTAAAAAATATCTAAAAATTTGAGGAAAAAAAAGAAACATAACAAGATAATCATTTTTCTCCTACAATAAATGTTATTTTCGAGAGACATCAATTTTTACAAAATGCTCAAACATCGGAAGATGTTACATCACGTTTGAGACAAGCTGCTAAAAATTGTAAATTTGAATTTTTTTTAGAAAACTCAAGTTGTGAGCAAATAGTTACTTGCGAAAACATACCTTTTAAACTGGTAATTACAAAAACAGGACACATCTACTGAATTCCTGGTTACTGCACTTACAGGTCATATTTTCCGTGTTTTTTTTTGAATTTTTTGCTCTCTCAATACTATTTTTTTATTGCTCAAATCGATAGAGTAATCAATTTCGAATAAAAACAGCATAACCTTTTATAGACCGATTCAAAGATATTTTAATTTAAAGTAAGGACTGCACAACATTGAAAGCAAAAATTATAGGAGAAAATCAGCCGCCAATAGATGGTACTAAAACCTCAATGTTTTCCCCATTTGAATAGTTTACAGTTGATGTGCCAGATGTCTCTTTTCCTAATTTTGGCGCGTAGCTTAGACGACGGCGCGGCGACGTTTTGGCGGGATTTTGACGGAATTTTGTGACAACTTAAAAGTTTTATTTAATTTATCACCTAACGTTTTGTAAGAGTATTTTTTTGTTTAAAATAATAATGACAAAAGTTGAAATCTCCATTTTAGAGAGTAATGCATCGAAATAGACCCTCCTACATAGTTTTTGCAATGAGGTACGAAGCAAAAATGCTTGTAAGTACTCATATTTACATTGACTTGTCAAATTGACAAAAATGGAAAATTGATAGTGTCAAAATATGTTTTCCCCATTTGGATAGTTTCTTGCCTGCCACCAGAGGTCAGCTACTTTGCTGATTTTCTCCTATAAATTTTGGATGAATGATATCCATGGTAACGAATGACCATGGTCACACAAATCGCTATCAACTTTAACATTGAACATTGTTGTGAACGAGATCCATTTGTGGGTTATGTGTGGAGTCTGAAGAAAACATTTCTATTAAATATTTTCGATTAAATGTTTAAAATCGTTCAATGTCAAAGTTGACAGATGCCTAATAACAGCGATTTGTGTGACCATGGTCATTCAAAATTCATAATTTTTGCTTTCAACGTTGTGCAGTCCTCATTTTAAATTAAAATATCTTTGAAACGGTCCATCTTAGAATTTATAAAAAGTTATCTGTTTTTTATTCGAAGTTGATCACCCTATCAGTTTGAGCAATAAAAAATTAGTGCTAAGAGAGCAAAAAGAAACAACAAAACACAGAAAATGTGAGCTGCAATTGCAGTAACCAGAAATTCAGTAAATGTATACGGTTTTCGTGATTACCAGTTTAAAAGTATGTTCTCGGAAGTAACTGTTCCAAATTTTGGTCATTTAGTTCCAATTTGGTCAAATAGTTCCAAAGTTATTACAAAAGAAAACAAATTTCTATACCCAAATTCCAAGGGCTGTAAAATTCTCATCAGTAGAGATAGGACACGAGTTATTATTTAAATTAACATCATTTCATAGGTCATTTTTAAAGTTCAAATAGTGCTTCGTATTTATAAACAATCCTGTAGATCCAAAAGTCATGCCAACAGCACAAAAATAACATAGGTAACTTCATTTGTAATAAGAGGAAAATAATACTCCCAACTTAAGTTAATAACTCCGGTAAGTAATTAGTACTGTAGGTAATAGTGAATTAACAAAAATTGTAGTTGTGAATTACGAGATGTTACGTCCCAGGCAGCATGCCAATTAAGTGGGGTTATATTTTTCACTGCTTTATTTCTGGGTAATAAATGTACTAAGTAGTGAGAAAATAGTTATTTACATTCGTGTGCGGTAACTTACATTTTACAGTGCGAAATGAATTTGAAGCACGACGCGCAGCGGAGTGCTTTAATAATTGAGCACTGTAAAATGGTTAACGCACAAGATTTGTATTAAGCTTTTTAGCCGACGTTTAAACAAAAATCCAAAATACAAAATTCAGAATTAATACAAATAAATACGTTTGACAATAAATATCACGGTGGCTATGCACTCTAATGTCAAACAATTAAAAAAGACGCAAAAACGTCTCAGACACAAAGTTTTGTTATCGTGGTCTTGTTGGTGAATTTATGCTTCAAAATGTCGAGCGATAATAGCCCCATGTGTACCCCACCAGAAATCAGAAGTGCTGCAGAAAATGTTACAACCGAGCTATTGCCCGAAAAATCGCGAGCAAGGTATGAAGCCCCCAGTACAATATGTTTATAATTATAAAGTGGTGTCAAGAAAAAAGAGTTCTAAGATTGAAAGGTTGTGTGTAGAGCGTTTATTAAAAATGTTATCATCTTACAAACAGTTTTTTTTTATAAATGTCTATGAAGATAATTTTGGCCGTGCGGTAAAACTGTCACTTTACACTCGTCTGTGCGTAAAATGCCCAGGCGACTGTAAATACAGTCTTTCAATAGGTGTCAATTGTACGTTAATTTGACATTTACATGTCAGGAGGCAAAAAGTGTTATACAAAACACGGTAGAGAAGATTTTTATAGCTTCGCATTTAAACAGATCGGCTATAAAAAATCTCTTCTCTACTTGGGATATAATATACTATCATGTGTTTTTACCTTTCCTGATATAAATGATTTCATCTTTGTTTTTTTACATAAATATCAATAGTTTTTTGAAAACAATAATATAGTTGCAAAAGACAGATTTATAAGTAGTTTCAGAACGTTTTAACCTTCAAACGCTCCATAAAAGCACTGCAGGAGTTTAGGTCTATATAATAAAAATTTCCATGCTCGTAAAATGGCAAAGCCTTAAAATATTCATATGCGTTAAAGATGTTTCGTTGCAAAATGGGATGTAAACAGTACAGAAAACGAAATAAATCACAGCTTTAGTTTCTTCTACTTGAATTATTTGTGGTTTGTTTGCCATACAAAAGCGCTTAGGAGACGTTTCAGTATAAATAAAACATTTTCTGAATCAAAATTTCACAATTTATTATTTTATTAATTTATCATTACTAATAATAATATTATGACATAAAATAACTATGTGTTTTATGCAAAAGTATTTAGTTATTGCAACAAAATTTTAGTAAAACATTTCTCATCCTAATATCAATCATTCATTTTTGAATAAAGAATCACTATGCAGTGGAGAATATTTTTCCGGATTAACTCTTTGTGTTTACAAGTGTATCTCACCATCGAGCCCAGCTCCAGAGAATATCCCTCTTGAACAATGCTTGTATTGTTACGCGTGTAATACAGCAATCCAACATACATCTGAGGGGACTTTAAGGAGTTGTTGGGTTTTGTTCTACTTGCCCTATTTTTCCCTATTGCACAAGGGAGAACCGGACTTTTCTTCAGGTGTTCTTCTCTCGATCGTAAGCGGTGTGTAATTGCCCGTATAAAATGGGTTATTCCAAGGCGAATAGGTATTGTTTGATGGACAATTAACGGAACAGTTAGCGGTGCGTGAATCTGCAATTGTCATTTATATGAGGAGATGAAAAAAAAATTGCATATGATTACTAAACAGGGTGTCATAGCAGAGGCTTCTCTACACTACTCCAAAAAATTAATGAAACAAAAAATTTTCCTAAATTTTTTGGTGATTTTTGAAAGGCTGTAACTGATCGAAAAATAGTCGTATCTAGATTAAAGAATAGTTATTTTTGTTACCTAAAACACAGTTTTTGCGGACGAATCGTTGCTGTTTCCAGACGAGGTGAAACCGAGAGCAGAGGCCGCAAAAACGTGTTAGGTAACACGTACAAACAACATTTTAATTTGCCGCCATAGTAACCAATTTTATTTTTTAGTCCGGAAAAACTTTCTTTTTTCATATGCTCTTTACGATTTGTCGCTGAGATATCTGAATTTAAATGAAAAAAGATCCTTTTATCTTTGATCATCGATATATCAGCAACCAATGACCACACAGAAAATATAAGGGTAGTGTCAAAAACTGGAATAAAAGTCTTACAAAATCCTTTTATAACTTTAAAAAAAAAAAATTCACCCTCAACATTGTTTTAAAGAAAAGAAAGAAAAGTAACTTTTTGCGTTCTTGTAGTAAATCTACTGCGTCTTCACTAATATTAGTGAAGAGACTAATGTTTTCAGGTGCTTTTACAGCTTAATGTACCTCTCATATTTCTGTAAATTTTTAAATCGATCCATCAAACCGTTTTCTCGGACCGGTTGATCAAGGTTTTAGAAAAGAATGAAAGGAACAATTGGACATATTGTTTCTGAATATTGTCTAATCTTTGTCATAATGAGAAAAACAATTTGTTTTCAGCTGTTTTTACAATTCGACATGAATTATTAATTAAATTTGATAAAAAAGGTACATTAAAAAAAATTAACAAAATATTTTTGATTCTTTTTCAAAAATTAAGCAGTATTGTTTCTTGATTTTTTTTACAAATTTTTAAAAAATAATAATAAAACATTTTTTTAAATTTTAGCAAATAACTAATGCAAACTTGTTAAAAAAAATAGTTTTTCTCATTTTGAAGATTGAAGATTAGACAATATTCAGAAAAAATATGTACAATTGTTCCTTTAATTCTTTTGTAAAATTTTGATCAATTGGTCCGAGACATCGGTTTGATGGATCGATTTAAAAATTTACAGGGATATGAGGGGTACATTAAGCTGTAAAAACACCTAAAAACATTAGTCCATCAATATTAGTGAATACGCAGTCGATTTATTAAAACAACGCAAAAAGCTACTTTTTTTCTCTTTTCTTTAAATCAATGTTTAGGGTAAAAAAATTTTTTCAAAAAGTTATAAAAGGATCTTGTAAGATATTTATTCCAGTTTTTGACACTACCCTTATATTCTTTGTGTGGTCATTGGTTGCTGAGATATCGATGATCAAAGACAAAAGAATCTTTTTCTCATTTAAAGTCAGATATGTCAGCGACAAATTGACGTAAAGAGAATATAAAAAAAGCATATTAAAGATTAACAGGCTAAAAAAAAATCCCCATGTCCATGGACCAAAAGCAAAAACAAACAAAATTCGATTTTTTTTTCGCGGATTGCGTGATAATCGTAGCACAAAAAAAAATTGCCAAAAGATCTCAAAACTACAAACTTAAAGCTTCAAAATAGTTTTTTTTTAATCTAGATACGACCATTTTTCGATGAGTTACAGCCTTTCAAAAATCACAAAAGGAAAATTTTTTGTTCCTTTAATTTTTTGGAGTAGTGTATTAAAATCTCTGGTATTAAATACATTGATTTATTTGAAACTTATAGTTGTTGTAATACAGACAATCAATTAATAATTAAAATATGTTACAAATTGTTTATCTACAAGAATCGGGTTTCGTCAATTGGATTGGATTAAATAAATACAAGTCAATTTTTTGCGCGCATAATTTCACCCCGAATGCACGAAAGCAATTCCGAACAAAAAAGCCATTGCAGGAAAGCAATTTCATCCCAATTTAATTCCAAGCGAACAAGTAGTGCGGCCATTAGCATTGTCCCACGAGAAGGTTTCTCCAGTGCACAGTCGCTGTCTTAACCGCACATTTATCCGTGCTAATATCAACATGCAATTACGAACAGCTCTTTATCGTGGTAAAAATAACCGCAGCAATCAGGGGAAGGTTTCAAGAAAACAATATAAGACCAAGTTTTCATTTGAATTAATGAATATTGTGTGCTGAAAATCGTATATCTTACTTATGAACTCGGATTAGAGGATTTGATTAATGGAAATAATAAACTACGAGACGTAATTGAGCAATGGATTTTGTTAAGCAAGGAAGTAACATCCGTGACAGTTAAATTAAAAGTTACTAAGTCGCTAACCCGCGTGTCGGTTTTAGTTAAAATAAAATAAATTTAATTTGGATGCTCCTTCAAATTTGATGCTCTTTTTTGTAGAAAAGTTAAAGTTTTGCGCTTCGTTAAAAAGAATGTATAAACTCTCTAGTTTGTCTGTTAATTCAAGGATTCTAATTTAACGATTACAAAGACAAGTTTATTTGAAAAGTGGTAAAATACTTGAACAAAAGAAAAAACTGTCAAGAAGACGATTACACTTATTAGTGAGCAAAATTTATTTGTCTGCGAAAAGTTTTAATTAATATAAAATTAGGTGTGATCTTTAGTTAAAGTGTCGTTGCTCCTCCGCTGTTATTGTTTCCGCACCCTGCGATTCAATCAAGCCATTGTCGGCGACAGGGAGAAATTCATACAAGAAATTACGGCACTACCCCCGAAAATTATGGTTCCGTTCCACTTGAGCCAGCGCGCCGGCATCAGAATCCTCATCTCCTCCGACTTTTATGGGTATTTGCCGTCTAAATATGCTAACTAGCAGGAAGTCGAGGGTGGTGTGGATATCCAAAACACGGATTTGCTTCGCTGAAAAGTAAACAACCAGGGCATAAAACCAATAATGAATGAGAGAACATTTAACGAGGAAGTCGAGGAAGTCATCCGAGTGTGCAAATTTTGATGAAATACTCGAACGAGCGAGTTTCAAGTCCTTAAGTATGCACGCTACATTTGCTTAAGAAGAGCCAAGGTGGACTCGCATGGTTGCCTTCGACTCCATGCATGCTTACCCCTCTTCTTACCCGCCACGCATCTATTATAACCAAACAACCCAATTGCAAAACGCCAGGCTATTTTCGATCAAGTGCTTGCGAAAAAACATGAACAAAATCTAACTTTCTGCTCGAATTTGAATAAGTTGTCGAGTGGAGAAGTAACTCTAGGCTTATCGAACTTAATCCACCTAACGAATTTTCAATTTCGTTAAACGCAAAGTTTCCCGCGGAATACTATACCAGAGGATTAGTTAAATTAATTTTATTTTCTTGCGTAAATGAGGATGTGTTGTTATGGTTACCGATTTTGCTCCTCCGGACAAACTTCGGACAATGGGATTCTCAAGACCGAAGCAGATGAAATGAGACAATCGGTAATTGACCAACTTTGGAACGTCCTGATCAAACCCGACATCTCCACTAAACTCACTCTACTATCGGAATACGCGATAGAAATAAAATTGTACAACATTCACAAAATTTGCAATTAACTCTTCTGTTAATCGTCGATTGGCTACACTACACTCGCGAGGTCTTTTTACCTCAATAATAAAACTATTACTGTAAATTATAAATTCCAACTTGCCAAACATTCTATTTCTTACTCAATTTTAACAATAATTTCAGCCTTAATGTAATTTATTACTGTTGAAGACGATTCTAATTTAGCTTTAAATGTTTTGTTAAAATTTTGCTTTCCAGCGTCTAGTTGTTAGGACTCGTAATTAGTTCAGACAATTTTTAATGTGTACATATGAAACTTTATGAATTATGTGAAAGGGAAAAGAGGAACGCTAGCAAGGGATGAATTTTAATCAGGACTGACGGCTTAGGCGCCGAGCTTAACGCATTTTGCCGCCAAACTACCCGCAATAAGTGATAATCTGTTTTTAATGAGCGACAAGAACATTTTACCCATGTTAATGTACGAGTAGAGTTTAAAATAGAAGCCACCAATTTGTCTCAGTCTCAAGGTGAAATCTGGAAGACCTGCACAAGAAGTTTTAATTTCTCTCCACTGAAAAGTTTTCCAACTTTCGAAACAACGTTCCTCAGATGTAATTAAATATTTAAATTACTAGATTTAATGGAATTCAAACCTGATTTAGCTGTTTGTTAAGTGATTGCTAATGACTGTATCGTTACAGATTTAAGAAAAATTAAATTACTGGAAGTAATTAGGGTTCTGCCGAGGGTTCTGCAAAAAGAAAATGCATTTTTTGTTGAATTCAACATAGCTAAATTGTAATAAATGAAACTTAACACACCAGTTCATTCTTATTTTTTTGCTTTGCAAAAGAAATTTAAAAATTAAAATAAAAAATTCTAAAATCAGAAAACTAAAAACTACTTCCTAAAACTAACTGTAAAACTGTTTTACAGCAAAATGTTATGTTAAAAAATACCTTGTAAAATTATACTAAAGTTTAAAATAATGGTCTTGTTTATAATTTTGCAAATATCTGGAATAGTATAGCATTAATTTTGTTAGATTATTATTTTTAGAAATTACGTTTTCTTGTTATGGTTTAGCCTCCGGTATCATTTTTTTCTTTTCTTCTAAATTTTTGCGGTCTAGCTCAAAAAAACCTTTAACCTGACTCTAACCGCAAAAGCTTAAAACGTTTAACAATTTTTCCATAAAAAAGGACAAAAAACACACTTAACACAATCACATATAAAAATGTTACAATTGCTGACACAAAATTTGGACACCAAATTTATGTCAGTTCAAAAAATGTCAATATAAGCCACGCTTTACTTACTGACATTATGATTCACGTTTGAGACTAAAATTTCAAAGTTTTAGTAAGTTTTTGGTGCCAATTTTCCGAAACAATAATGCCAGCAATACGTGTTTTTATAATAAGTTCAATAAATTATTTTGATTTGTTGTCAGTTTTTCTCTAGCTGTCAGAATAAAAATTAGAAAAACCAAAAGTGAGGTTAGTTGCATAAGGCCCGTTTTACAATTTTATGTCAGTGAAATAACAAATCGTTCAAAATTACGTGTTCGCAATTGTATATCTAAAAGCTACTAAAACACTTCTTAAATATTATTCCTTTTAATTTTGGTGAATGCGCCGGGCAAATTTTCTACAATATTTTTTTATAAACAGTAAAGTTTTAGTTTTTCTTTACAAAAATGTACATATTCTGTTTTAAAATAAGTAGTTACAAAAAATAGTTTTACCGATTACTGGTATACAAATTTTGAGATGAGTATGAGCAAAATAATTTTGCTTGCGTTTACATACCGTAAGATAATTTTTGTTTTAATTATGTTAGATTTTTAAATTTGCCGTGTAATTTTTTTGATAAAATTTAATTAGTTTGCTTTCAGGAGTTGATTAACCGAAATTGGAGTAAACATGGTGAAAAGCTTTAGGAAGTTGTTTTTATTTTAAAACAACGTTGCTGAGCGATCTTTAGTGAAAAAATGCGATAAATCCGTCTGCTCACTGGTTCGTCGTAAAAGCGCGAATCTTGTTGTTGGGCCGATGATAGTGTGAGATTTTTTTTATTGTTGCGATAATTTGCAATTTAAATGTACCTGTTATAAAGTTTAGTACATTCTCGGTCGAGTTTTTTTTCCGGGTCTCGAAACCGTATTAAAGTTTTTTTGCTGGCAGCAGTTTAAAAGTTGATCCATTCCCCAAATGCACTGCAGTCTGCGGTTTAGGGCAGAAACTCCCATTCATTACTTATTGATGAGAATCGAAATTCTGTACTCTTTCGCTTCTTTTCGTTGAGCGCGGGTCAACAGCAAACAAACTGTCGGACATAAAACTTAGCCGTGCAGACTCCGGGTGGCGGATATCCAGAGATTTTTATTGAAATCACCTTGTCTGCCGCAGCCCGGAAAATTTATTTTTAAACGTAACACCCCCGAGGAGATTTGAAATATTTGTGCAGCTGTATATCAGAGTATTGGCAATTAGCGTGGTTGCTTATAGCTCGTCGTAGCAAACGCGAAATTTATTATTACTTTCGACCATTGTTGCCAATGTCAATGCTCGAAGTTTGAAAGCGAGCACAGTTAAAAAGAGAAGTTCGTCTGTAAACAAGCGGCAGCTCGCGATTCTAACGACCAATTACATGACAGTTTTCATTGTTGCACCGATGAATATGCCGTATCGAATTTCAGAAATTCTCTACCTTCAGGATGTCGGTGCGGTCTGCTAGTTACAATAACGAGCTTGCTTATTTATATCCACTAAACATAATACGCCGTCTCCTAATAAAGGATAATAGGACATAAGCCTACGAGGGACGTACACAAGCATCAAAATAAACCCAAAAAACGTAATACGATGTAGATCAAAAGCGTCAACGCGAAAGCCCACCTGATTGAATTCGATTCTTTACGCATGAAAGTCCCTCGAGGTCGCGGAGATGACCCGCTCTGACTCGAATGTCGCCCCTAATTGTCTCCACTCTGACGAAACCTAAACTACGGACAGAGAATTGAAATTATCTCAATTCGGACCCTATTAGTCCAACAACAATGTGACGGCGATCCGATTAAGCTCGAGAGGTGGAAGTGAAAACTTTTTGTATTCTAATTCTATTATTAATTAAAGGACAATAGACTCAAATTATTGTTAGGAAATTAAGTGATAATTTAAGCTCTAATCCAACAAAATCAAAAACACTAATTGTTAATATCAGCTGTTAACAAAGTATTGCATATCAAAAAGTTTTACTAACTTGGAGAAATTTACTGAAGTGCACAACAGAATAATAAAATATGAAAAAAAAAAATTAGGGTTTCGTAAAGACCTGTTAATAAACAAAATTTTACGTGTCGATAAGACGTCGTCAATAATGCATTTCAATAATTTTTTGCGCAATTTCTGACAAAAATAGAACATTTTTTAACGACTTAGTCTTTAAGGTCCAGCGCTAGAAAATAGTTAATCAAGTTTATTAACGCTTTTTACTTACTTTATCCTTTAGTGAATAACATAAAAACACTCCTAAGGTTAACGCATTACATACAGGGTTATTGATAAATATGAAGTAATATTTGAACCTCAAAACTGAGCTATAGAATGACGTTAATTTAAATAATAACTCGTGTCCTATCTCTACTGATAAGAATTTTACAGCCCTCGTAATGTGGGTATGGAAATTAGTTTTTTTTTTTGTAATAACTTCGAAACCATTTGACCAAATATTATAAAATTTGGAATAGTTACTTGCGAGAACATACCTTTTAAACTAGTAATTACGAAAACTGGATACATCTACTCAATTTCCGGTTTCAGCCATTGCAGGTTATATTTTCTGTGTTTTCTCGTTTTTTTGATTCCTTAACATTATTTTTTTTTTGGGTCAAAACAATAGAGTAATGAATTTTGAATAAAAGACGCATAACCTTTAATAACTCTAAAATGGACCGTTTTAAAGATATTTTAATTTAAAGTGAGAACTACACAACACTGAAAGCAAAAAGTATGAATTTTGAATGAGTGATATCCACGGCAACAATTGACCATGGTCACATATTTTGCTGTCAGGCATCTGTCAAATTGAGATTGGACGATTATTAGACAATTAATCAAAAATATTTAATAAAAGAGTTTATCACAAAAAAATTTCCTCAAGGTTAAAAGATGCCTGACAGGGATTTATATGACCATGGTCATTGGTTGCCGTGGATACCACTTTAAGCAATAAAAAATTGGTGTTAAGAGAGCAAAAAAATGGAAAAACACAGAAAATGTGACCTGCAACTGTTGGAACCGGAAATTGAGTGTATGTATCCGGTTTCCGTAATTACTAGCCTAAAGGGTATGTTCTCGCAAGTAACTATTCCAAATTTTATAATATTTGGTCAAATGGTTCCAAAGTTATTACAAAAAAAATAAATTTCCATAACCACATTCCGAGGGCTGTAAAATTCTTACCAATAGAGATCGTACACGAGTTATTATTTAAATTAACATCATTTCATAAGTCATTTTTGAGGCTATATTGCTTCATATTTATGAATAACCCTGTATGTATAATTTTTGATGATACATGTTTAGTAAGAATTTAAACAATGTTTTACAATACGAAAAAACTTCTCTAAAATCACGTAAAAACCATCTTTTACAAAATTACATATCTCAGCAGTTTATAGAGTTAGGTGTTTTCTGGTAATTTATTAAGACAAGTGTAAGTGAAAATCGACTGGTCAATGAATTTATGGTCCTTTTAGCAATGCACAATCAGTTTTTTGAGCTTTAAAAATAACAACGCTAGTGGCCTGACTTTTTTTACTAGTTTTTTCGCCTCCCTAGAGTCGGAGAGTGATTTATCTTCCGCTTCGGAGTGGTAAATAGTTGAAAAAGTATGTCTCACGTCTACAGTACGCTTTATCTGGTTTCGATTATTGCAGACAGTTAAATCTGACACTTGTAGTATTTTTGATGCTTAAAATTGTAGTTTTTTTGCTTTGATAAATGATGGTGTAGAGTGGTTGCGGTTTATTACCGCGACTGTGAATTTAATGGATTCGACGATGTTCCCTAAGAAGTGTCAAAGGCACGTCCTACAATTAGTAAGGCTGTGGACGTCAGAGGCACTCGAGTTACATCGGGCACATCACGCACTCATTTGCGCATTACGAGATTGTCGACGTTCTGCGGAAGACACACTTCCAGGGATCTTAATTGTCTGCAAATCCCAACTTAACAAGGAAGAAAGAGAAGTTGAAGAACTTTCCTCGTGCAATTATAAGGTGCCTTTAATATCCATTTAAACAGTTAGACGAAATAACGTTGAAAATTATGAGGCCGCTATTGCGAATAAAAACATCGTTGTCCAACAGTTGTTTTATTCGTTCGATCTCTTTGAAATAAAAAGACAATGATAATCGTACTGGAGCCATTTAACGAGCACAGAAATGAAACATTAATAAAATAAAAGTAAAACTTTAGTCTACTGTGAGAATCTCGCGAACAATGGCCAACTCCATCCCCGAGTTTGCTCAACTATCAAAATGAGAGAGCTTTCCGGTGAAAGTTTTGACACACGACGTTGTCAGCTTCATCGTCCCATCACCGGCTAAGATCTTACCGAACATCTTGATAAATTTTAGCAAAAATAAAAAATGAATTCTCATTTAAATAAGAAAAGACATCTCCTTCAAGGCACGGCGAAATTCAGCGTCTCATTTCGCATAAAATAGACATCCATTTAACACACTCCTAACGGTATTCCGCTAAGCTTTCTTTTCGCTCAGCTTTGACGTCTCGTCACGAAAAGTTCAATAGGTGTTTTATTCATCCAGCGCTAAACCGAATTTATTACCGAATTTTTTACGTCGCTCTCGTCCTCTTATAATTTATAATAAAATAAGTTTCAATTCCGGAAGAGGCATCGGAGCGTGAGGGCCCGGAAACGCACCAGGCCGTACATAAGCAGGTCCGGAATCTAATGTAGTAGACAGCAATCGATCTGAATAGCTGAAACAATGATGTGCGGATTACCAGAACGTCGAGTTCTCTTCAACGACAGATTGTTAAATGCGAGGAATTCCTGAAAGGATTTCTACATATCTATTGTTTCGCTATTAATTTCGTCGAAACAGCAAGCTGTAATTATTCCTTATATGCGTACTTGGAATTAAATTCCCTTTGACGGAAAAAGCAACCTTTAGAGAGTGTCACCTCAACCAGCCAAAATCCTGTCAATTATATAAAAATATGCTGATCGGAGCGAGCATAACGTGACAAAGCAGCCCTTGCGGCCTTTCTTATACAAAACGGAGTGAATTTTATTGGGCTAATTTCAGTTACGTAAAAATGCACGCTATAAAGGGCCCTGAATATCAAACAGAAACATACTAGGAGCACCCTCGTAACGTAACGAATCCTGCAAACAATCGGACATAAAAAATATCACGACAGCCTCAGACTAATCTTTCTATTGTTGCGTAGCCTAACCGAAGGGCAGATATAGATATGATATTCATACGTTGCATAATCTCTCGACAGGTTTGGGGAATTTACGCCGGTCTGTGAAAGAATTATAATGAACATAATGAGGATGTTGTCATCGAGGGGCGCAATAACGTTTTCGGGAACCGGTGGTGTGTATTCGCATTCAGCCGAAACCATGCATCACTGATTATCAACGAAGGGATCGTGATCTACATTTTTACCACATTTCTGATCTCTATAAAATCAAAGATGCGTGAATACAAAGGGTATAAAATGTTGTTTTATAAGCATATAAGTTTTATCGATGCAGTGTAAAAAAAGTATTAAAACTGTTTTTTATCGGTGTTTTATGCCGAACAGTACGCAACTATACTAGTGGATAATATCGGTAGACGCTGCTGGGAAATTTTATGTTGCATAAATATCAAATTTACGATCAAAGCCTGCAACAGTATTGCAACAAGGTTTAATAATGAAACTAAAAAAACTCAACAGTATCAAAGCCAAATTTATTTTTAACGCTTTCATTAAATAAAACACTATACACTCTCTACGATAAAAACCACCTAAAAAATCATAAGCGTCGACTTTTCAGACAAATTTTCAATGGGTACACAAACAAAAAACTAGGTAAATTAATCGTCAAAGTATGTCACCATAAAACAATACATTTGTATTGCATTTGTGTGTAATTTAACATAAAGAAATCTCTTTGAATCTTTTATACTTACGTTAGTATCTACATTCTACTACTTGCGAGACTTGAGAACAACACGGAGTGTATACAGGGTGTATCAGAAATACGTGTGTTGATTTTAATAAGTGAAAAAACTCAACAAGTAAAACAACTTTTTTATATAACATTTTGCAAAATTTTTATTAATTGCTTCTATAGTTTTCCCCCATAATTTAGTCTAAACGAGCCATTCAATGTTAATAAATAATCACAACAATTCGGTTCTTTTAATGTAGTTCCGTTTCTTTCACAACAAAAATATTTGGGAATTTTTAATTTGATACCCATAAGCGGGTATACGTTTTGATATGTTATCTTTTCCAAATTTTATATCAAATTTGAAAGCTTTTATTGAAAAATTACAAATAGAAAAAATCTATTATTTATCGAGATGTGTTATATGTTAAAATTAACATACGTATTTCTTATACACCCTGTATAGAGATACACAAAAAAACGTTTTTTCTTCTCAATTTTTGCTGAATTTAATATTTAAAAACAATTTAAAAACCTTGAGTTATCAATGTGAAAACTATATTTCTCAGTAATTATTATTATAGCATAGTACAGTGATGGACAGTAAATTTCGTCCGCCCTTTTTCCATTTATTTACACAAATTCTTTGTAGTCTGTGTTTTATTGTCATAAAACTGAAATTCAAAGACGTGTTGTCAAATTTAATCAAATTCTTATTCATATTTTCAACCTGAAAATGAATTGGTACTAAGGTACTATACATCAAGACAAAGCACAGGTATAAAGTAGCAAAAGAGGAAAGAGCATTCTGTCTAGATGACAATCGTTAATAAAAATTCTGAAACAAGGTTCAAAAAACCTAAAGACTAATTTACCCTTTTAGTCTGCCATAGAAATTGGGCGGACGAAATTCACTGTTCACCATTGTACAAAAGAAAGAAATAGTAAACAACCGCAAAAAATACAACAGTGGTTAATTATGATAAAAATAGTAATGAAAACACTACATATTTGTTGCAAAATGTTTCAAATTGTTGAGTTTTGGAAAATATGTATTTTGACTTTAAATTAAAAAAATATTAATGTAGAATATTTTGTCGTTTCCAAGTACCTATCTGAGTGACATTATAATAAAAAATCTCTTTTCACAAAAATAGTTTAATTTTTGATTATTTCGAAAAGTGGAAAAACAAAGAAAAATATTTAATAAAAAATTTAAGGCGACTTCGACATTAAAAGTGATTTTACAGAACGCAATATTATTGTCTTTCGTGAGCAAAATATGTAAGAAATTCCAAATTTTATGGCCTGTTATTTTTTAAATTAAGCAAGGGTATATTATTTTAAGTGGGTGCACCCTCCTCTATGCGGCGCCTTTGGTTATACGATCTGACTGCAGACGATGATGTCGAATTGAATTAAAGAATGTCAATTAAAGCACAACAGAATTCTTTTTAACCAATATTTTTTTCTTGTTACATTTTACTGATAATTGGTATCCGCTTTAGCCTTTTATTTTTAATTTGACTTCATGCATTTTTTTCCATACATGCAAATTTGTCAAAATTAAGTGAGTATATCAAACATCTGTAACAAAAATTTTTACTAAAGTAATCACATTTTCTTTCACTAAAACTTACAATCTTTTCAGTTTATTAAACAAGATCTGTATCAACTTACAACATCCATTTGTTTTTTTTTTAAATTTGTACTTTAATTTTCAAATTGATCTTTATAACTTAAAAAAATTAAAAAAATAAATCAGTTCCACAAAATACAGTTTCAAAAAAAAATAATTTCAATTTTTTCTTCAGTGTTCACATCGAGTTTAATTTGGTCAAGATCAAAAACATGCTTACCAATAATACAGCGTATTAGCGCAATGTTGAAAAAATTCGTTTTCATAATAATTGACCTTTTTATATTTGATGAATATCACTTCTACCTACACTGAGGAAATTTTCGTCATAAAAATTACACTACATTACGTAAGAATTTCTGAAAAATATATACGTTACTTGTCCTACTCGTAGATCTGGACCTTCGAGGTCCCTCCAACTCCAATAATAATAAACAATATTCTTTCTTTATTTATTTTTTTTTGATATCAAGTAAAGTAAAAATTTTACTAATACAGAGTGTCCTACGAGTAATAATGAGCCTGAAAAATTTGTTAACGCAACCATTTCAAAGATAACGTGGATATTAAAATATTTGGTTTTAATAAATTAAACATAGTGATCGACAGCACTTCAACTGTAATTTACAAAAAGTTAAACCTTGTTAAATTTGGTAAGATTTACTAAAATGTTTAGCAACGAAAAGAACGACACAATTCTCATTTATGCAGAATATTTAATAAAAAACGTATAAATTTAACTTTTTTAAAAACAAAAATACAATTATTATGTTTAAATTAATTAAAATCAAATATGTATTTTATTATCCACATTCTTTGAAATGTAATGTTGGTTGCTTCAAAATTTTTTAAGACTCATTATTACTCGTGGGACAACCTGTATACTGTTTTTACCAAGGTATATGTAGTCAAGTGAAATTATCATTTGTTTGTAATTTGTTGCCTGCAAACAGCTTGTTATTTCTAGATGGACGTTAAGCCATCATCGTCTTTACGCCGTTTTATTGATGGGCCAGTGACATTTTCACGTAGGAAAGTCGCCATTTCCTGAATTTTTATTAGTGTTGCAACTATACCCCGGTTAGTATCTCATAAAACGCGAAGACAAACGAGCAATTAAATCAGGACAAGAAGTAGTAAAGAGAACGGAAACGGTGGACGTCCAGTGGCAATAACATCCCCTGTCATCATGTCAAAACCGGGTCTAATGGCCTTTATAATGCCGCGTATATGAATACCATCCGCTTTTTCTACTTCAAAGATATTAATAATGGAAAAAGAATGCATCAAGAAATACGGATGAAACTCTTAGAAAAATGACAGAAACAATAAAAGAGGTCACATGTCGTTCTTTCGCTGACATTTATAACTACAACTAATGCTACGCCTGACATGTTGCGCTTTGTTCTTTGTCCCTGTTCGTCATGCGGTTCAATCAAGGGAGCCTCTGACGGAACAATACGGATAACGATGATTGTCGGTCTTCGAGGGCCCTCGAGAGTAATGGAACATTTTCTTGAGGCGTTAATGATCCCCTTCCATGCTCCAAATCGAATCTGTCAAACTTGCACAATCATATCAGGTGATTTTCTTTAATGCCACTCTGGTCATCAATGTTGTACTCAAACGCACCACTTGAGATCTTCCGCACAATTTCAACGATTTTCTCTTTCACTCCATCTACGATTTTTGATAAATGTGGCGCAGAGGTTAACACCATTATTTTCTACTCTTACTAGTGCTTTTACTATTTTTATTGTTTTCGTTACTTTTTATTAAAAATCAAAATTTCCGTGATTAGTAACATTACGCAGACATCAAGACCCCCTTACCATCAAAGTAAAAACTCGCTTGCCTCTTGTGTTTATTTAACTTGAGTAAAACAAATAATCATCTAATAATTACAGCAACGGTCCACGACTACTGCGGTTCCGGAAAGCTCAATTACTTAACCGATGACCGTCTGCTATTTGCCCACCTCTTCTTATATTCTCCCATCGCCCGGTATTTATTTTAGCCGCAATCTTCCTCCCGTTCTTTAAACAAACACTCCAGCGAACGCTTTTAGTGATCCTAACCCCCATCCATATAAATCTTTGCACAGAACCCATAATTGAGATATTAAGATAGTAGCCAAGCATGCACGTGGCATTCATAAAACGTAGATGTATTCAAAATAATGCCGTTATGATATCAAAGCTGAAGCTTTAACTCAATCATCCAAAATGACTTTCATGTTGAAGAATTTTTATGGCATTCTTTGTCTCTGTAGACAATACATTAGCATTTATAACTAAAGTTGAAACACTTCCGATATCATGAAATATTTATGATGAATTTTTCAGCGCTTCATTTCACATACGTTCGAGTTTTTTGTTACACAAACGAAATTATTCAAAGTTTTTAATCCCCTTAGTTTTGTTCGTTTGATATGTATTCTCGTTTCACCTGTCGATAAAATTTCATGAATTATGAATGCATTTTTCAAATTTTGCTCAAACAGTGATAAATTATTCTTTGGATCAGTCGAAACTGAAAAAGTGCACTGAATTATTTGCGCGACGCCACTATTAGCACTGATTTTGATTTATACACAAAGAACAAACAGACATATTCTACCATCACATAAATGAATATCTGTTTTTATATCTGCTTTCAGTTTTTTTCAAGACCTTGTTTTCTCACCTAATATAATCAGAAAAATGCCAAGTAAGATAAAATACTAGGAACACAAAAAAATGTTTAAAAAATTCTAGCTGTCAATTTTTTTTTTGACATTTAGGTATGTTTTATAAAAGCTAGAGTTCCTTTATTTGAAATTCGAATATACGAACTCTAATAAAAGCTACAAACAACGTTAATTCAGGATACAGTTTTCTCTTCTAGTATCCTGCAGTAAAAAAAAACATGTAAAATTATTTTTTCAACAAAATTTAAGCCCCCATAATTTCGAAATTCTTATAGCCTAAACTTTTTTATCATTTATTTCATGTTCCTGGTATCTTATCTTACTTGGCAGTTTTCTCTGATCCGCGAGTTCTAGGACACAAAAAAATAATAATTTTATCCTTTTGATAAACTAAAACTTTTGATACTCTGTATTTGTTTTTCTTTGGGGTTCAAATATTCTTTTAAAAAATTTCGGTTTTGATTAGCAGTGATTACAAAAAAATATTTTGATATTTAAATTCACATTTTTATTGTAAGAGATTTTAATAGTCGAAACTTCTCTGCATCGAGGGTGATCGCAGCCCGATGCCATAATAAAATTTTACGAGTTTTTACTTCTAATCTAAAGTTAATACAGCGAGCGTCCGGCCCGACAGATAGCGCTCCGGAGCCAATGGCGAAGTTAATAGTGAATTACAGTCGCCGCCGCCCCACGAGCCTCGTTACGAGTTTTTAATTCCGCCTCTTTATTACTGGACCAAAAACGCGTTCCGAACAACCATTAATACATGTCATTTTACACGAGGGATCGAGTTACACGCACAAAACGAACAGAGACACCCTATATGGGACCCAAGCTAATTTCCGATAAAGACCAGTTACAAAGTAGAATCGGATTTTTTCCTGCGTAGAATTTTGGTTTTTCATCTACATAAATGACTCCCGATTTCAATAAACGTACGAGATGCGGGGTCGTAAAGATTATTACTTTCCAGTATGAGTTTGCATACATACATTTTTAATATGGAGAGTATTTCGTAAATGATTGATCCATAAAAACGCCACAAAACATTGGGCGGAAGGCGGTTTTGTTCACAGGGCTTATCGAAACCCACCACTAGGACTTTTATTGAATAATCAATGCCATTTATTAAATAAGGCACAAATCTTTCCAATACACGCCCATCGAAAAATACTTTGATATATGGCTACTGCAGCTCATTGGTCATTCCACCCCCACTAATACAGAATGCTGAAAGTTTTATGGCTGTTGACTGTTTTTTTTATTACTTCATACATTTTTTATTTTATATTTGTTAATTTTTGTCGTGAAGTGTTTGTAATATTGAATAAAAGCTAAATTGGAAATAAAAAACGAAATCCTTCTTAAATGAATTTGAGGAAGGTGAAAAACTGAGAGACTAAGACAGTTATTGGTAGTTATTGGCTCGTTCTGCAGCCCCTTTGACTTTCCATCACCTCTATATTAAGCGAAGAAAGCGACGCAAAGTTGTCAACGCCTGAGGATTTAAAGGAGCTCGGAAGTGAGATAAGACAATCAACAGGGGTTTACAAGGAGGATCAGTGGTCGTCCTGGAGCTGGCTGATCGCCACAAAGGAAAGCCGAGCCTTCCAACCAGAATAAACAATTACCAATTATTCCTCTCTGGTCAAACTTTGTCGCCTTGGGACTTGCATTAAATTACAAGTAAATCTCTAAACCAAACATTATCGACACGAATGATTCTGCGAATTAATTGGAACTCGTCGTCCATCAAATCCTCCTTAATGGAAGCGTAAAAATCGAGCTGAAACTTGATCCGTAATCCCTTTATTACAAATTAAAATCCGATAAGAAGTTGGTAACAAACTGGAAACAATTTTGAACGCGTATAAACCGCCAACGACAATAATTAGAGAACGATATTGTAAATTTAGCTCAGGCTAATACCGGTGCGCGTCTGGTGCGTTTTTTGTAGTGTTGGGATTCCGGAAAAAAAGGACGGCAAATAATACGGCGGTGCACAGTCTGCATTTAGACGAGTTTTTACGGGGCTTTAAGGAGAGGAAAGCGCGGATTAGTTCGCGGTGTAGCTTTTAATTAAAGTTCAAAAATATAACAACGGTCGAAGCAAATTAGCCCGATATGAATATAGAACGGGTTATACACGAAACCGAATGTCTGCAGTAGTTTTTCACTAATTAGCACGTCGACAACTCGAGTAAATTTATGAAATAATTGGCTTTATTCAAAACTACAACGCGCTAAACCAATGAAAATTTTATGAATGGAGAAGTTTCAAATGCGGTCTGTAATTTCGCAACAAAACTGGTAGAACAAATATACTCAAATACAGGTGTTTTTATAATATTGCGAAAATACAGGGTGCGCCAGAACTCGAGTCCCAAGGACAAATGCCATATAAGGTAAGATACCAGAAACATGGAAAAAATTATTAAAAAAAATATCTATTTATAAAAATTTCGAAGTTATGAAAGTTTAAATTTTGCACTTTGACGCTATTTATTTCTGTTGAAAAAATTATTTTCCAAGATTTTTTGCTACAGGCTTTTAGAAGAGGAAACAATGAAGCTGTAACCTAAATTGTAACTCTGTTCAATGTTATTTGTGGCCTTATTGGCAAAATTTTTGTACCTTTATTAAATAATTGTAAAAAACCTATACAAAATCATCAGTATCATTAAATAAACATAAAAAATGTCAAATATCAAAAAAAAATGTCAAAATTTTTTGACAGAATTTTTTAAACATTTCTTCCATGTTCCTGGTATCTTATCTTACTTGAAATTTTTCACTGGGGCGCGCGTTCTGGCGCATCCTGTATATGAAAAATAAAACGATCCAGTGAAAGTTGTGTGAAACATGCGGTATTAGATAAATTTTCAAATATCTATCAGACATGCTGCATTTTTAATATCCTACAATGCAAACAGTATGAGGCTGTTTGGATTTTTGATGCTGAATTAATTGCAGAGCTCATTCTGACGGAAATTTTCTTGCTGAAGTATAAAAAAGTAAAGAATAATAAAACGCAATCATTTACTCATCGCTGAACGTCAAAAGAAATTCGATTTCAATTAGTTTAAAAAAATATTAAACAAAATCGTCATTCCAGCAATACCGGCATTCTTTTGAGTGAGATAAATCCTCCTTTAATTAGACAAGTCACAAGGGACCTCGTTGAGACTCCTTGCAAATGTATTATTTAGTCAACGTCAAAATAAAAATTAATTAATTCTTTTTCAAAATCGTATAATTAAAGCCGCAACTGAAGGGTAGCTCCACCAATGTAGAAAATTGTTCTCGAACATATAAATCGTTCGCAGTCCACAGACAAAGCAAATTGTAAAATATGAGCTAAATAAGCGTTTAGCTGATAGCCGTAATACATCAGCGATGAGATAGTCGCAATTATAAATATAAAGGGGTGCCACCCTCCGGCCAGGGCCCGAATTACAACGTAAATAATGCGAGGTTCACACGAGGCCTCAATACACGTGTCGCACAACTCATGTGTGGGAATCCTAGAGATTGTGACGTCATGACGGACATCTGCGGTTTAAAATAGAAAAATAATAGAAAGGAAACCCTACACGTCTTCACCACCTTCCCTTTTCAAATCGAAGCACAAAGACCTCTTTGATTATTTAATTAAGAGAGTTTTTTAAACACGAAGACCACATGCTGGGCCCAACAAATTGAAATAACGTTGGCATAAAGAACTGATTTTTTTGGTGCTGTGAAGGAGTGAAACTTCACGTACCTCTTCTTTGACTTTTTTCTTTCAAAGTCCACCCTCGTACAATGGACTGTATGAATTAATCAAGTATCAAACAATCTTTTCTATATTTTTCATACAATAGCTTCGTTATAAAAGAGACCGTAATAATGCGAAACAAATCGGAAGGAAATATGACGAAAGTGAAAGATAATAAGGGTTCGTGAAAAGAAATGGGACAATGCACTTGTGGCCTAAGGCCACTCATTCGTAAGAGGAATGACTCGGAGACTGCTTGATACGCTCCTGCTATCAAATCCAACTGATGTGGCCAAACAATCAAAATCCATCAAAGATTTTTGTTTAATTAAAAATTCTTGTCTCTGCACAATCACCGTTAACTTGCAAACATAAAATATATTATATAAATTATATATAATATATATAATATATATAATTAATAATTAATATTATAATTATAATATATATAATTTATATTATATATAAATTATAAAACAACAAGGAACAAATTAAATAGAGATTTAAATTGTGGTGCGATAAACAAATAACGAGATAATCACCCTTATGTAGCAATAGAGTTTTATTTCCCTAAAGAAAAGTAATATTTTGTCGGCAATAAAATTTTATCTCCAACCCCGAACGGTGCAATTAAAACAAAAGAACAGGCTTTTGGCAAAATAATAATCTCCAATTAGCGAGGGCACAAATACTGGACCTAATCCTATTTAAAAACAAACCGCAGAGAAACTTTTATAATAATTTAAGCTTTGCATTCTTATTAGGGCAATTATAATACTCTACCTCGTTCCAGGAGAGCGCGCACTCATTATTATCGTGGGATTTCAACTGCCTAAAACAAAAAAAAAGCAAGTCGTTGGAACATAAATGGGAGAAGGAAGGGATGCGCTTCTCGTCGATATTAGCATTAAATCCATTTACATCAATTTCTGTCTGATATTAGTTGTTTAAGTTTGTAAATTCATAATAGGAAATGTGACGAGGAAAGGGTGAAATCACCCCGTGCCGTGATGTGCGGTTCTGCCATTGTGTCTTAGATCCCTAATCGATTCCTCTAATAACAAGTGTTTGAAGGGGCATGTTATTAAACAAGGGACATTTCGCTTCATCAGCTCGTTTATTAGTTATTAGGGGGTTATTCGGGATAAGGCGCCACACTAAGTGGTTGCACAAGCAGTTGTTTTGGGAAACGATTACTTAAGCTATGAATTTAAAATGTGGGGCTTCCGAAACGAGCCATTATAAGTTTAAATTAGAAAAAGATCGTCGATTGAGCATGATGGAAAGTTCCGGGACGACTTTGGGAAAACTCCCGACTAATCCTGTTGCGACTCATCAATAATGATCGGTGCTAAAAGCATTGCCGTAAATCGGTTTAGTTCTATGCAATATTTATTTGATTCGATGAGGTCATTTGAGTGACCCTTTCGGACCTGAAATCAGAGTTGGAAAGGGTTCACGAACGCTCTCTCTAATCTACAATGGGATTTGAGTCGGTAATTAGCGACGGTCACCGGAAGCAATTACCTAATACCTACAGCTTGCATTCTCCAAACTGCTGAATTGCTCTCGAAGGAAAAAAAATGTCCATCTATTTCCTCTCCTGTTCTCCGAATTGTGGATTTCCGGTAAAAGGTCGAGAGGGAAACTTGTTGAAAAGGGCTGTTTAATCTATACGGATTGGCTATCTAAGACCTGACTACAAACGAGTTTCTAATTTGCGAACTCACTCGGATAATTTGAAAGCAATTCTGTGTCAGGCATTTACTCTGTTTCCGATGGGGCGCTGGCCTGTCGATTCCCTAATTATAACGAATGTTACCGCAGGATGATGCATGCTCTAGAATAGGTTTCGGATAGTCCGCTATTCAATGCGAGTATGCGAAAAGAGGGTTGAGAGCGAAGCATCACTCATCCAGATTAAAACCTCTCGAAATATGTAGCTTCGAACGCGATACCTAATAAACCTAAAGCGGGTATCCATGATACCGCCTCATTTGCATACAATACAAATTATAAAATCATCGGTTCAATTTAGCCGAGAACAATGAGAAACTGGCCCTCGGCCTCGTAACGCCACTTCAATCGAGTGCTTCTGACTTTTCAGAGACCTCCAAAGCTGATTATCGGACGGAAATTACTTTTTTATACGAACTGGAAGTGTAGTCTCTCACTACATCAACGGATTTAATTTCTAAATGTCAGCAGAAAGCTTAAACAGAAAAAAGCTTTCCTTTCAAAACTCCACTTTAACTAGTTTTTATTTGATTTTGGAATCAAATAAATGGAGTTCAGAAACTATTTTCTAACATACTAATTTTAATTTTAAAAAACCTAGTAATTTTTTTCTGTAGAGTGCAGTGCCTTTTATGTAGAAAATACAATTAAAAGTTATTAAGAAAAGTTGTCTAAAATTAATATCTAGGCCCCTATACCAAATTTTAAAATCATCGGCTAACTATGATGTGTTTGTGTTTTTTCACAAATCAAAGAATTTTATTTTTAACAGTTCTTTTATTATGGAAGAAAAGAAATTCACATTTACAAAATATGTTAAGGATTACAAATTTTTACAAAAGAAAATAAAAAATCATAGTTGGCCGGTGATTTTGAAATTTGGTATAATGGCCTAGACCTTGACTCTAAACAACTTTTCTTGATAACCTTTTGTCGTACTTGCCACATAAAAAACACTTTACTCTACAAAAAAATATTTTTGAAAATTTCCAAAACATGCTTGATTTTTGTAAATAAAATTATGTTAGAAACTAGTCTTTAATCAAGCAAAGCTGAAACCAAAAAATAAAAATTTAAATCATTTATTTTATCTTTTACATTAATAATGACCCTTATTAATGAACAATTTGGTATCTGGTAGGCAATCAATTATACATTTTAGAAAATTTTGTCCTCATGTGAATTTGGAGTATGAAGTTTATAATTCATAATATTGAGCTTTACATTATTACGATCAATTAATAGTTATTTATTATACAAGCGGATAAAGTGACCGTTTAATGAGCTGTTCATTAACCGCGCAAGCTGCGCAGCAGCGCGCGCGTTAATAACAGCGAATTAAACGGACACTTTATCCTGCGAGTGTAATACAACATTTTATTCGATTTTGTCTTATAAACCATTCGATTTTAAAAATAAAAATATCAGTCATCAAATCGTCAGACATTTAAAAATTTCATGATTATCCTAATTCCTATACGGCGACCATGACAACGACTTGTTTTTTTATAAACAATGTTGGAAAAAAAATTGTGTTGTGAGTGTCACTACGTTTTCTGTGGAAAAAATTAATAAATAATTTGTGCGAAGAAGTGCATTATGATGTTCTTTCTGATGTGGAACGTTTGTTGGATTATAGTGATGCCATACTAATGGATAAACTGCTTTTTCAAAATCATCTGTTGCACCTTGTCCAAATCCTGCGCTAAACACACAGTTATGGAAGCGTGAATTTTGAATGTGCAACAGTTCAAAATAGCAACATTTGTATTGTTGCTCAAATACCGATTGAGGAACTTTAGAATCTGATGCGATAATCATTTTTATTGTAATTTTAAGTAAAAATATTGTATGTTTAAAACAGCGGATTAAAATTTTTAATGCGCCGATTATTGACGTTTTAATGCGCTGCTTAAATAAACAAAATAAAGAATGACTTTAATAGTTAAATATGATTTGACATAAATAAACGTCATTTTATAAGGCAAAATCGAATAATAGTAGATTATGAGTAAAAGTGATTGTTTATGTGGCGAAGCTGAACGTTCATTTTGCCGAACGGAGTGAGGCAAATGGATTCAGCTGAGCCACATAAACTCACTTTTACTCCAAATATACTATTTTATCTGCAAACGATCACCTCAATAATCAGGACGCTTTGCAATAAAATCATAACAAACGTCACGCGTCAGTTTCGGAATGTTTTGAGATTTGACAAGTGTGGATTGATTTAACTAGTGAATAACTGGTGTAGTTTATAGTGCAAAATGTCGAATGCTGATAGTCTACCTTGTACCTCTCCAGAAAATGCTGAAAAAGCGAAAGGGATAAGAAAGAGACAACAGTGGTAAATGTCAAAGTAAGTGTCAAGTAAAAGTGAAAACGCCTAGGCGTAAAAACAGTGTTTTTATTCCATGTCTGAAAATTAAAACTTTTACCTGTGTCATTTAGTCATAAAAGTGGTCACTTTTGTGACGTTTGCAGATAAAAATATTTTTTATTAAATAACTAACGGTTTTTTTTTAATTTTGGCGTCAATAAAGCTAACCATGAAAGTTTGATTGTGAACGAACCATCATGTTGGAAGATATCAAACTAACATTTGACACCGCGCCGGGCGTATTAGAAATTGTGGTCCGTTCACAATACACTCAAATTACCGCCAACTATGACAAATTTAAATAAACGTCTGCTATTAAAAAAATATGTATTGATATACATTGATTTCGCGACTTCACAATTGACTGATGGCTATAGCACATAAATATTTTTTATTTTGTACTCAATGTTAAAGATTGCTTTTATCAACTAATTTCAGTAGATAAAGTAGTTTTTTATCGTTTAGTGAAATAAAGTATTTTTTATCTACTGTTTATATTCCAAGAAATTCTGGTAGGTGAGTACAAAATATAACGAAATATTATACACGACAATAAAGACTACTCGTGAAAAAAGTCCACTCGTAAGTTCGTCACTCGTAGACTCGTAGATAAACAATTTCTTTACCGTCTTGTATAATAAATAACTATTTCTACTTTGCGTTCGTTTAAGGCCCAGTACGAAACTGTTTTGGGTATAGTACTGAACAAATAGTTATAAAAACTATACTAAAAAGAGGAAAATTTAGTTTTATAATGTTGGAGACCAAACCGTTTCTCTATCGAATTATCAGTGCAAATCAAATTATTTAAATACGAAATTTTTGCTGTTTGGTTTAATTAATCATTGCAAGAAATATTCAGAATTAACATTATGATTATAGTGGTGTTTACGGATACTGTTAGGTCATATGACAAAGTAAAATAAAAGGTACTTACTGCTACTTTTGAGACTTTTGGGGTTATGTAGGTTTTGTCGTCAACTTACTGAACAATTTTTGCGTGATCTCACATGGAGGAAATTGTTCATGGTATTTGCCGACAAGGTCCGTATTTCTAAAGGCGTACATTGCAAAACGTCTTCTACATCTTCGAAATTCATTTTTACGAATAAAATAATGAGATTTCAAATTAATTTATTTCATGGCCACCTAGCCCCCGCGCAATGTTGTCAACGGCCGCATAATTCTCTACATTCCGAAATTTTAATTTTTTTTTAAAGTGCAAAGTAGAAAAAATACTGTATGATGATATCTCGCTGCGCTCGTTGTGTCATAAACCCGTGCGTGCACTTATTAAACTCATATCATAATATACAGGGTGCGCCAGAACTCGTGCCCCAGAGAAAAATGTCAAATGCCGGGGGCAATAGGTCGCCAAAAAGTGCAGCCGAAGAAGTAATTTTTGCTTGCATAAGAAAGTTATTTGACTCTTAAATCCACCAATCCCAGAAGGGCACCTCAGGGTGTGATTAAAAAATTATATCCGTTGCTAGTTTACGAAAATAATACTAATCTGCCCAGAATCTTAAAAAATTGCTGGTCTACTGTAATTTTGAGTTTGACATTTATTAATTTTCGTGATGTGGATGACATAACCTGCTAGTTTCCAGTATTTTTCTCACTGAAAAGTATAATGAGGTAAGGACCGTTTTACATGTTTATGTCAGTCGAATGACAAATCGTCCAAAATTACGTGTCCGTCAGTATAGTATGGAACACATGTTTGTCAGTCAATATTTAAATTTATCTCCAATTTAATGCCCAAATTCTTTGGTGAAATTTTAAACTCTAAAATAAATGTCATCTGACACAAGGTATTCGAAAGATCCCTATCATTTCTTTAACAGAATTGCATTGTCGACTATAAATAGACAAATGAAATAAATTTTTTAAATTTAATTTGACATTTATGGATGTTTGTTGTTATTATTGAACATTGATGCCTGTAATGTTTCCAGTTAATATTATCTTCGCGGGGCAACAAAACAGCGAACGAAGATGGCAACAAGAAATCGATGCAATGATATAAAACAGCACAATTGAATCGTTATTGCGACGCCGGTATTGTTAGCACTAAACTTTACGTCTTATTTTTATAATGGAAGATAAAAATTGCCATTTTGTTCAGTTTAACATCGTCGCTAAAAGTTATTGTAGCGTTTTATTTTTACGTTGGTGTCTTCAACAAAACATTAAAATAAGTTGCAGCGTGTTTTTGTTACAAATACAATTTTTTTCCACCCTACCTAGGGAGATTTATTATTCGTGAAAGCTCTGACGAGTGACCTTCCGGGAGACCCACGGCTATGTCTTTTGATGCTGGCAACAAACAGTTTCCTTCTTTAATATAATGCACGCCCCATTGTGTATCCCTTGAAGGTGTCCCATCTTTGTTGCCTTTGGTGGATAGGATATGGAGATGCGAACAAAGCCTGATTTCAAGTGTACTTAGAGAAATGAACGTTATATTTGTATACGAGTGGTTTTTTCCGGAATTCCAAACCTGCTCTGCAAATACATAAGATGTAATTATCATAATGAACACGTCCATTTGTCACGGCAAAGCTGTTTCGGTCTAATCCCCTGCGTTTTCCTTCTTGAACATATTTTATGATACCATTTAAATGCAAAAGTTTGGACAAACACAGGATCAAATAAAAGAAAAAGACTTTTTGTTATGTACATTGAGGCAACAATAACATCAATCAAAATAATATCAGTATCATTTCGAAAAAAAATGTGAGACTTTAGTTCCACAGGGAAGCAAAATGATATTTGGAAGTCTAGCATTGTTGTATTATTTGTTGCATACGTCAAAGATAGTTTTAAGAAAACCATCATAGTTGTCTTCTGGGAATCGATGAATATGAGCGAGTTTGGTAAAATGTTAAAACTTGGTTCAAGTTGTCTGATCAGTCTGACAAAAGTAAATTTACCATCCACTTAAATATTCTCATGTAGTTGTTCCCGCCGTCCTCTTTTAAAAAACCTTTTAATTTTAATCTTTGAAAAGCAAGTAAACAAACGGCATAGATTTTGTTACATCATTTATTACTTCTAATGGAAGCGAAGTAAGCAAAAAATAAAAATCCACCCTCTTGCTTTATTTGTGTCGTTCAGCACCTAGGTTGAAGCGAGACGAATCGAGTCAAAGTATAAGCGGATTAGTTGGTCTAAGAAAGTAAAAGAAATAATCAGGGAGAGCTTTTCGATGGAGAGATCATTAATTAGACGTGTGACCGATTGAAGGGCAACACTTGACACGTTTCGCCTGCCTTCTTAATTAAAGGAACTTGCTTTGCTTGTCACCGCAATTCTGTTAACAAACCTTCACCAACTTTTAGTGGTTTAAAAGCACCTCAATTTGTCTGAGACCGAACGTTTGGAGGTTACACAATATTCGTGCTCGCACAAACCTCCCGAATTTTACGGAGTATGCTTTTTATTTGACTCATTTCGTTTTCACGAAAAAAAATTACTTGATGCGTGAGGTATTCTTTACTTTGAAAATTAAAAATATAAGTTTGAAAAACTCAGTCAGAAATAATAATTGCCAATAAAAAAATATGCTTTTATTATTATGTATTTTTCTAATTGTTGTGTGTTTTATAAATCGATATTTTTTCTCCGAGGTTAAGGACTTTATCCGGCAGCTTTCAATTTAATTTTAACAGTATTACGAGACGGCTAAAGCTAAGGACATGCCAAATTTAATTATTAACAACCACGCAGAACCTGGCAGCTCCGAGTCCTTCCCTTCTATGTTTCTCCCAGTGACCAGCAACGTCACAATAATCCGGTCTTCTGCTCGAACAACTTCCAAAGCTGCAATATGTCTTCAGATGTGGATGGCAATTTAATTACGATCTATATGTTATAATTACGGGAATTTATAAAGATTTAGTCAGGCCTGTTCGGTTATTAAAACGGCCTTCCCGGATCTTCCCTCGTATTAAAGCTACTCTGTTTGATGTTTATTGCGGTACTTACTAATATGAACCGACCAACCAGAAGTTATGTGCAAGCAGCCATAAACAAATTTAATTTATGACCTTCTAATTATTTGCAAATAAGACGGTAGATGAGAAGAAATTACTGACTTTAACTCATCCGAAAAATACAGGGTAGTATCAAAAAATTTCTTTTGGAGTGAATAAATTGATATGTTTTTGTCATCTGGCAACTAGCAGGTTTCTAGAACAGGAAAAGACGCAATTTCGTCCCTCTGTTTGAATTTCCCCCATCGTTCCACCCTATCTGACCCAATTCAGGATATTGCGCAACGTTGCATTATACTGCGTAGCTGACAAATTTCCAATAAATCAGTAAAAATTATCAAAATTCGAGCTGATTGGTTTAATAAAATCTCCGATGCAGTACTCCTGCAGTGCTCACTGCAGATGCTGCAATGGCGCAGTATCAGGACAAAACAGTAGTAGGGAGAAGCGTTGAAGGATGCTGACTCAAACTTCTTCGAATTATTCAATCTATTCGCTCTCGATTGGGCCATCTGCATCAGCTTTATGACCGCTTTAACGTCCTACAAGTGTTCCATATTGCGCGTTTTGCGTTTCATAAGGCGAAGGCGCGTCTCTCGCAACAACGTGCTAAATAAAGAAAACAGACAATGTACATGCGACACACTGAATAAGCAATTTTATTTCATGGGGTGTGAAGAATCAAATCATTCTGATTGAGGCGTGACTGGGATCTTATCGGGTGAGAGCTTTTATACAGAGCTTTATCTGTAAATTGCGACGCGCACATGTGGATGTATGCGAAATCACACGCTCGCGAATCTGCAAGGCTTAAAGCATTGACGACACTTAGTGCTTTCTATCATCCCCAAAAAAAAATTAAATTTATGTTCATAATAACGCAATAATGAAAACATTGTTACCTACTTAACTCGAGAGCAATTCCATTACCCGTAATCTGTTAGCCCACAAATCTCTCTTCGTAATACAGATTAAGTTTGCTAGTTGGTCAATTAGACGAAATGGTAATTTATCTGCCATTGTATTCAATGGTATTAGAACATTAAAATGGCTCTAGTTGCTCCTTAACAATTAGTAAAATGAAATGTAAATGAATAAATAAGAGCTGTGCGTGCAATTTTTTTTCAAAAATCCCTGTCTTGGTATTCGTCGCAAGTACATCAAAATTGGATTTCGACTTTCTAAATTAATAAAGTGAATTTTGCAGATTACATTTTTCCGGAAACTGAGGCAGATAAACGGCCGAACAAATTGGGTTAGACCAGGAGCTAATTGCGGAGCTTATCGCGCACTCTACTAACTCTAACTCAATCCGAAGGCAATTGGCTGCCAGCAGAGCATCATTTCATTATTTTCAATGCGATAACCGATTCTGATTCCCATTCTTGGCAGCAGAAATGTGTTTGTACATGTTATTTGTTTTTATCATTATGTTATTATTGTAGCTTGTTCGCTTACATACAAATTAAGTCTTGTGCATTATTATTTGTTGACGCAAAGTCTGGCAGCAATTTACTTAAGATTCGCTTCAGAATACCATACTGTATTGAGAACCTTTGTGGAATTACGACTAGAAGTTTTGTTTAGAAATTTGCGCATAAATTTACCGTGCATACAATTTAAATCCCTTTATCTTAGAATAGAGAAAATGCTGGTAATTAAATTACGAACATGTAAGTCTTTATGATAATTGAATGCGTCACTTCGTAGAAACATATTCTTGCATACCGGAAGAATAATAAATTACCTTTTAACTAAACTCAAAACTCGTAGTTTAAACTTGATAAAAATAAAATATTTTGTACTCGTGGAGTACAAACATGTTATGTAAGACAAAATGTGATAATATCCTTATATGAGTATATAAATCTAACAGAAAATGGAAATATTATGTTAAATATGTAAATATTATAGCACATAAAATTATGTTTTCTCAGAACAAAGAAGTCTTTTATGTATGAATAGTTCAGATTAAAATTTGAAAACAAACATTGCACTTATAATATGGCTTTATAACGACAATTTTAATTTTAAATGTTTGTTATTTTAAAGCCTACTATAAGCAAAAATAAAACTGTTTTAGTAAAAATCTGAAAAACTACTTGCATTAACTTTTGGTTGCCGTAAAAAAAGTTTAATTTGTTTCAAGACCATTGACTCTTTTTATGACGACATGTTTTTGCTGTTTATACTGTTTCTATAGTACATTTAGGCTTACTTCTTATGTTGCCTTTAAAATACTCTTCATCTATAAAGTACAGCGATGGACAGTGAATTTCGACCACCTAATTTCCGTGAATTCACCAAAATTCACTGTAGTCTGTGCTTTATAGTCATAACTGACATTCAAATACGTATTGTCAAATTTAATCAAATTCGAATATGCCCTTAGTAAATGCGTTTAATAAAATGAATAATAAAAATTATCTCCCTGGTACAAGAAGCTATGTCCCAAAGACGTGTCTCTATACTTTTGGGCATACCAAGGACTACTATTTCAAAGGACAAAAGTAAAAAGTAGAAAGAAGTATCGAGCATTTTGTCAATATGACAAACGTTAATCAAAATTCTTAAACAAGGTTAGAAAAACCTAAAGAATAATTTACACTTTTAATCGGTCAGCAAAATTGGGTAGGCGAAATTCACTAACCATCACTGTACGTCGTCAATAGCAACGTATCTTATATATTTTTTGTCAATTTTGACATACTTCTTTAATGAATTCTGAATTTAGTAAAATTTTTAATTCAACATTAGTGTTAAAAATCTTAAATACAACACGAGTTTGATAATTTAAAAATCTCAGCCTATTAAATTCTCGCTCCCTCCGGTCGCTCCAATTTAAACTACGACCTCGATTTTTAAACTGTCTAAAAAACTCTAGTTGTCTTAATGGCTATAACAAACAAAATCTAAATAAAAATATTGATTAGGTACTAACAATTTTAAAGAAATATAAAATAATTCAGTCAAGATGACAAAATCGAGATTACAGGAGGAAAACGTTGAAGGTGCATTTTTGCAGTTTTCAAGAAGTGGTTTTTTTAAATTCTAGGGACTATTAAAGCGTTTTTATTAAGCATGATGTTTGTTTCAATAATTTAAATGGCCAGTAGAGTTTTTTCTCTATAAATAATTAGACATTAAAAATTAAATAAATATTTGAAACGAAATAAAAAGCAACCTGGACAAAACCCTCATGGTTCTTCAATGTGATGCTTATTTACAAATGCCATTTTTTATAGAATCTATGAGGTTTTAGAATGTAAAATTTGAGGTGTTGTTAGTGAAAGTCATAACCCCACAAATGCCATTGGAATCTCCAATTTGATAAAAAATGAACTCTCGTCACTTGTATTTTGCCATAGAATCATAATATGTTTTGACAGTGTTAATTAGAGTTCCTATATTATATAGGAACTCTAGTGTTAATAAAGTTAACAAATTTTTATATTTTTTTGAACATTGAACAGGAAAAATTAATTGCAATTACCTTAGTAGATGTGTTTTAGAAAAAAAAAACAAATGTCTGTCATTCTGAGCGGCATAGATAAAGTCTGTTTTTTCTTTAAATGGAAATTACCAAATCAAAATTTTGGTGAAAAAATTGGTAGCAGCTTGTCTCCATAGCCGCAAATTTTGTTTGCTCTTTGTTTTTGTCCCTAGAAATTTTGTTAAAAAATTATGGTTATATTGTCAAATTGAGATGTTGTCAAAATTTTGACTTTTATTAATCTTGTGTGCCTGTTTGCTCTTTGAAAGCGCTATAATTGAATATCTGAGGACAGACATCATTATCTCCTAAGGTCTAAAGACAGAATTCAGTACTTAGTAATAATTTTGATAGAAACACACCGCAAGTAAGTACAATGTTGTGGACAAAAATGAGGATCTTGCTTCAAAAACTTTGAAGAAAAAGGATGAATATACAGAAAAAAGTTATTTAGCAAAAGATACAAGTAGGTATTATGATGATTGGCAATAAATTTCGTGTAATTTATTGAAATGAGCGCAAAGTCGATGCAGTTTATAAATTCTTCTTCAGCGTTAGTTTTAAAATTGTTACTTTTTCAACTCATTCCTCAAAAACGATGATGAAAACGATTTTCTAACTTCCTGCTTGCGAACTATTCCTTTCCAAATTTCTAAAAACTGTTAGCGGCACCGAATTTGTTCTTTTTTTTGGTGTTGTCGTCTCAAAATTTTCTTACACGATTTTTTGTGTTGACGTTTAATGACATTGTTTTCAAATTAATTCAAAAAACCGGAACTGCCAACTTCTTTCATTAAAATTACCATGAATCAATTTACTAGTGGTGCCAACGTTAAGACTGTTTCGCATTTCCATTTAAAAAAACAGACTTTAAATCCCTCGATTTTAGTTCTATTTAGAAAAACAATAATATATCTACTAATAATATCCTCGTACATTGAAACTTTTACATTTTTATTTTATTAAAACACCCAAATTTATATTACAAAATAAATATATTGAAAATTGTAGCTAATAAATCCACACATTTTGTTAATCATTTCAATGGGCGTGTTAGTTGAACAAAGGCAAATAAGTCTGCATCACGGGAGACCGGAATCCCGTGTGGTGCAACCCTTACAACTTCAAAGGGCCGGTCGAATGTAAATTTCAATTAGTAGGAAATAATGATTCGGCGATTGTTTGTTGGCGTTCTGGAGGGGACGGACCGTCTTGAAGTGACCGCAGAATGATGGAGGTGTTTACGGACGTTCGTCAACGGAGAGGCCATGATTAGTAAGCGGTCCGCTCTAATGAATGCCCTGTGAGGCTTCGGGAAACTTCCTGCTCCTGCCGGGACCACCGTCCGATCCAGATCCCTGAACAATTTCATAATTACGTTGTATTAATATCTTAAGATGTCGCTAAGGATACGCTAATCCCCGGTTAAGAGCGCGCCCTCGCGAGGAGTTACGTTCAAGAGGATCTCCGTTTAATTATGCAATAAGTATGAGATACTTAACAAGGCAATTAATCTTCCTCGGGCGCAATTTTTCATCCGAGACGCTACAAGAGAGGCTTGAACGTCTCTTGTTCGTCATAAACGAAATTTCTAATCGATGCTAATTTCAGATTTTTTCTTCTTTTTTCCTGGTGAGCTTTCGAGTTTCGTTCGTCTGGCAAACTTTTGTTTTTAAATCGATAACACTGTCGTGTAGTGCTTAAATTTGTAGAACAGAGAACACAACATATTAATCAAATAATCGATGAATCTAATTTACCGCTCAGGCAACTACAAATTGACAAAACAATCACATGTCTGCCTTTGTCCCGAACGTCCAGCCATGGCCATTTCGCCAAAGGGTTGGTAAATATTCGTTACGTCCGTAACACAATTTATTCACGCTTTATTCACTTGTTTTCAAACATGCATGTTCGACAGCGTCTAAACTTGATTTGCACAAAACACACACTGCTTTTAGCTATCGATAAACAGTTGGCGAACAATTTCCACTTTTTATTGCAGCTTTAGTTTGTTTAGAGTATTTTTATTACGGCAACTCCCTTTTCAACAAAGAGTTTTATTCTACACATAACTGCCAACTTGAAATAATGCAAACAAATCTATCAAAAACTAGCCATGATTTAAGACTCTTTTCATGATTCTTGCAAAAGATGTATTTATGTTTAAGTTTGAAAAAAATATGGAATATGAGACATTATATCAAAACAGTTTATTTCTGAAATGGTCCGTGAAGTTGACATAATAGTCCGTCAAATTAACAAGATGATCCGGAAATAAGTCTGCAAGTTTTGGTTGTATAGTTTTTCAAATTTTTTCATACCGGATGAATTATTAATAGAAAATCTATTGACAATACTGAATTATTGGCAATCCTACTTTGTTATGCAAGTACAATTGCGCACACAAAAATTTTGGACAATTTGTCAGTAGACATAAAAATGTAAAATAAAATATATGCAAGTAACCTCTCTTTCGGTTAAAAAATGACAACAAATCAAAATAATTTATTAAACTTATACAGAGAAAAATTCAAATTTCAAATAAGATAAGATACCAGAAACATGGAAAAAAAAATGTCCACTGTCAAAAAAAAGACATTTATTTTTGGACATTTGACATTTTTATATGTCTATTTAATAATACTGATGATCTAGTATATGTTTTTTTTTATAATTATTTAGTAAAAGTAGAAAAAATTTGTCAATAAAAGCCACAAATAACATTAAACAGAGTCACAATTTAGGATACAGCTTCCTTATTTTTTCTTCTAATAGCCTGTAGCAAAAAAACTTGGTAAATTCTTTTTTCAATAGAAATAAATAGAGTCAAAGTGCAAAATTTAAACTCTCATAACTTCGAAATTCTTATAAATAGAATTTTTTAACATTTTTTCCATGTTCCTGGTATCTTATCTTACATGACTGGAGCACCCTGTACTAAAACACGTATTATTGGCATTATTGATTCGGAAAATCGAGGCCCCAAAAAAATTTCAACTAAAACTTTCAAATTTTAGTTTCAAACGACAATCATAATAAAAATAAAGCGTGGCTTACATTGACATTCGTTGAACTGAAAAAATGACCAAAATTCCGTGTCCGCAAATGTATGTTTCAGGTGAGGACTAACCCAGCGTTGCCCGTCACAAATAAATGACAATAAAAGTTTGTCGTTTGAATTTAAGAGTCAAGCAAGGTTGCCAAACCAATAATTTTGACTTTTACGCCATTTTAAAGATAAAAATCTCGGTCACTTACAGTCAACTGCTAAAAGATATCAGCAATTTGTAAAAAATGTTTAAAAAATTCTGTTTATAAAAATTATTTTTTTTTCAATATTCCACGTTACTTGGCATTTTTCTCTGAGGCGCAAGTTCTGAAACACCCTGTATAACCTAAAAAATTACGATTTCAGTAAAAATGCCTTTCGACTGGGAAAATGAACTCCAAAGGTATTCGTGATAAAAAAACACAACTTTCGTGCTTTGTTATAAAAATAATCATATTAATAAGTATCTCAAACCACGCTCAAAACATGCTCTCCAACTTGTATTAATTTTAAGTCTCAAAGTTTATTTTTTAAGAAAATGCAATTTATTAAAACCAATAAGAAAACGAGAAAATTAAAAAATTACAATTCTAGCTCCCGTTCTCGTGCTTCTGAAGCGTGTGTATTTTGTACGATCTTTATTTGTTTGTAAGCAGTCACGTTACGAAGACTGAGCAGGGAAAATAATCTTTTATTTCTGATTTAATCAGACGCTTGGCTGATCGTAGACGGCTTCATAAATAAAATAAGATTGAGTAAAAGACAGAAGTGGACACGAATCAACCATTAATTCGAAAATTAATATCGCATCGTTGACAAATCTGTTCCGATGATAAAATCGTCGGTGCGGAACCAACTATTGTAGCGTCCTTGTAGACCGCGTCTCCCTTATAATTGGCTAATTAATTTTCCTAAATGAACCCCCGTGACCGGTAGTTTCAGACAAAGGACGATCCCGTTGCTTTTTTGTCGTAACCATAAATCGACGCTTCCCGACCACACTACACAGGAACTGTCAAAGTCAATGGTGCTAGATTTTGATCGGTGAAAAATATTTTTATGAGCGATTGGGAAGCGAGGTGTGGGAGATTTAGGAGGACATTGAACGTCTGTAATTGAATTAAAATAGACACTTTCGTGAAAATATGTAGATTAGGGAATTAACATTCCAGTCGCAATAGTTTTGTCTTCTGTTATTTGTTGCTTTAAAATGCAGTCGTTTGAATATTCGATATTTAACGAGGGCTGGTATTAATGAAACTATAAAAAACACTACGTCCTGAAATTTGTCTTTTCAAGCTTTAAATTTTATGTTTTTCAGGTTTTGCCGAAGCACTCCACTGTCAATGAAGTAGCTTAATGGAACGATTTCGATTAAAGGCTATACTATACTCTTGGCATCTTTATCTTTTCGATACTCTAAGTCCGTATAATCGGCAATTTTCAATGCTCGCCTCCTCAACTCCATAAGTTGATGCAAATCCCGCCTTCGGCGACATCTAGACGTCGTTAGTTTGCATGAGATCAGCCCGTTACAATCTATATGCTCCAAGCTTTTCCAATTTTAAAAATAATCCCAAAACTGGTGACCCCGCTACTAAGGGCTTATCGCCGGAATATGTTTCCCATTTCTGGGACATTGACAATAAGTCAAGCTTATTACGATGCATAAATCGCTAAAGGTCCATTTAAGACGGAACCAATAACATTCTTAAGACGGATGTTCTTCCCTATTACCCTCAGATAACGGCAACAAGCCACTAAACATGATATAGTGAGGGAGGAAGACTTAACATTTCGCGACCAGGATATTAACTTACCTACATAAGATCAGATGGCGGATCGGTTCGAGAATTTATGGGAATTGTGTGAAGATTATTTCGTGTTTACTGGCATTTTTTAGTTGGAATTTTTTTATCCCTCTACTGCTTATGATTATGACCTATATAAATATATAAATCTGATTGTATTTTACAATCAATACAAGTAAAATAATAAATAAATATCATTATCAGAATGAATCATCATCCTCGTCATCGGTCATCATCCGTACTTTTTAACCGCTAATACAACCGAGAGAAAAGGGGAATTACTTTTCTAATGACAGAAGTGTTATTTACACTCAAATACTATTGTTTCAGTTCCCATAAAAGAGCAGCTAATACTAATAGTAGTTCATAAGGTCTTTAGTTCTCAATATAGGCAGTCTCAGCCTTATTGATATTAAGCCATCAAAATGAAATTAACGGTCATATTCATCCTTGGTGTATTGTTGGTGAGCGTATTTGTGGGACAAAGTGAAGCTAGGTGGACGGGCTGGAGAAAAATTGTAAGTTTAATTTTTTAAATTTCTGTTGTACTTATTAACATTTTTTTACATTTATTCTACATAGGAGAAGGCAGGAAAACGGGTCTTTGAACATTCGAAAGAAGCACTACCGGTTGTTCAAGGTTATGCAGCAGTAGCTACCGCAGTGGGAAAGAAATAACATAAATCTAAAATATTTGTTTTAGATTTTCATTTTAACATTCATATTTATTATAATTATTTATTCAGTGATAATGCATATTTTTTTACATTGTTATACAAAGTGGAATTTTTAATTGGAATAAAATTCATTACTTAAATATAAGCGATTTTTGTAAAAAATCCTGAAACAGGTCGATTTTTACTTTTCCTTGTGCATCGTTTATGTTGGCGCATGGTGTTCGTTTTTCGAGCCCCACCATGGGGATTTCAGTTATTATAAGAGATACGAGATCGAATAAATTAGGACAAAGTTGCGTATTTTTATGCTAGGCTGAACAATAATCTAAAAGAAAATTTAATGTGTCATTTTTAGTTTTTGAATTATTGGAAAAAACTGAAATTTGTAATTTCCGTTTTTATTTTTTCAAGCGAAAACTAAAAGACCTACACGTTTTTAACTAGGACGTTCTTGAGGCACTTTTTTACAAGGAATCTAAATCTGTCATCGTATTTTCCAAGGCGCACTTGATATCAAAGTTATAACACTATTCTATTCTATTCTATTCTATTTCGATGCATTTTTCTCTAAAATGGAGATTTCAACTTTTGTCATTATTATTTTAAACAAAAAAATACTCTTACAAAACGTTAGGTGACAAATTAAATAAAACTTTTAAGTTGTCACAAAATTCCGTCAAAATCCCGCCAAAGCGTCGCCGCGCCGTCGTCTAAGCTACGCGCCAAAATTAGGAAAAGAGACATCTGGCCCATCAACTGTAAACTATTCAAATGGGGAAAACATTGAGGTTTTAGTACCATCTATTGGCGGCTGATTTTCTCCTATAACAACTGAGATCCCCATGGTGGAGCTCGAAAAACGAACAGCCCTGTATATGGTTTTTATTTATCTGAGCATACCATACATGTTGTTAATAGTGCCTTTAAGGTGCTAGGATATACAGGCTGAGTCACATATGTATAATAAAGACAATGACCGATTTTCAGACGCAGCCCAAAATACATTCTCAGATGCCACTATGTGTTACTTGATGTACCGTTTGAAATTTTTCGAAGTTTTAAACATAGATATCTGCAATAGCTTTGACAGTTTTCATAACTTGGCGTTCTACGGTGTACCTTTGACGGTACAGATTTAGCCCCACCATATTTGTGGTATTCTCCATACAGGCTCTTTACGGTCTTGGGGTTGAAATTTAAGTGACATGATATTCACGATAGAAGAACACTAATACGCTATATAAAACAAAAATTCACGCTATATGCGATATAATTCATTTTATACTATTTGTTTGAGAACTGCTGCTCCGGCAGCATTAATGGTCATTAGTATCATTACCTTGTGTTTCACCGTAAATCATAATCACGACAACCAATTTATTATTTTAATATTTGTCATACATGTTCATAAATTTGAAAAAAAATTAAGGAAAACGAATCAAACCTGTTGGAAACCATTTCGCTGGAAGAGATTAAACAGAAGATCTTCGAATTTTGATAAAAATTAAAACAAAAGCAGATCAAATGATGACAGTGTCAAAGCTATGAAGTGACTTTTCTCTTTTATTGTCATGGATACGATTTTTTATCCGTTGCAACCATACAATATTATCTGAACAAGGAAATAATTCCAGTGACCCTCAAACCATGTACCAATATTTTGAAGGTTAATAGCATTCTTAATAATAACAATTGTGCGAGTTTTTTTCTCGGCTACAGTATTTCTGTACTCTTCTATTACTAGGTCAATTTTCAACTCCAAGACTGTAAACATCCTGTAAACCAAGAAGTTTAAATACATTTCGAATCCAAGAGGAAATAAAAGTGGAATTGATAACTCTGTCATATTTAATGCATGACATATCAACAATCACTTTGATTTAAAATTAATATTTTAAACTTTGCAAAGGCAACAAAATCCAAGTTATCTGTGAGAATGTATTTTGGGTTGCGTCTGAAAATCGGTTAGGGTCTTTACGATATTTCTTTATTATATTTTCTCCGAATAAACGTCCAATGTCAAATTTGACAGATGCCTGCGATTTGTGAGACCATGGTCATTTGTTGTGGATATCATCCATTCAAAATCCCTACCTTTTGATTTCAGAGTTGTGCAGTCCTCAGTTTAAATTTAAATATCTTTGAAACGGTCCATTTTAGGGGTATTAAAGGTTATACGTTTTTTATTCGAAATTGATTACTCTATCGATTTGGGCAATAAAAAATTGGTGTCAAGGGAGTAGAAAAATGGAAAAACACAGAAAATGTGACCTGCAACTGCTGGAACCGGAAATTGAGTATGTATCCAGTTTTCGTGATTACCAGTTCAAAAGGTATAATACAAAAAAAATTGAATGTAGTAAAGAAGAAAAACAAATTATTACACTTGGGACGACCACAACTGCAAAAGGTCGCATTTTCACTGCCATCGGGTCACAGACTATAATCCCCTTATTGACGCCCTCGTCAACCACTTCTTCACATCAAAATTCTTGTATCGAAAGACATGTTTTTCGGAACATGAAGCCAGAAGAAAGAGAAACCCCAAATAAATTTATCATGAGATGTAAGTCACAAGCAGATAAATGCCTGTTTGTAAGATTGGAAGTGGTGAAGAAGAAGCTCAAGGAATCAATATTAAAGACAAAGTAATTGATATGTGGACACCAATCGAGTTAAGAAGCTTTTAGAAAACGAATTCCCCTGAGTGAAGTAATAGGACAATGTCAAATATACGAACAAAACCAAAGTAATATTATGCAAAAGAAAAATATTTCGCAACCCGATAGAAATGAATACCAAGTTAACCACATTAAAAATTCAAGGAAACGCAAGCTCAAAGAAACTACAGAATGCCCCCGATGTGGTTTCAATCACAACATCAAAGAGATAAAAAACTGCCCCGCTATCCCCCGCAAAGTAGAGAAAAAACTACATGAATCACTTGCTGATGATGTTATAGAAAGAGTAAAAAGAACCAAGCCAGTAGATTTCCACGATGGTAATGGTTTTCAATTCAGATGGGGTTTGATATAAGAATTTGTGTAGATATGAGGTGAACATTACCAATTTTTGACAACATCATGACAAAATTGAGAAGGGCCTGTTACTTTTTTCACTTAGACCTAGTCAGCACTTACCACCAGCTAAAACTCGAAGACAAAAGCAGACCCATCACTAGATTTATCACCCACAAATTTAATTATTGAGATTCAAAAAGCAAATCTTTTAAAAACTTGTAATATTGTAAAGAAATGTCTCAATAATAACGAAAAACATAATATCGTAAATAATAATTCATTAAGTTTCGAGGCGGAAGAGCTGTAGTGACGCTAGATGGAAAGATTTAAGGAGTTTTTTTACATTAATCTCATTTCAAACAATTTATCAACATCATTACTTGATAGCAATATCCGTAATGGTGAATCTTGCCTGACTGCAGGTCTAAACCGTCGGAAATTATGTGGTAGAAAATTATATGTCTTGAACAATTGTCTGCCAAATAATTTCCTCATTTTTGCCGGGTCAGATATAACTTTTTCACAACATTTTATTCTTTATTGGTCATCTCTGACGCTGTTTTGATAGCAAAACCGTCTAAACACAGATAGCGAATTAATTAAGTCAGTTTACGCATTTTCCCTTTGGTTTTCCTTATACTTATCACTAGTCATGTAAATTATTTTGCATCATAAGTTTCCTATAAAAGTCGCTACAAAATTATACGAAAATAATTCCAACGAGTATCTACAAGCAATGAAAACGTCTACTAACATTTTCGTTCTTTTTGCATTAATGTGTTTTGTTCAAGTGATGTGCGCACCAGAGCCAATAAATTGGAGAAGAGTGGTAAACTATTGTTTATTTATAATTTTAATGATTTAATTCACAAGTCAATAATACATAGGGCCGAAGAGGTTGGAAAATTGGACGCCAAGCTGTTCCTGTGATAAGAGACGGAGTCGAAATTTACACAATGCTACAACAACCATCTTATCCATACGGACAACCCCCATATTATTACGGAAATCCATATCAAATTCCACAGGGTTATCAACGTTTCCAATATGACCACCCCGTCCAGATGTACTGATTAATTGAATAACTTTTATGAGTAGTTTAATCAAGTTTATTCAAATTTTGATGTAAAGTTTTGAGTAAAGGAATTGTCAATACATTACCCTTTTTCTTGTGTTCTCAAAAATAACAAACATTTCCTTATATTTCCCGACCACCATAATGCACCATTACTTAATTTAATAAAATTCGAAGAAAATTTGCAGTTTTCTCTGTAACTGAATTATTGTGATACACAAGATTGTGCGTTTTCTTGCTTTGAAGAATTTCCAATTCCATACTTATGTTTATTTTTTGGGCTATTTTTTTTTGTTGCGGAATTAAAATTTCGGGCAGAATTGTCATTTTGCTAATGTAAACTCTAGAACCACCTTTACATTAATAACCTCATTTTTTACTCTTGTCATGTATATGTCATTTTGACTTATTTACTTTCAAAAATAGTGGCATAATAACGTGCAGACAGCAGATCAAAGCGATTACACTTAGTTTAATTAACAAATTTCCTAAAACAGAAAAATTGTTTAATTAACAATTTTAACAACAACAAAAATTTAATTGTCAAATTTCAGTCATGATGACAGTAAGAGGTAGTTTACAGTGAACTTTTTAAAGTGACAGAAAAATACTGCCCGAAATTTTAATTCCGCAACTGTACATAAAGCCCACTCGGATTTTATTGTCCAACCTGGAATTTTAAATTAGACTATACAAACCTTATATTGATGGAAAGCTTGGTACATTTAAAAAATACTTTTTGACATTTTAAAATTTGTCATGTTTAAAAAATCTCAGAAGGCAACTGAGCAGGTTGTTGAGTTCAGTTGGTTGCTTGTTGATTTGTAAATCAATATTGATAAGTAAAAGATAAGTAAAAACGACCTCTATAAAAGTAGTTTGTAATTTAGCATTTAATCCAAAAATAAAATCAAACTGAGTAGATTTTATTTAAGAAAAATACAGATGACAAAATATTCAATTTTAAAACAAAAGTTTCTAATAAACATGTTTCGAAAAATGCTATGTAAAGAAGCTACCTACATCCCCTAAAAAAGGTCCGTTTTTTAAAGGATTTTTCCCAATATTTCAGAATAGATAAAATTTGGTACAGCTTTATACACCTCAACGAATTCCAAGATGAAATGTCGAATTTTTTAATCAGGGGCGTCCTAAACGGTAAAACGAATTTGATTTTTAATTTTTATGCTGTTTATGGTCTGTAACATGAATTTTAAAACTGATTTTACTCAAAATCGATAAGTTGTATCAGCAAAACGCAAAAGACCTTTTTATGAAAAACTATGAAATTTAGAATTTTGTTGCTGAAAGTAGCAAAAAACTACTGTCAATATCTCTAATAATAAACAAGTTATAAAGCTTTTTACATCACCCTGTATCTTTCAAAACAACCGCAAAAATGATTTTTAAAAGTCTTCCAAACGTAACAAAATTATATTAAAGGAAATACAAAAACTTAGAGGGGCAAAACCTAAAACAAATTAGTTTTTATTCTCAAGGCCAATGTCGTATTCTGTGATCACAGCAACATCTTTCAATTAAAAAAATCTTTTATTTCTTATGACTTCTTCTGAAGTTCTTTACCCTCATAAATTCACACTGTGATGATTCAGTCTCATTTGACGCTCTTTTTTGATAAGTACAGATAATTGCATGTTAAATTTTAAATTTTAGATAACTTTCTTAACCCAATTTCCTGCTTGGTTTTTCCTCATTTTATTTCCCAACCACTAAAATTTTTACTTGCATCATTTGGATTATATATAACAGACACTGTCTGTTTGTAAATCAATCATTCCGAAATAAGAACACAACTGGTAAAAATGTCCATCAAAATTGTTATATTTTTTTCCTTAATATGTGTTATGCAAGTGATGGCTGCTCCAAAGCCTATAAATTGGTCACAATTGGTAAGTTTATTTTTTAATAACATAAAAACTTAAAGTAATTTATTGAAATTTATTGAAATAATAGGGACGAAATGCTTTGGATTTTGGCCGCAAAGCTGCTCCTGTGGTTAAAAATGGATGTCAATTGCTTAACGGTGCTCCTCCACCACCCCAGATTTATTACGTCAATGTCCCATATCAGAACCCACAAGGCGGAATTCCAATTCAATATGCACCTCCCGTTTCAAACAATATTGAAGAATTGGATTAAAATTTTATAATAGTAATGACTTGTTTCTTTAATAAAATTATAATTAATTCATTTAATCTCTTATTGTGGTATACCAAATCCTGGAAACAGCACTCCTTTATCATCAGTGTCTTAATTTCACTTTTAAACAAAAAGTGTTTTCCGAGTTACACATATCAAAATGATTGTTAGTAAAGTGTTTCTCTCTTTACTCCTCGCCATCAACTTTTGTGTAATTTTTCAAAATGTAAACTGTCGTTCTGTTCAATATCCAATACGAAGCGATGTAATTGTGACTAAGTATCCATCCCAAACTCAGGAAACAGTATCAGAGACCGAAAAACCAGGGTGGATGGTAATTTACCAAATGGTAGAAACCAAAAATATTTTTGTAAGTAATGTTGTTTCAGAGAAAGACACTTATGAAATTTGGAGAAGTTACAAGTCGATTGGGTAACGCAATGGGAGCTCATGCAACCAAAATAACGTCAGCTATTGACAAAGTTTGTGAAATTGTTAAAACGATAATTCCACTTATCGCTGCCGTTTGTCACGTAGGACAATTTAAATTTTGTACAGCGACATCGGAAGCCCCAGGACAACTCGCGGAAGCTCTAAATCCTGTCAGTTTAAATTTAGACGAACCAGACAAAAGGAGATAAGTCCGTTGTGGAAATATTTTATTTACATTTTTATATAAATTTAATGTCTTTGAAAAATAATTAATTTTATAATTAAACTCTACAATGTATTGTACCCAAAAACAAAAATGAATGAATAACAACTTAAGAAGTAATTATTTTTTTATGATAATATTGTTTGTCAGCTCACATCAATTTACCCATAATAATTAGAGTGTAATAAAAAAATTATGATTTTTTACTAACACCCGGGCACCAAATTTCGGAAAAGAACATAAACAATTAAAAACCGCCTGGAAAAAAATCTAAATTATTAAATTATTTATTAATATATTGCCGCAACTTACTATAAAACCTTTCTTTTTTACAAAAGTTATTTTATTCAATTTTTATCGAAAAAAATTTTCATATAAGTTTGACACAAAAAATCGCAGAACTTAAAAACAAAATAAAATTTCATTCTCAATTCATTTCTCTCATTTCATTCTCTCATTTTTTATAGCACTTTAATTATTATTATTATTTTTTAAAGACAAATAATTTTACAATTATTTGATTCGATACAAAATTAACTTTCATCATTTAAACTTTTGTTAAAAAAAACAAGAGTATTTTTTTTGTTTTAAGAAATAAAGGTATGTATTTTACATTATGTACATACACCCGGGGATAAAACTATTCACCAGTCTGAATGTAACAATGTATTTTGCAAGTATACAGTATGTTCCCGGATTAAGTTTACAAGAGGAAAAAAAACCTTTGATTTTACGCCAAAACTGCAAAGGAAAAACATTTTTAGCTTGACTTGACTTTTAAGGTTCTTTATCTACAACTTTGAAAAATCAAGATTGTGGAACTAGTTTTAAATGCCAGAATTTTTTAATAAAATGTGAATTTTGCAAATTTCTATCAAGTAATTTTTTTATAATCAAAATTCCGAACTTAATAATAGCCAGTTAAAAGGAAACAAATTTTTACCTTTGATTTGACGCCAAAAAAGCAAAGGAAATACTTTTTTTTATAGCAGATGTTAAACTATTTTTTTTTAACTCTTTTGAGTAGATAAACTAACACTTTAACAGCAAGGGTTGTTTTTGATTTATTTGAAACGAGCAAATCTGTAATTAAAACTTTATTATTCTGACTCAGTGGCAAGAAAAGTTTTTTTTTTCTTACTTTTTGGACTTGTATTAATAATCTTTCTTTGCTTTTCAAGTCCCATCACATTGGCGATTTTAATTTTTGACTACGATGTCACTTTGACAATTATTTAATTAATTGAATACTGATTGTTTTTGTTAAAAATTACTGTTTTTTTAGAAGCTGTTTTTTTGACTTGTCATTTATTAAAATTATGTTTTTTTACAAACATTTTTGTTATTTAACTTGGGTTAACTGAAAAAACGATATCTTTGTCAAAAAAATAAAACGCCAATGTGATGAGATTTAAAATGTAGAGAAAAAATTACACTATTTTACACGATTTTTATACCTTAGCTAAAAGTTAATTTCTTATATTTCTTGTACTAATACATCTCGAACTTACAACATAAATTTCACAATTTATTTAAATTTGTTTACAAGACAGATTAGATTTTAGATTAAGTTTTTGGCCGTTATAATTATGTAATCTTTAATTTAGTTAGCGAAAACAACAGACCTTGTAAGACTGAACAGATGATACCTGTAAAAAAACACCAATTTGTGTCTTATGATGTAAAAACCGTTAACAAACTAGCAAAGTCAACAATAAATTAAATCTAACAACATCGAAAACAAAAAAACTATGATGCCTACATAATAATATGAAAATTGACGGTTCTGTTTTTTCTAAAAAAAAAGAAGCTTAAAAAAATCCGAATTCATTTTTATGCTTAAGTTTAAGTCTTTTATCACCATTCGAGAGTTAGTCCCACATTTTTGAATCGCCCCTGTATGAAATTAGCTAATTAATAATTTTCGGTACCAGTAGTAATTTTGTAGGCAAAAAAAAAATCCTAATTATTATAATTAAGTAAATTACATGGAGTAGTTTTTCAAAACATAAACTAAATGAGACGAGTAAAATAAGCATCACCCTTACATATAATTTAAAGAAATTAATTAAATTAATTAAACTTTGTCCGTAATGCAGTTTTGATATCATTATCAGTTACTATAAATTCTAAAATGTAAAAAATGATTACCGTCATTGTTCTAATGTTATTTTTTCATCACAAATCTCATATTTTGTGTTACTGGGTATTGAGTGTTTCTAATTCATTATTTACTCACATTATGTATTTCTGTGGTGGTCGAATATATTTGTTTATATAAGTTTTACAAAAAGATACAAAAACGTAGATTTGTTTATCTAGAAAGTAATTGCAATTTTTAAGATGAGTTAAGTTGTTTACGTTGATTTGAATAAGATCGCGCATCGACAAGCCGTTGAGTTGATTGCAAAAGTGTCAGCTGCTGTAATAAAACGATGGCCCCAAACCCTTTTATGAGCAGATCCGATAGCCACAAGTGCCGAAAGCAATCTTAAAATATATTAAACGTGCCTGTGATAGAACGAAGATGGCCCACTGGCTATTATATTCTTGCTTCCGTGGAAAGTTTTCATCCGCACCGCTTTATCTTGATTCCGTTTCCGCAAGCAAGTGGCTTGTCACCTCTGCGGTATTCTCAGGGAATTTCACTTAAACACAACGGGACATTAAAATCAGCCCCCATCCAAACACAAGTCGCTGCTCTCTGTTAATGTGTTTGTCAAGTTGGCAGATTACAGCATCACAAACACGTTATTTGATGTATCCAAAAGCTCCTCGTCAGCATAGACTGAATATGTGCGCCCTGTTTACACCACATCATCAGAACTTGCGTTAATCAGAGAAGTGCTCCGATCTGAATACTGATGGAGCTCAATCTGCATAACTCGTGAGTAATAGCTCACCCCCTGTGCTTCGTTCACCTATTTATTATCGTCGACAGTGACCAAGACGGCGTCAAGAACTCGCGCACATCCGCATTCGAGGCATATATCCGCAATCTAGATAATCTAACGTGCGGAAACGAGCTCTCAATTCAATCAAGCCCTATTCGGGGGCGTTCGCGGCCCGTTGCGCACTTGTTACAGCCCCAATAAGCGATTCTGGCCCCATCATGGAAGAAAATCGAAGAGTATGTGCCAGTATTAGCATATAATTTCGCATGGCCGAGTCCGTTACTGTGTACTTAAGCTCGTGTGTTCCACGAGGATCGACTAACACAACATTTATTTGACTTACAAATTGTACGCACCAGGCTGTTCCATCAAAAGCTCTTGGCTCAGTTCATTTCTTAATGGAATTATCGCGATGCAATGTTTACCATCGCGGCAGATCTACTCCTTTCGGAAACGGCAATCGTCAGGATGAGGGAAAGGACGATTCTTGTACTCGTGTCGTTAGATAAATAAACGGTTTGCTCCAATCAACAGGGGTTTTAATTACGAGTAATTAATGAAATGACATGGTCCGATTCGAAGCGAGTCGACGCTTATTTATTTGGTGGAAGTGTTTTAACTAGCGTTGAATGCTGCCTTTACTCTTAATCAAATGTTAAGGGGGCATTGTACAGGATGCCTTTAGACTTTGTTCGCAGTTTTGATTCGTCTGCGTGATTAACCTCCAGTTAAATGGAAAGGATTGAGGACAGTAAACGTAACTCGGCTTGCCTTTGTGTTCACAGAGCGATTCTCTTTGATAAATTTCGAGAATGCTGCATCCAACAGGACGAACTTGATTTATAACGATAAATATGTCTACCTGCTTCATCTTGATTAGAAAAGCAAATTTCTCGTTTATAACAAACTACTAGAAAAATCATTGCTATTTCACCTGTTGCGTTTAAAGAAACCGAAATTTTTGAATACTGAAACGATGAACGACAACCAAAAATTGCATCGAATTCATAAAACTCAAAACTTGAAATTGCATAGATACCTACTTTAAAAACAAACAATATTGACCTTATTATTAAAAATAAATTAAGAAAATTACAATCACTCAAAATATTTGTATTAATAGAAAAATATCTAAAGAAAAAAATATTTTTTCGTTGATGTTCAACATTAACAGTCTACATTACATATAATAAGCACGATCAACGGTTAATATTTCTTTATCGTATCATCATCAATTAAGTTCGTTTAATGTTACACACTTATTGATAATTATGAAGACCATAATACTACAAACATAATAATAATATCTTCGATACAAACATAATACGTCAGATACAAACTCATAGTGACGTTATCCATTGATTCTTGAGTTTTTGACACCAAGTTTACCACAGTGGTTATTAAAACGATCTCGATCTGTCTTCTGCCCAACTGAAACTTTCTTAGCCAGGTTTTTAGCTACATACCTTCTGACAACATTGCGTGACTCCCATCCCTTCCATTCACCCAGTTCTTGCAAATCAAAGATATCTCCACCGCTGTTTAACAAGGTACATAAGTATAGTGTATAGTATGTAACTTCTAAAAATAAGTGAGAACAGAATCAATTGCTTTATTATTGCACCCTGGGTGCACAGCTGGGTATCAATTTCTACCCATAAACTATTTAAAACCCGTTGCAGCAGGTCAAGATTTTCCGATTTCTTGCAAGCAGAGCGACTTAGGAAATTGTTCTAGTCGAGAAAATTGTTATTTCTAAAAAAAATTCGCTACAACCAATAAAAAAAAACATTTTTATTAAAAGCTGTACAGAAAAAAAACATAGCATTTAAAATTGGCTATTGAATAGCTTAGTTTTCACACATAAAGCTTTGCATGGGCCTGGAAACCAGCCCAGCTGGCTAAATTCGAAAATATTTTTATTAAAATTTAAAACCACCGGTAGCCGTCTGTGGGTTTACCAAGGATAATTACATCCATAAGACAATTGACTCTGTTCTTACTTATTTGCAGAAGTACTAGAGATGATACGATAAAGCTTGAAATATAACTCGAAGATGTATTAGCGATTTAAACCATCACAGACGCTACGCAGGTGACTCGGCTACGCCTCGCACCTAGCAACGTCATCGATTGTTATAAATCGCATAATATTCTCGTTATACACACCCTACAACAATTATCGCATGACATTGTTTTTTAAATATACACAGGGTGTTCGGTCCAAATCGCCCCGTCCGATAACACCTAAACATACTTTTTTTTTTAAACTAAATTTTCAAATAACACTATTCATTTCTCGCTTTCTTAGGAAATGCAGCAAATTTTTTTGGCACATCCGGTGTAGCCGGAAATGCTACCAAATTTAGTTTTTCAAATGGAACACCTATGTTTTTTTGCTCGAAACAATAATAATTGGCATAAAAAATACGGTGAACCACTATTTATTACATTTTACATTACAGAATGCACTCGGAAAACAATTTAAATTTTTGAATTTTATTGCAAATTTTGCAACCTAGGCGGATTTTACTTGTCAAGGTATTCATGCAATAAGCAATATGCTTAGATACCGTTTATTTGTTAGTTTGATAAAGCCTAATTTGTCAGTAAATCTTATTGAAATCTTTAATAATGGATGATATAAATTACGACGAATTGGTAGATCAGCTTGAAGTGTTTTTAAGCGCAATAAAAATAGAGCAGAAGCTGAAAGACAGTGTAAAGAAAAATACTCAAATAGAGTTCATCCAAATCGTTGAAAATTTAGTCGAATTGAAAAACAACTGAGACGAATAGGTTCGCTTCTTAAAAATAAAGAACCTGCGGTTTTTTGTGAAGAACAAGAAAATAGAAATCTGGATATTCTGTTATCAGTCGAAGAAAATCCAAGAGTTTCCATAAGAGAACTCGCTCATCAACTGACAAATTAGATTTGTCAAACCAACAATTAAACTGTATCTAAGCATATTTTTATTCACACCTTGCCTTTAAAATTAAAAATCAGGCTACGCGACCAATTTCCTTATAAAATTCTAAGATTTAAGATGTTTTTTGATTGCATTGTGTTACGCAAAATGTAATAAATAGTGGTTTACAGTATTTTTCATGTCAATTATTATTTGGAGGAAAAAAAACATAGGTGTTTCATTTGAAAAACTAAATTTGGTAGCATTTCCGGCAACACCGGATGTGCTAAAAAAATTTGATACATTTATTAAGAAAGCCAAGAATGAATATTATTACTTAAATATTTACTTTTTGAAAAAAAGAAGTAAGTTTAGGTGTTATCAGCCGGGGCGACTTGGACTGAACACCCTGTATAGCAAATCGAATAGCAATTGGTCTGCAAACATTTCATAAAATAAACTAAATTTATTCTTTAAGCCGATTTCAACACTAGTTTGGAATAATAATTGATTTTTGCACTGCTTGTGTTACTTTTTGTTGACTGTCCGCAAGACAGTGCAGAACCATATCGTGTACCACAATACTTTAGAGCGAATCAATCAATGATTGTAAGTCCTTATGTTTATACATGCAATAAGGATTTTATAAAATTTCATTCGTGAAAAGACAACACAAAAAAAAATTAAGTTAAACTTCGAATTTTACATGTATATCTAAACATATGTTATGACATAATTGTTGTGGGGTGTCTATTAATAGCTATTTACAGTTATACTCCTTAAATTACAGGACAATAAAGACCCTAACCGATTTTCAGACGCAACCCGAAATACATTCTCACAGATAACTTGGCTTTAGTTGTCTATATTAAATCAAAGTAGTTGTTGATATGTCATTCATTAAATTTAACAAGTGACATGATCTTGATAAGTACATGGCGAATGCCACAAAAATGTTGTGACTGAATTTGTACCTACCGTCAAAAATATACTTAGAACACCAATATTCAAAAACTCTGTTAAAGCTATCACAGGTATCTGTATCTTTGAAACATTTCAAATAGTTCATCAAATAACGCATAGTGATATCTGAAAATGCATTTTGGGTTGCGTTTGAAAATCGGTTAGAGTCTTTATTACAATTAAAATCAAAAAATGATAACTTCTCTATAAAATCCACGATGAAGGTGAGTAATGTTGAAAGGGTTTTAGACTCTCCTAATAATACTCTAAAAATTATCTATTCGACATTTTGTCCTATCTCTTGAAATAGAGTGTAGGGGGAGGGTAGAACCTTATTTCAAATAAGTTCGACAACTCCCGACTACGTCAACCAATTTTAATGATCTTGAACTTGTTTTAAAACTATTATAGTGAAATCATAATATTTTTTACGTTTTACTGCAGCTTAAAGAGTTTACACAAATATCCACGAAAAATTAAATGAAAGGCAATATTTATTATTTCACTATCGTATTACTCGTAAAATAACCTACAAAATAGCGCAAACCGGACGTCGCTATCGTTTCTCAAACTTGAATTATCAATGAAAATGTTTTTTTGTATACGCTCCCGACAACAGCTGTTTTAGAGACTCATTTGAGTCCTTAAAACGAGTCTTTTCCGGACTCAATAAAATAGTACGCAAAACGGTTATTTTAGGTACTCAGTCCCCAAAAACAGTTTTTGCGGACTAAAAATAAAATTGGTTACTATGGTAACGAAATTTTTTTAATTAGTAAGAGGTGTGAATTCGTGTTTTGGAAGCTTTAACAAAAAAATCTTGTATGCACCACGTACGCAAAAGGTTTTAGGTGACTCCTCTCCTCTCGGCTCCTACGTCACCTTACGATTCGTCCCCTAAAACCCTATTTTGCGTACTTGATACGTAAATATCTATTTTAGGAAATTATTTTTAATATTTAATACTGGCGGTCACTTTGAGCATTTGCTGATTTAAAAGTGTAATGCGATAGTGAAATAATAAATATAGCCTTCCATTTAATTTTTCGTGGATATTTGTGTAAACTCTTTAAACGGCAGAAAAACGTCATCTGGCGGTTCAATCTCAAATACAAAGTCGAGTATTATTAAGTATTACGATTTCGCCATCCAATAGCTTCAAAACAAAACCAAGATAATTAAAATTGGTTGACGTAGTCGGAAGTTATCGAGCTTTATTTGGAATAAGGTTCCACCCTCCCCCCACTCCTTTTTTCAAGAGATAGGTCAAAATGTCAAATATATGTATAATTTTTAAAGTATTATTAGAAGAGTCCAAAACCCTTTCAACATTACCCACCTTCTTCATACATTTTATTGAGAAATTATCTTTTTTTCGATTTAGATTTGAGATTATGCCATCAAGCGGTGAGATTTAAGAGTGGAGAACAATTTCCATGAATTTCTTGAAGTCACTTTTGTTATGATTATTTTTTTCTGAAATCTATAAGACAACTGGTTTTCGAGATACAGCCGCTAGCCAATCTTATACTGACGCCCGGTATAAGTGGATTTCTTAATTTTAAAAGGTATTGGCATCAATAAAAAAAATGGTTTTTAATTACATTAGATACACCACTTATAGAAAAATCATTTTCGTAAGACCTACTAAAAATTTTATTTTATGACACATTATAAGAGATTAACCAAACAATGGCTAGAATTTGTAACCCTCCATAAATGGCACGTTCCTTTGCAAGTGTTGCTGCACCCACCAGAATAAAACAGGGCCGTATTTAAAACCAAAGTAGTGGTAGAGTTTTACCAAGCTATTATTTAAAAAAATCTGCTTTATGTAATAATAACTTGTTAATAACCAACTGGCTTTTTTAAATTTCTTAAAATACTTGACTACATCAAAAACTATTAAAATATTTCAAGTATTTTAGACAAAAAGAAAGTAAATAATCCGGCCCTGTTAAAAACTGACCTGTTTCAGGGTCCGGGTGGGTTCCACTAATTTATGATTTGTTTACCCTCTGGTTTACTCTTAACAATACTGCATTTAACTTAAAAGTAATAAAATTTTTAGTAGGTCTTAGCAAAATGATATTAGTATAAATAGATATTGAAAAATTGTTTTAATAGAAAGATATTTAAACAAAAAAACCATTTGTTGATGTTCAACATTAACAGTCGTTCATTACATATAATATGCACGATCAACCGTTAATATTTCTTAGTTAGTATCGCTTGCCACATTTATTTCTTATTATTGCTAGTTTTTTTTTAGCTTGCCACGACTACACATACACGTGGATTTCCTAATTTTAGAAGGTGCATCTATGAAAAATGGTTTTTAATTACGTTACGACACCACTTAAACGGATATTGAAAGGTAGGAACAATAATCTCACATATCTAATTAACATAATACAAATTGGTTCTTCATTGTTCGAAATAAAAAAAAAATCATGCTCTAGCAAAACATATCAAACACAAATAATAAACTATGAACTCTAATAAGTTATGAAAACTTCATTTTAGACGATCCTCTCTTTGTCTTGCTGGCTATCCCGAATAACATTTATGGTAACAAATTACTTGCAGCTATTAGTTATTTTTTCTTAGCATATATGGCAATTCTACCCGTCTCATGTTTTTTCGTAATTGTAGCAACAAATCAGTGGTATATATTTTACAGTCCATATTTGGGTTATGCAAGTGGAATTTGTATTGTAAGAACAAAAATCAATTAAAACAATAATTAAAATATAATCAATTTACAGGTATGGTCATGTTATGTATCTTTCTTTATCCATGGTTCAAAATTCCAGAGACTTTACAAAGACGTATTTCCTCATCTTTGGCCTTTAAATATTGTCGGAGAAGATCATCTCAACAGATTGAAACGAATTGGAAAACTTTTAAAAATATTTAAGTTGATATTATTTATACTTGCAATTTTTGGTGCAACTTCAAGTTTACCTTGGTTTGGTGATGACTATAAGTTTTACATAACTATTAAATTAATAGTAGATTATTGCGTTAAATGGAAACTGCTTTTTTCTATTTTCTTCTACCTTCCATTTTATCACATTGTCGTAACTGTGATGGCATGTTTCTTTTCCATAATGTACGTAGTACTCCATTTACAAAATCAATTTTATATGCTAAAGATACGACTCCAAACATTAACAGCTGATTCTCAAACAAGTGACAAATATTTATCCATAAAAGTAAATGATGAGCAATACAACAGTTCAGTTACTGAAGAAATAGTGTTTTGTATTCGTCACCACCAAAATCTACTTATGTAAATCCCTCAATACCAACTCGCTTAGGTACAACAATAAAATTTAAAAATTTCAGGTATTCTGATCGCTTAAATGATTTGCTGTATTTTCCCATATTTTACTTCAGTCTTAGCATTGTGGTTACCGGATTTGCAGTAATACTTTTTCCGGTAAGCCTTAACTACACAACTATTAATTTACAGCCTTTTGTTTCAGATATACGATATTGCAGCTTTATTAAGAAGTTTACTTGTTATTGCTTTAGGAATATGTATGACTATAGGGGAGAGGCGGGCAAAATGGGGTACTTAATGTTTGAAGTCGAATTTTAAAAAAACTTAAAACTATGAGAGTCTGTAAATGAGGCAATATTATTGTTACATTATTAATTATTTATTACTAACATTTTAACTTATAAAAAACAAAACATTTATTGTATATTGAATAAAAAAAATAGTAATGCAATTTGCCCCATTATGCCCGTTTAAAGAACTGTTGTACAGCCACCTTGTTAAAGCCCATTGCACGGGCACCTGACGTAGCCTCGGGCTTTCTGATGGTCAAGTCTTTATGTCTATTAAAAAAAACCCGTATCCATCCCGTTCCAGCCATTTTAAGATTTTTGTTAAAGGGGTATTCAATCCGATTTTGTTCAGCAAGTTGAAAGGCAAGTTGCCTGCATTCTGTAATAGTCAGTCCAAATAATCTCGCTTCCATATCTTTAAGAYAATTAACAAGTTCTTGTTCTTGTTGGGTAGTAAAAACGGGCCTTTTACTGCCCAAAACTTTTGAAACGGAATAACCTGGAGTATCTCTTTCTATTGTACTTAGACACCATCTATGTAGAGACAAAACCAAAAATATTTACTGGAAAGTTGCATAAAAATAGGGCAAAATGGGGTACCCCGTTTTACCGTACCTGCTGGTACCCCATTTTGCCCAAATGCGAAGACTTTTAGGTTATGACGTATTTATTTTATTAGAAGTAATTTTTTTTAACACAATAACAAAGAAAATCTTTAGAAAACACGCACTTTTAGTTGGCAATAATATTTTTTAATAATAAATTGGTTTAGTCCTACTTACGATGAATTTATTCTCCGGCGATATTGAAACTGTGTTTACTAAAAAGGCACATGTGCTAACTACAACGATCGGCTAACAACTACAGATTTCTGCTTTATGACAAAGATCGTATGCCCGCGTGTGTAATATAATTTTGAAAACGTTGGGTAGATAAAGCTAGTGGTATAGAAAAAAAACATGGTACCCCGTTTTAGGCACCTACCCCGTTTTGCCCGCATATCCCCTATGGTTCTGTTCTCTTGGACAATTTGTAGAAAATGAACTAAGCAATCAAGTGTATTATAAGTGGATATTATACAATTTCGTTTGTAGTCAGAAAATGTATTATACTCATTAATGGAAGCTCCTTGGTACCTGTGGAACTCCACTAATAGAAAATTATATTATTTGTTTTTGCTCAAAACTCAAGAATATGTTACTTTATCAAGTTCTGGCGTTGTAACAATTAACTTTCAACTTCTAATAAGGGTAAATGTCAATTAAAATTAAAATATAGAAAAACAATAATTATTTTTAGCTTTATCAAAGTATTTATTCCGGTTTAATATTTTTCTTAAATTTTTCGTAAATTTGTATATTCTTAGTCTATTTTTCACCTGAGGATGGTGAAAACACGTGTCGTAATAAAAATAAAAGTTTGGTGTTTCTCGAGAGAAAACAATTTGATTCGTAAATTAAATTAGTTACACCTTTTATAACGGGGTATGTAAAAAAACTCAGTCACATTTTGTTAAATTTCAAATCCTTTTATTACGAATTTTTCATTTCTAATTAAAACCGAATTCCGTTTTCCTCCATGCGCCCTACTAAATGCAAAGAGTTAAAAGCATTCAAAGTCATTTAAGCGGCTCTCATGCATGCAAATTTTCCCTAATATTTTCATCGTATAGGTGTTAATAACGTAGATGGGAAAATCGTGTTATAGTGAGAAGTAAATTTCGAAACATGACGCATTTAAAGAGTCACACATAGAGCTAGATGTCATCCAAAGTGAGCGACGTTGCTGATTTGCATGTATCACGAGAGAAACTCTGACGCTTGACAAAATTAGAGCACACGATTAACATCATGTTTTAAATTCAATTTTCAAAGTGTATGATGAGGGACTTTAACGAAATTGATATTAAACTTGCTATTTATGCAGCCCCTATCAATATAGGGCGCAATTTTGTCTCGTCAATAGGGACGTTTTTAAAGCCAAAGCATATCTAATTTATTTTCAATTTAACTGGACTTGAGCAACCGTGTGTGATTTAATTAAAGCCATTCGCGATCGTCATCAAACGATCCTTCCCATCATGGACTATACTCCACATTAATTTTTTATTAAACGAGCTGAAATCCAATTTCCAATGTAAAGTTAATGAGATTGCACGATGACAAACAAAAAAGAAAAAATTTATTAAAAAAATTAAATAACTTGTTAGTAACTAAAATAACCTTAATACAGAGCGTCTCACCTATAAAACCTACAAAATATAACGTATTTGTGTCTAACAGAATAGCTTTTTGCATATAGAAAACACCATAATACTATATGGAAAATCTAATATTAAAACCAATTTAAAAAAAAATACAAATCAAGTGCGATATTTCATTATATAATCATTTTTAGTAAGCGATTCTTTATTTTCTTACCACTGGAAACATTCGAAGCTGTTAACCTCATGTCCTCTCTTCTGTCTCTTCAATTAAAAAGGGACAACCCGGTTTGAGCACATTGAGTAAGCCAAATTTGAATAATTATACAATAACACGCACTTAGTTATAAAGTTGTTCAAATCCATCAAATATAGTGTTGTATTGCAAGTCGCAGTGCTTTCTCATTAAAATATTTTAATTACACTTCAATGAATATTCAAAAGTTTAAACTGAAATCCCGACCGAACACGAAATATTAACATTTCTGCCAAGCAACCACTTCTCTTCGTATTACATTAATTGAAATACAACCACTCGAGCTGTACGTAGGCATGTTTACATAGAAACATGAGTCAAGTATCGGTTCGACGTTTTTTCGCTTAAAGTAGAGAAAAGAAAATTGTAAATCTTATCCGTGGGGCGGCATTGGGGAGGATGAATGATCCAAGTCAAGTTCCTATAGGGAACTAACGATCTTATACCTTGACGGTGACACGTAATGAAAACGGGTGACGTGTGACATGTACAACTAAATAACATTCATTTGGCACTACACTTCCCTCGGATTTGGCCCGGAACATCAAATTTGCATAACGCAAAGACTGAGCTGTTTCTAAGCGGAGAACTCGTAGATTTATTTTACCCCATTGACTACACGCAGATGTGACTCCTATATGTATAAAGAGGAGCGATTTCAGCAGGTTTTACGGCTTGCCTAAATGAACTCACATTACTGAAAAAATATCTATACGGGGTGCGCCAGAACTCGCGCCCCAGAGAAGGTAAGATACCAGGAAAATGGAAAGAATGTTAAAAAAATTCTACCTATAAAAATTTCGAAGTTATGAGAGTTTAAATTTTGCACTTTGACACTATTTATTTCTGTTGGAAAAATAATTTTACAAGTTTTTTGCTACGAGCTATTAGAAGAGGAAACAAGGAAGCTGTATCCTAAATTGCAACTCAGTTTAATGTTATTTGTGGCTTTTATTAGCAAAATTTTTGTACCTTTACTAAATAATTGTAAAAGAACATATACAAGATCATCAGTATCATTAAATAGATATAAAAAATGTCAAATGTCAAAAAATAAATGTCAAAATTTTTTAACAGATAAACTTTTTTAAACATTTTTCACATGTTCCTTACTTGAAATTTTTCTCTGGAGAGCGAGTTCCAACGCACTCTGTATAGCTATCAAACTGTCAAAATAACAAAAAAACATAAAAAAAATTAAAACATAAAAATATACCTATTTAGAGCTTGTTCCATATCTGGGGACGAACAGTGACAGAGAAGACACTTAGAATGCGTCTACTTGGTTAAGATAATAAAACAGCTTTAAGATGGTCCTTAGAGTGAGAGCTAGAGTTCGTTTTTCTAAGAGGTATGTACATACATGGGCGGGATCGAGAATCTGCGCGAACTTTTAGAGAAGGGAGCTTAAATCGCTTGCCAGTGGCGTAACATACGTGGTGGAGATAAAAAAAACTCGTACAGCCAAAATTTTATTATTGTAAATCAAAGTCTGTAGTGCCAGTCAATACGATAAAATGGGTTTAACTTCAGACCATAGCACGAAATTTAAGAGACGGAATTTCGATACGGGAAATTGCTGCTGAGGGTGATGTTCAGCAGATTCAAATTTGAGCGATTTTAACATCTGAGCCCATCCTATCAAGCCTATTCATACATAACCTTTTTTAAAAAAGAGATGTTTACACAACTCAAATTTATAATTTTTGGATCTGTTGTTCGTCATGTGTGTATGATTTTTTTTAGCCAACCATGGTACATTTGTTATTAATTATTGAACATTTTAATTTTGAATAATACCAGTAAAATAAAAGATTTAACAATGTTCACAATAATTTTGCATCACATTCTTTACGTACCTAATAAAAGCTTGAAGTATTAAAAAAAAATTTGTACTTACCAAAATACACAATTAACAATTAACAAAAGACAAAAAAACAATTTGATTTATGCTTGCTAATGGCCGTTTTTTCGTTTGGTAAGTGTAAGGAAAATTAAAGTACGCTACTGATGACATGCAACCCCTACGTCAAGCATGCGCGTTACATATTTGGTCTTAAATGTGTTACTGGGCCATTATATTGGTGTGTACCTCTTAGAAAAAACGGACTCTACCTCTCTCTTCCCAACTAAAGGAAAGTAAATGGCAGCATTTCAATTTTGTTTATTAATAACCCCTTTATTTATAAAGTTTTGGCGTTTTGGCGCAATGGTAACAATAATTTCTTATCTGAAGACGCGTCAATTGATGTAAAAATATCCACATTTGAGTGGTCTTTAGAAACCCATATAAAGTGTGCGTTCACTTTTGTTACTTTTTTTCAACAAGGCTACTGTCAATGCTGTCAGTGAATCTGATAAGTCGAATGACAATTTATTTTTTACACAAGAGTAACTTTTTTTGTCATTAAGTTGTAGAATAACAACACAATATTGATAGTGTAACATGATTGATTATAGATCATAAAAACTTTTTTTTGAAAATCTCGACTTTTAAAAAACTTCTACATTTTTTTATCTTTAGAAATGCGATACGCTAATAACTTTTACACCATTAAAGTTTGTACTTTCTTATTTGCAGAGTAAAAAGTTTTTTTTCTAGCTATCTTAATTTTTGTGTAATATTTTTTTAAAAAGAGTTTTATTTTCCTCAAAAAATACTATATTATATTACTAGCGGTAGAAAGCCTTCAATTTCGATTGAACTCAGATATTTGCAGCTGAGGCGTCAGCCGAGGCAGGGAAACTGAGCGAAACACGAAAAAAGCTTTCTGCTCCACTGATATACAGGTGCGCCAGAACTCGCGCCCCATAGAAAAAGGTAAGGTAAGATACCAGGAACATGAAAAAAATGTTAAAAAAATTCTATCTGTAAAAATCTTGAAGTTATAAGAGTTTAAATTTTGCACTTTGAATCTGATTAAAAGTGTTGTACAGTGATGGACAGTGAATTTCGTCCACCCAATTTCTGTGAATTCACAAAAATTCACTGTAGTCTATGCTTTATTGTCATGATAACTGACATTCAAATACGTATTGTCAAATTCAAACATCACAACAGTAAGTGCGTTTAATAAAATAGAAATTATCTCTCTGGTACAAGAAGGTATGTCTCAAAGACGTGTCTCTATACTTTGGGCATACCAAGGACCACCATTTCAAAAGACAAAGGTAAAAAGTAGCAAGAAGCATTGAGCATTCTGTCAACATGACAAACGTTAATCAAAATTCTGAAACAAGGTTAGGAAAACCTAAGACTAATTTATACTTTTAATCTGTCAGGGAAATTGGGTGGACGAAATTCACTGTCCATCACTGTACTAAAACCAGTTAAGTTCACAAAAATATTTCAAGCATGTTACTGAATGTGTCCGTGTAATAAAACTGCAGAACTGCAGATTTAATGAGGGATTACTGCAAACAACGCATATAGACTTATCTGGTTTTAGCAGAACCCGACGATTTATAGAGAATGTTTAAAAAACACTTCGAATACTGCAACCCGATGTCCAAATAGACAAGCTCCGAGTATAAACTTTCAAAAATGAAAATACAATCACTATATTTAATTAATTAAAACATAATGTTTTAACATTCATGTTATCTTTGAAATGTAATGTTGGTTGCTTTAAAAAAAAACTTCAGGCTCATTATTACTACTCGTGAGACAGCCTGTATAATTTAGTATTTTATTTTGTATATGTTGCTTCAAAATAACATTTCAGAAAAGTGTTACTGGCATTGTATCTGTGATGACTGTGATAAGAGCTTTAATAAGAAACCTTCCATCTGTCGATTGACTTTCTTGCACATGGCAGTGCAATTTCCTTCGGAATCTTACGCTTTTCTACCCGTACGTCAAATACCGACTTAACAAGTTTGGTGCAGATGTGTTCATTTGCAAGTTTGTCTTATGTTTTACACCCCGTTGCTATTTAACTAAACCCAGAGACTAGTGGCATTATGAAAAGTCACTCGAGTTGATTTGCCTTTTGAAATTCCTTAATTTGGAACAATTGTTCCTTGAATAAGTAACATTTCTCAAGCGTGTTGCCCCAATTGAGAAATTCTACTTATTTAGTTTTAAAGCTGTTTCTTTGTTCACAAATAAAATTTAATAAAAATTGATGAAACCTACCTACCTGGTATTGATTGCAGAAAAACTAGGTTACTTCATATATCCAATGTAATAAATAGGCTAGTGTTACAGAACACATATTTTTCAACACCTCACCACCCATTCATTCACTTTGTATTGCACATGTAATGTTTCACAGAAACCTAGCTATGGAAAAACTTTAGGTTTTCGTATTTACAATGGAAAGCACGAATAGGACTAAACCAACTGACCTAGTTCCTCTGGATGCACCACCACGACGGTGGCAGCAATGCAGTTCGCGCATAGTTGCACCACTGCACTATTTCATTGATGAAAAAAAATAGGAATAAAAAGTACGATTGACGTGTATGGACAATTGACTATTTTGAACAAAGGAAATTATTACGGAATAAAGATTTCTTGTGCAATGTGCAAAACGTGTTTTATTTAATGGAGATGTTACAGGGTGAATCATTTATAATAAAAACCCAAACTAATTTTTAGACGCAACCCAAAATACATTCTTACAGATAACTTGGATTTTGTTGTTTCTAAAATTTAAATTTTTAATTTTAAATCAAAATGATTGTTGATATGTCATGCATTAAATTTGACAGTCTCATCAATTCCACTTTAATTTCCTCTTGAATGCGAAATGTATTCAAACGACAAAAAAACTAACATGACTTTGGTATATGGAGAATACCACAAAAATGCTAACTAAATCTGTACTGCCAAAGGTACACAGTAGGACGCCAAGTTATAAAAATTGTTAAAGTTATCGCAGATATCTATGTTCATAACGTTCGGAAAATCGCCCCAAAAAAATTGCAACTAAAACTTTGCAATATTTTAGTTTCAAACGTCAATCATAATGACAATAAAGCGTGGCTTACATTGACATTTTTTAAACTGACGTAAATTTGATGTCCGAAATTCCGTATCCGCCAATCAATAAAAGGTAAGAAATATTACGAGTTATTTATCGAACATAGTGTACGCAGTTTATATTGTGTCAAATTAAACCAAAACCTTCTGGTTTCAATTTTCAAAAATTTTATGTAATAAATAACTATATTCTTTTTCTTCCTGTCATTCATTATTATTGAACAAACTAAATACTTCAAAAATGTTTTAAGTATAATTCATTTCATTTAAATTGGCATAACAGTAGGCCATGATTGTGTAAACTGCGCTTTAAATGTGAAAAAGGCTTTACATATTAAGGAACTAAATTTGTCACTAAAAAAAGTGAGGTTAAGATAGTTAAAATTTTATTTTTCAAGAACCCTCTTTCAAAGGTTTTCAGAGAGAGTTTTTCTCCATAAAAAGTTTCATCCCTTTGTTGGTGTCGTTTTGACACCAAAAACATACACTATTTGCTTTGTAGAAAATGCAGACTTTCGTTGATAATAAGTGGCTTCCAGGAATTTTAAAAGACGTTTTATTCACACCGGACATGAAACACAATTTATTTTCCGTGAAAGTTGCAGCCAAAAGGGGTTTGGATTTTGTCATTAAAAATGTAGGACAAAATTGTTAATTTTTAAACAATGGTAAAGTTGTTGGGATCGGAGTGGAAAAAGGAAATCTGTACAAAAGGCTTCGCGTACTGAAGCCTGAAAAATCGTGTTTTGCCGTGGATAAAATAATTTGGCTTAATTCAAATTGGTATATTTGATTCCATTATCCTAAAATGCCTAAAACAGGAACAAAAAGAAATTGATTATGTTTTCAAACATACCTTAGCGTGTACTTTAAATCTGGGGTTCTGAAGAGAACTACTTTTAATTATAATTTGAAAAAATAGTAGGAATAACGAACAACCAACGAAAACAGTGAAAAAACGAATACAAATGTCAGTCATGTCAGTTAAATAAACCATGTAGGTAAGTGATCAAAGAAAAACAAAAACCCCATCAGCTGTTATATCAGGGACATGCACAGGGCTACAAACTTAAATACGAAATTCCGTAGCCACCTATTATGCCAATTTCAATGAAATATACTTTACATACCGTGAGATCAATAATTATCTTGGTCAAGGATGGTCATGGGACGGAAAATGACTGTCGTTGCTTATTACACTGGCGGACACGTAATTTTGAACATCAAATTTATGACAATTCAGTTCAGAAAATGATAATGTATTATTGTCATTATAATTGACGTCTGAATCTAAAATTTGTAAGTTTTAGTTGAAATTTATTTTTGGCGTCGATTTTCCGAAACAATAATGCCAATACGTGTTTTTATATAAGATCAATAAATTATTTTGATTTGTTGTCATTTTTTTCTCTCGCTCTCAGGATAAAAATTACAAAAGTGAAAGTGAGGTTAGTTGCCTAAGGCCCGTTTTACATTTTTATGTCAGTCGAATGACAAATCGTACAAAATTCCGTGTCCGCCAGTCAGGGGCGGACTGGCCAGGGGTGCCGGGGTGCCACAGCACCCCAGGCCCTCGAGTCTTACGGGCCCCCAATTATGGTAGACTTATTATGTCAAGAGCTCATTAAAATAATATCAATAATTTTAAATTTGTAAATAAACTTTTCACAATGCATTAGAAGGTTAAATTTAATATTGCATAGAGCTAATCCATAAAGTGCTGAAACGCGTTTTTCGGAGAAGCTAAGTGTGTTTAGTTTGAAGGAATTAAAAAATTGCCATCATAACAAATAAAACTATAATTTCTATAATTTCAATGATTTTAGCTCAATTTTGTTTATAAGGTCTTACACGCATGTAAGAAAAATTCCGCGTGGATTTATACAAGTGATTCAAAAATTTGTGTCATAATTTTAATCATGAATACTCCTCCACAATGAGCATAGGTACTGTAGCACAGTATTTATTGATCCAACTCATCAAACACTAGAAAAATTACAGCTTTTATAATCATCAAGAAATAAACAAATATTCCTTTGGATTTAATGAAATTTACATTAAATATGACAGCATTGACAGCGATGTCATTCGTAGTGGATTGTTTCCAAGGTACGCTCAAAATTTATAAATTCTGATTTTGCAGCGCGGTGTAGAATTTAGTTTAAACTCAAATAACTCGAGAACGGTACATTTTGGCAATATGAAACTACCTTTTTTATAAAAAAAATTATTGGGCTGTATCAAAAACAGAAATTAATAAGCCGAAAAAAAGTTATGATCCCATAACTGGGAGGACCCATTGCTACCGGAAATGTATAGCTTCTACAAGATTTCCGTTTACACCAAATCAAAGAATGTCTTTTTTGCAAAATTTAATAATAATCGGATAAACGGTAACAAAAATATTTTCAGAAAATCATTTTTTCATACTGATTTTTGGAAAGTTGTAATTTTTCTATTTTTTGAGGTGGGTCAATAAAAACTGTACTATGTATTTTCAATTGTAGAAGGGTATTCGTAATTAAAATTATGCCCACATTTTTTAGTCAACCGATATAAAATATCGTTTTTACTTAATTTAATTACTTTGATTTATTTTTTTTAATTATTAGTGGGCATAAATAATGGAAAAATCTAAATATAAGTATAAATTTGGTGCACAGAAACGAAAAGAAAAACAAAAATTAAAATAACAAGCAGCTTCTGAAGACGTTCATATAAAAGCTTTATTTTCGTTTATTTAATTAACCATCTTGATTTCAACTGACGTCACAATCTCAATAGAGGAAACAAACTCCAAAAAAAATTACTACATTAAATGACAAGTAGTTTTTATACATATTTTTTCTAATTTGCGTTTATAATACGTTTATTAACGTCTCCAGTAGGAGTCGTTTATGGCTATCTATAAAAGCACACTGTGCTTTAATGAATTTAGGGTTATTTAGTTTTTGGATGCCGCTTTTGACTTGTCAGGTAACAAATTTTGCGTTGTTGCTTCGGCAATTTCGCGAGTGCAAACTAAATTCTGTTTCTCATATTTTATTTAATATTATTATGTTGTAACAGTAATAACTAATAATTTGTAAATTTTATTTTTAATGACAGACGGCAGAAATGACTCAAAAAACAGGTGGACGCCGAGTGTTACCAACCGATACCAATTAACACAAAATTCTCTAGGCGACAAAAATAAATATTTTTTTAATTAAAATAAGAAAAAAGGGGGCGCAAATTAGAAAAAATAGCATAAAGTACTCGTTTTATGATGGCATTGGCGCACTCAACCCTTAAACTTGTTCTTTAATATACTATTTATTGTACTGTATATTGGGCCCTCTTTTCAACTTAGCACTCCATATAAAAACTTGCCAGTCCGCCCCTGCCGCCAGTGTATATCATCCTTTTGAAATAATTCTGCCAATGTTTGACTTACTGACAGCGTCGAGATAACCTAGGACGATTATTTTAAAATCCATGACGACACTTGACCAAAATAATTTTTGATCTCACGATACTTTGTAATGTATATTTTCTTATATTACCTATTTTTCAGGAGTTGATAAAGAAACGTTTTTTTCTACGACTACCTATTATAGTGTGCTCCAGAACTCGCGACCCAAAGAAAAATGCCGTGTAAGGTAAGATACCAGGAACATGGAAAAAATGTTAAAAAAAAATTATCTCTAAAAATTTAGAAGTTATGAGAGTTTAAATTTTGCAGTTTGACTATTTATTTCTGTTAGAAAAATAATTTTCCAAATTTTTTTGCTTCAGGCTATTAGAAGAGGATACAAGGAAGCTGTATCCTAAATTGTAACTCCGTTTAATGCTATTTGTGGCTTTTATTGACAAAATGTTTGTACTTTTACTAAATAATTATAAAAAAAACATATACAAGATCATCAGTATCATTAAATAGACATAAAAAATGTCAAATGTCAAAATTTTTTAACAATTTTTCCATGTTCCTGGTATCTTTTCTTACTTGAAATTTTTCTCTGGGGCGCGAGTTCTGGCGCACCCTGTATGTACAGTATTCATGAGCCTGGAAATTTTTTTGAAGCAACTAACATTATATTTCAAAGATAACGTGGATGTTAAAATATTTTGTTTTAATTAGTTAAACATAGTAATCGTGTTTTTATATTTGACAAATTTCTGTCAGTCCAAATGACTACTCCAGTTTTAGAGAGCCCGCCTATTTAGATATCGCCCTGGATAGAAACGTGCAGTCTGCGAAGCGTTTTTTAAACATTCTCTATAAATGTTCAGAATCTTGTTGGTCTTTTGTCAACATTGTAGTAATTCTCACTATAATCTCCAAGGTTTGACTTTTTGCAAATTAAAGTTGAAGTGCTGTTTGGTCACTATGTTTATTTTATTAAAACGAAATATTTTAATATCAACGTTATCTTTGAAATTTTTTGTTTTGAAAATTTTATTTCTCTTGCTACAAAAAGCACACTGCGTTTTTTAAAATTTTAAAATGAATGAGATCAGAAACATTTAATATCTGTGTAAAAGAAGAATCTGTGCTACAATTGAACCCTACTGATAAATTTTGAGCCAAAAATCTTCGCTCTTTCAGACAGAAAAAACATCGTAAAAAGTGACGGCAGTGGCGATGGCTATGGCACGACAAATATTTGATACTTCTTTGTGAGAATTCATTTTATTAAAGAAAGTTAGTGCAAATTAAAAGAAACCGCATGAAAAACTTCGACAAACTGGATTTTGTTGAATCGTTTGTTAGTAACTAGCAGTGCCGAAAGGTATAGTGCGATCAAAAAGTTTATCTACCAAGCAAGCCTAGAAATTGAAAACGTGTGTCTGCGGAAGATAAAATGTCACAATGGTAAATAAGAAATGTCAAATATTTTTTTATAAACTGTAACAACAATTCGTGGTGAACGATTTGTATGAATAAACTCCAACTACATCTCATTTTAGGGTGTTTTAACTTTTAAGACGTTTCATACAGTAATTCAATTTGTTTAGATCAATATTTTAATTTTTAGAAAATAATTTTTTGACATCTAGCTGACATACAAACTTCCAAGCGACATACGTCCTGAACTAGTACGTCTACTTGATAGAAAGATTTTTTGATCGCACTGTATAAGCGAAGTAGGCCCCTGCCTACGGGCGCCGGCCCAAGGGGCGCCAAATCGACAAGATTTGCAATATTAAAATAACAAAATACGCGGGCGCAAAAAATACTCGGTGTAAAAAATGTATGTTTACAAAACTACCTATAGTTTTGATTTCCGGTTAGGCATTATTTTGTGCATCCGTATAGATATAGTTTTTGCCGAAGTGTTGTTTTTTAAAAACGGCGTGGTGCGCCTTTTGTAAAGTTATATCTTGTTTAAATTTAATGTGCGTGACTTTCTTGGTATATTTAATCAATTCCAGTTCCCATTATTCTTCAATAATTTTGCTGTTTAAGCTATACAACATTTGCCTTTCATTGATACGAGGTACGATCGTTCTCGGTTTTTTGAGTTGTAATGAGTTTGAGTTAGAAATGATCAACAAAAAGTGATTAAAAATCTCAAAAAGACCTAATAAAAAATCATCAGGGGCTTACTACAAAAAAATTAGAAAAACAGATAAATTAGAGCAAGCTAAATTTTGTTCAAGTCTGATGAAGTGATGAACCAAGTAAAAGATATTAGAAAGGCTACAGTGGTCAGTTTTATTTTTCTTTCTAAGTGAACGAATTAAGAACTGATGGTCATAAGGAAGTGTTTTACATAGTTTTACGACGAGTACGACCGCCTCTTTAGAGAAATCGATGAATCAATCGTCAAATTCAAAGTCAGATTCTGCAAAAGCTGATACGACAAAAATTGACAATTTGTTAAAAAAATCTATGAAGGAGACATCGAGAATTCGAATACCAGTACATAGCAGTTTTAGAAAACATTTATAAATATTCTTTAGAATCGGTTTTTTCAAATATAGGAACAGCCTAAAAAAAATATTACTTTACCAATAACAAGGTTGCGCTTCGCTTACCTTGGTCTGTGACGCTGTATTGGCCCTTCGGACCATTTTATATTGCGGCCCTCTGTGTCCCCGTTTTGTAATTATTGTTTGTTGCTTTTTAAATTGCTTAGCTCTTTACGGGAATTGATGTGAATCGATCATTAATTTGCATTTATTCGATGAAAACATTTTTTTTTTCTTTAATGGTCAATCTAATCTAATTTTTCAGTTGAGTGGGGCTCACGGGGGCTGCGTCTCCGATGGGGCTTTCGGGGGCTGCGCCCCCCAAGTGGGGCTCACCAGGGCTGCGCACCCGATAGGCGCGCCACGGCGCCCACTCTAACCTAACCGGTCACCCATGCGATGCCGTGTTGGTTAGAGGTGTGTAATATGCGGTCATAACCTCACTTTTTCCGAATTTTAGTGATAACAGGCGTTTCCGTCAGCCGATCGGCTCCAAAATCAATAGGTTCTTAAGGCCCGTCCGGAGCAAACTTGGCCTTCAGAATTTTACAACACTGGTTCAGCTGTCAAGCTGGGATCGGTAGCAGTCATAAACGACAATCTAGTGGAAGAACATAATTTACAACACCCAAATTGCCGCACGCTGGTTATCTGTATGATTTCGAAACTTTGCTGAAACGGTTTTGTTGTGGTGCTTTCAGGTATAAATTCGCCCAAATTTTTATTAGCATTSTTGTAATATTGCTACCCGATTTTAGATTGCGAATTATTTAATTTTGGATTACCTCTTGAAGTTATCGACTTGGATAACAACAATCTATATTTCGCTAGTTGTAAAAGTTCAAAAAAGCGCCGCAATCCACTTTTGTTTTTGATTTTGAAAATTTAAATTTTTTTAAAAGATTTTCTTGTCGGGCTCGCAAATATAATTTATACTTTTTAATGTTTTATTAGGATTCTTTTAATATTATCGTAGATAATTGCCAATTTAGTTTACTTATAAGGAGGTTATAGCATCTTGGTGATAAATAATAACAAATAAATAAAAATCAAAGGAAATAATTTTTTATTTAGTAAAAATTCTTATTAATTAATTCAATTGAATTTCCCTTAGTGGCATACTTCTGGACGCTCTTGGATCAATTATTTCCGGAAGTAGTGCCCTCATGTAAAATTTCTCCAACTTCAACTCTATTTTTTGAGAGTAGAAACAGACCAAAAATTATTGAAATGAATTATTTGAAATGAAATGAATAATTATTCTGTAGTCTGTATGTATGAGAATTATGAATTATAAATTATAAAACATTTATATAACTTGCAATTGTAGTGAAATTATAATTTTCATTTACGCGAAAGGTATTGATTGTAAAGCAATTTTAAAAATCTCTAAAATTTTCTTTTACAAATTCAAGACATCTGTGTCATCAGCTTGTCGGCGGGTGTGGTTGTAAATTTGGGTCTAATTGTTTGCGGTTAGTTTTTATGTGGGGGTTGTAAATAATCTTGTGCTCACTCGATTTTCGATTCCAAATCGTCCTACCTCTGTAGAGGTGTTATTTATAAATATTTTTTTACCGGACTTGAAATTATCACCTTAATATACAACAATCTACATTTTGACTGTTTTAAAAGTTCGGAAAAACGTCTTAAAATGTATTTTTTTTAAATGCGCACTTTTATTCAAACTTTCTCTACCTATATTTCAATTTGTACATAACCTATCGCAATTCTAAAACAGTCAAAATGTAGAAAAAAAAATTCTCTTTCACATGATACCAAATTCATAAAAATATCTTTAGTAGTTTTTGAAATACAGAGGTAGACATTTACATTGGAACTCCCATAAGAGATTTTGCTCCGGCCGCCTCTTAAGACGGCCGAGGGGCACCTACTGGCCAAATTTCATCGAAAAGAATGATTCTGTGAAGAGTTATCGCGGTTCGCAGAAATACCGGACAGACAGACAGACAAAAATTTCACTTTTTTTTCGACGTAGAATCGATTGGTACATGTTTCATCGATACGACTTCAAATGGCCGAGATATCGACGGTTTCTCGTTCGAAAAAGTAAAACCTATATGGAAAATTTTTGAAGAAAAAAATTTTCTTAACAACTACATCTTGCGAAAGGTCTTTTTGTAATTAAAACTGATTAAAAACTATTTAAGATCTTTATAGTGGCATAAGAATGAAAGAACGTCTAACACGTTTACCGCCTATCAGGTTTAATTAATAAGTATTGAAATAGATATTGCACACAATTTAAATTATGATGAAATAATAAATAAATTCGCCAGTGTGAACGCAAGAAAGAATTCTTTATAAATTTCAAAATTTGGTTTAATTTTAACAAATTCATACATTTTTATTTTAGTATTCTTTGTACAGGTATTCATAATTCATAATTTTTGATATTAATATTTCTAACAGAAATCATAATATAGCATTAAAAAAATTCTACTTAAGGGCGCAAAACTGAAACTCGCCTATAGTCACTTAGTTTCGGCACTGGTAACAAGGCATAGACAGCAATCTTTTTCAAAGCCATATTTTTATTATCCTAAATTATTTGTTTTGAAATAATTGTTTCAGTATAGCTACTAAAAAATCTTATTATAGGACAACGACCGGTAGACGCTTTATGGCCTCGTTAGTTTACGACTCTCGCCCTATCGGGCTCGACCTGTAAATTCACTCACTAGCTCGTGCATAAAAACGTTACTACCGGTCTAGTAACGTAAATAGATATAACCATAGCTCAGTGGTGAACATTTCTTGTTTTTATTGAACAAAAAGATTTGACGTTTATATTCAACACCGTGTATTTATTTTTCCTACCTTTTTTTTGTTTCTGTTTCGTTTTGTTTTTGTGAATTTAATTTGTCTACTTTTTTTTCTTTCTCTTTTGTAACCGCTTTCTGTAATAAAGCTTTATTATTTTCACCTTACGTTTAGTATTTTTAACTGGCGTTTAGTATTTTTACTTAGGAGATGTACTTTACATTTTTAACGTTTAGTTTGTTCCCATTAAAATTTTCAATAAAATATTAAATATGTGATTATCACGTTAGATTTTTTTAAATTAAATAACAAAAAGTTTTTACTTTCGTATTTATTTTACATAAAAATTAAAACTTAGACAAACAACTCATGTGCAAATTTATAAACTGTAAAAAGTATATTGTTCTATAACTGCCACTGGTTTTTGACCCAAACAGCTACAGGTACGTATGGTTAGAGCACTTACAAAATTTTCCTGCTAAATAAGTTGCCTATCCATTTGAAAATATACAAAATTGAACGGTTGAAACGCAACACCCAACACATTCTTATCTTATGGCACAGCTGATTACGGTTGCATATTTGAAAAAATAAGTTCCTCCTCTTTTGTGCAAAAGTTAGACCTAAAGAAGTATTTTGTTTCTGGTACTGGTTGTTCCTGTCTCGTGGATCAGGTATGTAATTTTATTCAACCACTTTTCATTACCAAATTACTATAAGATTCAACAAGCAAAAGTTAAATCGACAACTGGGAAGTACAATAATTATGGTGAACATAATGTAAACAATCAATTAATTGCTTTAATCCCTTGATGAAAACGCTTTGATATTGTATAAAAAATGTATTCAGATTTATTTATTCTAGCAACATTAATATTATTCTAGCAGCATTAACCTTTAAGGTTATGAATTGCCTAATCATAAACAACCACAATCTATTTCTATACTCCTAAAATGTAATGAATACCGAGGATTGTACTCTAATATAGTTTATGTAAACAAAAAATTATTAATCTTTAACTAATTTAATTAACCCTAATTTTGTTTAAATGCGGAATTCCCAACTTCCCTTATCTGTTCTACATATCTTATCTTACTTGTATCATACCTACAGTGGATTGTAAGTGTATATCTATAAACAATTTTAAAATACCGAATGTGCAAAAAGTAGAGTTCTGTAATGCAGTTTTGGAATTTATTAAATTGTTTAGAGTACGTAATACCTAATTTACCTACAATTAGCTTTTTTACAGGTTTTGTAGACCTACCTACCTGATTAAGAAGGAATGAACTAAATTATTATGTATTCGTTCAAGCATAATTTTAATTAAAATAAATTAATTCAGGGACAGTTGGAGACAAAATACTTTGGTCGTCACTTTTCTGACACTTTAATGTAATTCAAGCTTTAACGTTAAAATGAATGACAATTTCAAATTAATGAGAGCTATTATATTTTCCTATCAAAAATATGTACATACAACTTGACAGTAGCTAAAAATAAGGTTAACAGTCCTAAAGCATGCTTTATCATTTAGTGTCATTGTGACATTGACGACCAAAGTATTTTGTCTCCAACTGGACATTTTTTATTAGTATACATAGCCCTATGTATACAGTTAAAAAAAACGGGTCAATTTCATAAGGTAGGAGACTAGTATTTCAAGCTTTTAGAGGGTACTAGATATTAAAATATTCAAAACTAAAATTTTGTGTCAAGTTTGTCAACTGTCAGTCTTGAATCTTAAACCGGTGCTTTAAAAAGTTAATACCATTTGTGATACCGTGTACATCAAAGAAAAAAAACTGAAATGTTTGTGTGGTATCAAAGGGAAAATAGTTTAAGGAGGGTGAGGGCTAAGAACAGCCTGCATTGACACAAAATTTAATTTTTAAATATTTTAATATCAAGTACCCTCTAAAAGCTTGAAATGTTGGTCGCCTACCCTATGAAAGTGACCCGGTTTTTTTAACTGTAGGTATACATAGGGCCATGTATACTAATAAAAAAATGTCCCTGTATATTCATTCTTTATTTTTAATAATCAAATATCTATGAGTAAAACTTATAAGAATTGAATAATACCTAAATGAAGAAGAAAAAAAAAACAAGTGATATCATTTGATTTATTGGTAAATTTAATAAAACAAAAATATTACAATACGTGTAGGATGAATAAAGATTTTGTACTGGTTGCAACTGACGATAGTATACAGGGTGTTCCGTTTTTATTGTTACAAATTTAAACATGTAATAGAATATTAAGTTTTAAGACAAAAATTTTCTATGAATATGTATCAAAAAATGTTACGTAAGCGAGCTACACCCCTTGAAAGAGATGCGTTGTTTATGGAGTTTTAACACTATTGCAGAATAGATAAAATTACAAGAGTTGGTACAGTTGATTACTTTTAAACACCTGAACGAATTTAAAGATCAGTTTTCGATATTTTTAATCACGGGTCTCTTAAACGGTGAAACAAATTTAATTTTTAATTTTTATCTTCTTTATGGTCTGTAAGATTGGAAACTGATTTTACACAAAAACGGTAAGTTTTATAGAAAAAATGCAAGATACTTATTTTTGTAAAAAACTATGAAATTTAGAATTTTGTGGCTGAAAGTGGCAAGAACCAACAGCCAAATTAGCTAGGGTACTTTTTACTCTTTTTTTTTAATGTTCTTGATATCTTAATTAATTACAAAACACCCTGGATAGTGTTAATAAAAAAAATGTTTTTCACATAATCATGTTCTGCGTATTATTTTTTTTTCGGACATTTATTTCTGGACAAACATTTTTGCAAAACCGGACACTTAAATGTGGACGGAGGGAGTAGTATTTTATGGAGGAGTGTATGTTGATATACAGGGTGAATATAAAGTATGAAACCCAGCGTTTTTTTTTAAATCATTTGCCTCCAGAAAATAATAATTACCTAAAATAAAAAAAAAAATTGAAAAAATTAGATAGAAAGTAGATAGCTGTAATCCTTAGATCATAACCTTCATTATAGTGAATTGCCATTTAAAAAAATATAAAAAATTGTAGAACTCAAAAACAAAAGAAAATTTCAAAAATTTTTATTCTTGATAAAACATCACATTTCTATAGTACTCTATCATTTATCAATTAGTTTTTCCAAAAATAAATGGTTTAAGCAAAAAACGTTTGGTTCCATACTTTTTATTCACCTGGTATGTATTTTCATTACGCTTTTCAATATACAAATTATATTCTTTCAAGAATGAAGTTACTTCAGCAAAAATTTTTATTGCAGATTCAAGCTTGTGTCACCATGTTGATACCACAAGAAGCCCTTAATTCAGCAAAATGCAATCTTTGTAACAAATTCCTCTCGTATTTTCCAATTTATACATGTGAGAATAATCAGCCGATTTGTGGCCGTTGCTCTGCAATTTTGAACGATAGTAATTTTCAAAGAGCTACACTCTTTGAACAAATTGCACAGTATTTAAAATTTCCATGTATTTATCACACGGAAGGCTGTGTCGAAAACTTGTTCCCTGATGAGGTTCCCAATCACGAAGAGAACTGTCCTTACAAAATAATTGCATGTTCACAAGAATGCATGTGGCAAGGAAGCGTCAACGAACTTTTGGATCACTTTGAAGAAACTCATCCAAATGCAATTTTGAGAGATGGCGAGTTTGAAATAAGTTTTCTTAATTCGTACGATACGTACAGTCTGCTTATATACGAAGACGAGCTTTTCAGTCTTAAACGAAAGTTTGATATTAACGAAAATGTGCTGAAATGTTCAGTTTTTTGCTATAAAATGTTGGATCCGGTGACTAAATATAATTATAAAATCACCGTTTGGAATGGGACTAGGACTGAATCGGTAGAATTTGCTCCAAAATCAGCTGATACATTCTTAGAGGAAAATGTCACCGAAATTAGCGCTGAATGTATTAGGGATCGACTACAGGACCCATCCGTGATCATAGGAACTATTCAAATATTTGATGAGAAAAAAATATCGAACCCAAAGAAGAAACCAAATCCGGAAATAAATTTTGAAATGTTGAGCGAATTAGAGTGCCCAGTGTGTCTCCATTACATCATCCCTCCGATTTTCCAATGCGTCACCGGCCATAGTATCTGTGGCACTTGTAAAGAACAAATAACTCAATGTCCAATTTGCCGAGAGGATATCAAAAACACCCAAAACTTTACCCTCGAAAAAATGGCCTTTCTTATAACATACCCTTGCAAGAACTCTGACCACGGTTGTGATTTTGCCGATAAACCTGGAAAGATAAAACATCACCAAAAGTACTGTCTTTACGGACCGCAACATTGCCCTCTTAAAGAGTATGAAAATTGCAATTGGAAAGGCTCTGCTAAAGATATCTATCGCCATATTCAAGACGTCCATCATGATAACATTCTTGAAGTCGATACAGTGAGATTATTTCTTGATGGTAACTATTTCGAGGAAGAGGAAAACACATGCTACATAATGAAATATGGAGACGCTTTATTTAAATTGCACTATCGGTATTACAGGCAGCGTTTTTATTGGGCAATGCAACTGATCGGACCCCCGGAAGAAGCCAATAAATATAAATTCGAAATTGACATATGCGATAATAATAATAACAACCGCAAATTATTTTTGAGGAATTTTTGTTCAAATTTGAAGGAGAAGAATGATTGTTTTACTGATGCCGACCAGTATGTGTTTCTTGCACTTGACCAAATTAGATCGTTTTTGTCAGAGATGTTGACTTTCAGAGTCCGAATTGTCAAGTAGCTGCAGTAATTATTTCAATTTTTTATATTTAGAGTTAAAGGAATAAATTAGTTAGTTTATTTTGTTATTTTTATTACTGATCATGTATTTTATCAGTTATTTGTGCCAAGAGGAATAAACTTTAGATTACTAATTGTAGTTTTTATTTCTGCAAAATGTCTAGCGTGACGAGATTAAAGGTGGGTTTCCCCGTTGTCGGTTGCTCAACATGTTATGAATTTAGCCAGTAATTGAATTTAAAGCCGCGGCGTGAAGACTTGGTGATCTCAGATCAAAGGCGTATTGTAGCCCACCCTTTACAACAGCCCTTTGAGACGGTGGCTCTTTGCATCTATCTCGATGGCATGTGAAGAGTACGCTTATCGAATAAACCCTTCTTATCTATTAAGAAATATTGTGAGAATACGTGTCTTCAGTACATACACGCAACTGTTTACAGACTTATCTAATATTTTACAAAAGTTTTATACAAGATAAGAAACTCCTTACATAAATTTCGAGTACCCACAATTCATTTCTTTTTTTGATTATGCGAGTTTACAGTCGTTAGCATACGTTTTGTGAAAGCATCGCGGAAATGCAAATATCATTCCATCACTAAACGTTCCGATGAGAGGAGAGATGTTCCCTTTAAGACTAGCATGCAGATTTGCATATTCATGTAGATGTTTATTCATAGGAAAAATTCTCTTGTCTTTCCACCTTATGTGAGAGAAATGATTGACGCTAAGGACTTCCCTGTGTGATAATTTAAATAACACATTCCGTGCACGAATCGCTGCGAGACCCTTTTCACGGACAAATGAAAATGAATTTAGCGAAAGAAATCGCGAACTGGACAAAATAGCCGAATTAGCGATCTTTCACTGGATTATTACCAAAGTCACGTACTACACGCAGATGGCTTTAGAATCACAAATTAGCTTTTGCAGCAGCTTTGCTGAAATCCTGCAACTCGTCAACACAACGACGCCAAATTTCGGAGACTTTTTTTCGGACAAAAATTACACATCATTAGTAACACCAAAAATTAAATTTAAAATAAGAGTTGGCCATGTTTACGCAAACAGAATGAAACATAAATTACAGACTATATGCGACTAGATTTACGTTGGGTTTTTCGTATAAATCTATTTTGTGGCGATTAAATGACACCACACTCATCCAATTCGCACCTTTTCCTGCTAGAAACAAGCACGCGGTCGAAATCAAGGCGTCAGCAATATTTCAGTGGTTTTGAGGTTTGCAGTTCCACAATTACATCCGCACAACATCTAAGCAGACTATTAATCAGCAGCACTGCCGACTGAACATGATTTCTTCGGTCAGAAATTTCACAACACGTGTGAATTCCCTCGAAGTGTTTCGCTGAAAACTTGTGAGAGTCGCTGAATAATTCACGGCTAAATTAGAGAAATGTGCGTGTTGCGCGTTTATCGCGAGACTCAAGCTTTGATAAATAATAGATTAGTCTTGTAAATCACACAAGTTTGCTAGTTTCGTAAGTGCACTTTGTTACCTAAACTGTTTCTGCGGTGCCCACCTTCGAGTTGTTTCAGGATTACGCGCTCCTGAAATAACAGCATCGTTTGCGGAGAATGCAAATAAAGAGGAAGGCATATTTGCTTCAAATTAAACATTCAGAGGATCCGCAGACTGCTTTCAAGCTTTAGACGAAGTAGGTGTCAAGAAATCCGAATCGTCACATTCTGAGTTGTGAGAGCTAAAAATATGTACTAAAAACGTAAAACAGAATGACTTTTTGTAACCTATAGTATTTTATTTTGAAAATGATCAAAATAAAAATTACAAAATCAACTGTTGTTTCAACCTTTTTTTTTTCATCAAAAATCAGCTTTGTCTTAAAAAATTCCTGAATTGATGCAAAAAAAATTCGTAACAATGTTTGAATCTAGTTTTTCGGTTTTTGTGTCATTTCATTTATTGTTTTATTTGATTTAAGTTTTATTTATTTTTTTATTTTGTACTTAATGTTAAAGAGTGTTCTTATCAACTAATTTCAGTAGATAAAGTAGTCTTTTATCGTCTAGTGAAATAAAGTAATTTTTATCTACTGCTTATACAGTAATATAATATTTATATTTCAAGAAATTCTGGTAGGTGAGTACAAAATAAAACGAAATATTATACACGACGACAAAGATTGTTTTATCTACTCGTGAAACAAGTCCACTCGTGACTTCGTCACTCGGAAACTTAATCTTTTCACTCGTAGATAGACTATTTCTTTATCGTCTTCTATAATAAATAACTATTTAAGAGCTAAATTTTAGAATTTGCGTTTAAGCATATTTTTGAATAAGTGGAAAATAAATAAATGAATAAGTAGTTATTTATTAATTATTATACAATACTATAAACAATCTTTGTCGTCGTGTATAATGTTTCCACGTGTTTTTATTTAATGAAACATCGGTCTTGTTTTAACAAAAAATTGTTAAATTAATGCAAAAAAATCCTAAGAACAAGTTTTTAAAATAAGATTTCTTATTTCGTTCCTGAATCTACTTCATTTTTTTTTGTGTTGCTTGTACAATTTTTCTTCTTATATTTGATTCTCACTGCATTCTGCGTCAAGTATTTACATAAAAGAATCTCTTGTAATTTTAAAAATCAAAATAAGGTAAATCTGATTTGTCTCACAAGTCGTATTCTTGACATTTTTTTACTCGAGAAAAGTTTATTTTAAAATATCATTAAAACTTAAAAAAAAAATTATAACTATTAAGACAACTAGAGTTTTATAGACAGTTTAAAAATCGAGGTCGTAGTTTTAATAGGCTGAGATTTTTAAACTATAAAACTCGTGTTGTCTTCAAGATTTTTTGCAACACTAATACTGAATCAGAAATTTTACTAAATTCGGAAATTATTATACAGAAGTATGTCAAAATCGACAAAAAATATGCATCAGCATATTTTATAGACTCATAAGATACGTTGTTATTGACGACGTACTTTATAGATGAAGCGTATTCAGAAACATAACAAACAACCTTAAATGCATCATAGAAACAGTATAAGGTATTAGTGTTACAAAAAAATATTTATTTATTAAAAAATGAATTATGAATTATGAAAAGTGATTCTTGGCGAGTGTTATTGAAATGGCCGATCGTGAACTCAATAAGATAGTAATAAGATGTCGTAGACGCAACATTAATTATGAACAAAGTCGAAAGTTGTCGGTTGATATCGTCTCAGGAAATATTAATGCCGTCTCGTTGTAAAACTGTGCTAGAATGGTTTTGTAAATCAATAAAGACATTAAAAGTTTACAATGCAACGGGAAATAAGACGCGTTTCCTCCGTTGTATTCATGCATGAATCCTTGACAAGTTTCGCGTCGAGCCATGTTGCCTCCGAACGTATCAGTTAATTTAGTAGCGTGCGGCTGCAAAATACAGAATAGTAATTAGTAATCCATTTTATAGAGTCGGAACAATAGGACTTGAATGAGATTAGCAGCGTCTTATTAACTATAAAACACAAGTTAGATTCGTGCGTGATTTCCAATTTCCATACTATTAGGAAACTTGATGGCTTTCAGACCTAATCCTCGTGGGGTGCGATGTGAATACCTTATAATGGAGTTTCCTTGCTGATTTTTCTAACTGTTCGAATTGATTTTATAGACTCGAAACCAACACTCGCAAACAAAGAGAAAATGATGAATGAGCTTTTTTCATTACCTCATACCAAGTTAAGAAAATTTAAACTATTATTGCAAAACTGAGACTCGCTGTCTGCTGTCTCAGAATTAACAGGAAGTTCGAGCATAAATGTAAAGATATGCAAGTTTGCAACAAGTATCATTTTCGTTGTATTGTTTTGCGCTAGGTCTCCCCAACTTCCTGTTGTCATCATTATCAGGAGACATCTCACAATGAATAGATGGAATATCTCTTATAATTTGAGATTTTATTGGTCGTTTTCGGTAAAAGAGTATAAACTTTACTCCTTACTAAAAATTGTCAAAAAACATGCTTTGATGCTTCTTTATGTCCCTAGAGAAGAGCTCTCCGTATCTGAGCAGAGAAGCACCTCAATCACGTCTGTAATTTGGTCAATTTTCTTTCCATATGAGAAAATATAAACTGCCATCTGATTCGATTTACTATCAGATGCAGAACGCATCTCAACGGGCAGACTTCAAAGCGAACCTCCTGATCTCTTATTATGTTACATTCGGTTCGACGAGCCTTGAAAAATACTCAAATAAGATGGTTGGTCGAAAACCAATATTCTCTTTTATTAGGTTAAGTTTATTTGCTTGCGGATGTGGTTTACATATTTACTTGGGAACAAAAACAAATCAACAATGAAAAATTCAAGCTAAATTAAAAACGATTTCCTCATGTCAAATACATATTGCTCTTTGCTTCTTTGTGCGCCCTAAGATTTTTTAGATAATGTAAAATTTTTAAGTGAACTAGGAATTTAAAAAAACTGAAGCAAAACTACTCTTCTGTACTTTCTTCTTGTACCATAGAACGTTTCTTGAATTCAAGTTTAAGTTTTTGTCCACGTAAATAATTCTAATAATTTTATCATTATAGGAAAAAAAGTTTAGAAACCAATTTTTCTCACTTTCATCGATGCAAAAGCAATCACAAGTTCCTTATAGATCGTGTTCAATCGATTTTTTTTCCAGTTTGACTAAACGCGATGCACCATTGTTGATCTTGCGTACCAGCAGAGATGAACAAAAATTATGGGATCATTTTTTGGTAAAAACTAAAAATTCATTTTTCTCTTGATTTTGGACTTAGTAGGTATAATTTTTCCCTGCTTTTTAAGTCCTATCACATTGGCAGTTTTATTATTTTGACAATGATGTCACTTTGACAAATGAGTTTACGTAAGTTGAATAACAAAAATGTTTGTGAAAAACATAATTTTATAAATAGCAACTCTAAGAAACAGCTTTAAGATAAAAACCAAAGTCGATTTTAACAAGAAATATCATTATTTAATTAATAAATTAATTGTTAAAGTGACATGAAATTGTCAAATAGATAAAACCGCCAATGTGATAAGACTTAAAAAGCAGAGAAAAATTATTGTAAGTCCAAAATCAAGAGAAAAATTAACTTTTCTTTTCACTGAATCAGAATAATGAAGTTTTAAGTACAGGTTTGCTCGATTTAAATGGAGCAAAAAATCTTTTCCTTTGCAGTTTTGGCGTAAAATCAAAAATTTTTTTTTTCCTCTTGTAAACTCAATCCGGGGACATTGTATATTTTATTTGATTTTTATCAAAAAAAAATTAATATACTTAAAAAAACCGCATAGCTCAAAAACAAATAGTAGATTACATACCAAGATGGGAGGTGCTTCATTACTAAGGTGAAATTTGATGAAAAGGCGCGATGAAGCAACGACCACCAAGGTTTGTATAATCATCCTTTATAAAGAACAGAAAACCAATAAAAAAATTATCAAATTTTGAAAAACTTGACATGTGACAGTTTAGGTTGGAAAGTGGCCAACCTGAACCTGATATTTCATATCAATAATTGTTAAATGAAGTTGAAATGTGCAATGTATCAGTTTTTAGAACAGTTAACATACTAACTCTTTTTCATGTTGTTATCTTTTTTAGATTAAAAGCCTACTATATTTTCATTTTATGGATTAATTTTGCCGCCTTCTAAAATTTCCGCCCCGTGGAAATACAGGTCTATATGAGTTAGTGATCTTCAAATTATTAGATTAGATTAGATTAGATCGAATTACCTATTTTTTTTATTTTCATTTCAGTTATTTTTGAAAATGAGTTACAAAACTTGTTTTACCAGAAAATGTAAATAATTCGAAAAAAGTGGAATGGTCAAAAATATCTTTATCAGAGCTTTGGCCTTTTGTCTTTTTAATTAAAAAGTTATTTCGTGCGCATAAAAAATAAACGTCATCTTTCAGTACAAAATTTCATGCATTTGGAAAATCCGATTTATTGCTTCTGGAAGATATTTATGAATAATATCTAATAATGCAGCTTTCCGGTTTTGACAAGAAGTCCATTTTTCAAAGTGGTGGCTGGGGTTAATATTAAAATATTAATATCTGGCCCCTTTTTTGTATCGCGTTACATTATGATAAACGACTTGACCTGCAAATGTGCCGCCTATGAATTCATTAAAGGCTCGTTATGGACATACATCGCATCCGATGGATTTGCAATAAATCAGGCAACATGTGGTGAAATGATGGATGGCTTTAAGCACTTGACAGCAGTACGTGGGTATTTGTTTTAGATACTTATGAGAAAAATCCGAATTAAATTTTTACTAAATTTGCTATTGAATATTTCATATTTGAGCGGAAAGCAAAAAATTTAATTACCCATACCTGCAAAGTGCAGACGACGTACGCGTTTGGAATAAAATTTCATTACATTTCGTTTAGTTGTATGATGAAATTACTTTTACCATTATTTTCGCTTCGCTTCCTATATGAAAGACATTCCACTTCTTTGGAGTTCAAAAATTGTTAGTCTTGTCAATTTCTTAGATGTATGTAAACTCAATGTTTTGGAGCTTTTCCCTTTCAGCTGAGAGATTGAAAGTGGTGACCACCCGAGACAAAAAATTCTTCCGTAAGAATTATGCCGTCTGGAATCGTAAAAGAGTCGTATAAAATCGCGGTTTGAATCGATTTAAATCAGCCACGTTCAGCAAATGGCTAGCTACATAAAATTCTTATTTATTGAAACGATCGTTCTGAAATTTTAATGTGATTAATGATCGGCTTCGGTGGTAACCTTTTGACTTTTTTCACCGTAAGTTTTGCTATGTGACACCATCAGGTCGGATTACTCTCGAAATTATGCATTTGAAAATAAGACAGCATATAGCACGTAGTAAAATTTAAATTTGCTGCTGCAACAGCGAAGTGCAATATTCGCGAAGTTGTGTAAGAGCAGGTGGTTTAGGCCACCCTTGCGCTTTACGACAGCGCACTGCACCAAACTGCAGATATTTCAGATGAAATTCAGACTGGAGTTGCGTGCCAGACATTCTGATATACACTTTTAGTGCGATAAAATCGACCATCTTTCATAGAAGCAATAGGCGTGAAACACGTCCGGTTATGGTCTGGCTGGACAGACGAAAAAACTTCTATATGTAGAGACTACACTATGTAACTTCAACATAGCTCATTATAATAATAATTAGAAAAAAACGATCTGATGATCATGAAGGGATTAATTAGAATAATAATACTTATAGTCTCAGGCCTTGAGCAATCTCAATAAAAACATGTCTTTACTATAATCAAGGTATCATATTTATTATTCCGTCAAAACTGTGTTTAATATTACACTAAATGAATCTACCTGCTAGCGCATCAAACTTTGATATCAGAATTAAAAATTTTGACTTGGTTAGATAAATAATCGCTTTTTTTTATTTAAACATAAACCAGAGACGCGTGATTTATGACAAAATGGTATAATTTGCCAACAAAGGAATCATTTACTGGTAGCCGACTACTTTGAAGTCTCTTATTTACAGCTTTGTCATAAAATTGACAAAGCTTGATGCCTAAATTCCAATATCCCAACGAAATATTACAGGGTCGAATTACAAAATTTTACTTTATAAAATCGTTTCCAGAAACTGTTAAAATTTGCATCCAGGTAAAAACAAGTGGGCTCCTTAGCCCACCCTTGTTAAGCTAATGGGGTTAAGGGTTAAGATGGGGCCCCTCCTCATTACAGCCAAATAACTAGAGCAGAATTGGAAGCGCAATTTGGTGAGAGGTGTGGATTAGTCGCGGTGGTGGTTACGGTCTTGGAAAAATGACGAAACATCACTAACATCTGCATCCGGTGTCTTCAAGCTATAATACGTCCACAAATGTAAAAATATAGGTAGGTCAAATTTCTGCCGATTTCAGCCGATCCTTATAGGATAAGGAAAGCAAAATTAGAATTCAACTTTTTGGGAGAAAATGACTTTTTTTTTATTTGGCTTTGTAAAAGAAAAATTTCCAAAAAATTATGAAATGAACCTTACCAAAGTCCAGGTAAGTGTGAAAATTTTCAACAATTTTATTTAATTAGAAGTGGGGATTTCTTTTCTGGGCGTAACCGATGCCCCTCCCGGTATAGTGGCATTAAATTTTTCAATTTGAAATGTTGCAAATTTTTGCTCAGATCACATTAAACGTACATAATAAGAGCTGTGAATGTGGTTTTGGTAGCTTTAACAAATAATATATTTGTAAAACGTACCTACAAAATTTGAAGACTCATCTGCTATTCCAGACTCAGCTTCACCTCGTCGAGAAACAGCAATGATTCGTTGCATTTTAGGTTCTTGTAACAAAAACAGTTAACTATACAGGGTGCGCCAGAACTCGCGCCCCAGAGAAAAATTTCAAGTAATATGTATATTATACCAGGAACATGGAAAAAATGTTTAAAAAATTCTATTTGTCAAAAAATTTTGACATTTGACATTTTTTATGTCCATTTTATGATACTAATGATCTTGTATATGTTTTTCTTTATAATTATTTAGTAAAGGTACAAAAATTTTGCCAATAAAAGTCACAAATAACATTGAACAAAGTTACAATTTAGGATACAGCTTCCTTCCTTGTTTCCTCTTCTAGCTAAAAAACTTGAAAAATTATTTTTCCAACAGAAATAAATAGAGTCGAAGTGCAAAATTTAAACTCTCATAACTTCGAAATTTTTCTAAATAGAATTTTTTTAACATTTTTTCCATGTTCCTGGTATCTTACCTTACAAGGCATTTTTCTCTGGGGCGCGAGTTCTAGCGCACTCTGTGTTTGAGTCGTTTTTAATATTTTAATTGTTTTTCGTAATGTAATAATGTAAATAACTTTAGCGATTTTTTTAACCGTTTATTTATAAAGTTTGTTCTTTTTTTTCAACTTTTCCATGCAGTTTGGCTAAGACTATACCAAAACTTAAATCGTGTATTATTAGCACGTAGAAATTGGATAAAAAAAATAGAAAAACATTTTACCAATTTTACAAATACATATGTAGAAGAAAAATCAGTGAAATTGAATGAACTGAATAATTTGAAAAATTATTAATTTATAATAGTATCTATGTTGGAAGGAAAGTTTTGTATGCATCTCTGGAATAAACATAGTTAATCTCTAAATATATAATAAACATAGTTAATCTGTCGAATGAAGAATACCTACATTCTCGTGATTAAAATAGTTGTTTATTGCCTTGAGACATAAATAATAGGAGTAAGTATTAATATTTCTTCAAAGCTAATAAAAAATAAGTCGACAAAATAAGGTATACAGTATGTCCCCGGATTGAGTTTACAAGAAGAATTTTTTTTTATCTTTGACAGAAAAAGTGTCATTAATGTCATTCAAAACAAATTTAATCACATCAATATTGATAAAATCTTTATGTTTGCTATCCTATGGTGATTACGTTGTTAAGTTTAACTATTTTTTGCTATATGGGGTAGGTACACATTTATTTGAAAAAATAATTTTTAGAGAAGATTGGGTTTAGGATTTTGAATTTTCACATGGTTACCACCTTAAAATGATCCCTTTCAACGACTACTTCGATGCACATAAGGTAATATGAAAACGAGTATAAATTTTTCTCTTGATTTAAGAATAATATTTCGCTGCTTTTTAAGTCCTATCACATTGGTCCATTAAGTCCAAAATCAAGAGAAAAATTAACTTTTCTTTTCACTGAACCAGAATAATAAAGTTTTAATTACAGATTTGCTCGTTTCAGGTGAAGCAAAAAATACGTAAAAACAAAGATAAAAAAATCCTCTTGTAAACTCAATCCGGGGACATACTGTATATTTAAAACAAAAAAATAGAATTAAAAGTCTTATAATACTTTTAAGGGCGTTTTACTTTGGTTTAATCTTTCACAATAGTGTGATTAAATCCATCATAGTGTGTGGTTTCTGAGTCAGAAAATTGCCTGACAAAGTTAGGCGCATTTAAGTCACGTCGCTCACCAGGTGCATTTAAAACAAGTGGGATTATTATATATTTTATTTATTTTTAGATAGGTTGGCGAAATCTATTTCCACATTACCACAAAATTAAACTCAGATTATAAACAGCTGCATCACTCGATTACGTCAATAATAAAAAACCTGTTAACGTTCTAAAACCTTTATTATTAGTTCAAGTGATACTGATAATAAAATAAATTCAGTAAGGAAATATATTGAGGTACTCACCATTTTCAACATTAACATCAAGTTCTTAAAATAGTTACAATATCAAGAAATAGGCCGCAGCAATGTACATTTTCCCCTATTTTATCACGATTAAGATTACACATATTTTTAAAAAAGTTATAAATAAATCACTAGCTAATGAACATTATCTATTACTACTTAAATAACTATGTTCAGTACACAATGACTTTCAGATGTAGCATCAGTCATTAAATTCAAGACAATCTAAAATACCAATAATTAAAACATTAAATAGCGTTAAACGCATGATTATTAAAATTAATCAAAAATAAATTGGATATGAGAGAAGTTTATTTTATTGTTACTGAAAAAAAGCTCTCCCAACATTTTTGGAATTAATTTTCATCATTTTTTTGTGATTTTGCAGACATTATTTATACCGAGTATTTTTTGGCAACAATTCTTTTACTAGTGACTAAAATTGTGCACTGAACTGGGTCATTTAAGTTTGTCAACAGAAGGGCGTACCTACCCTTTTATCTACAAAACAAAGTTCAGTTTCTAGATATGCCATTTCTTTTAGTTTAAAAATACGACTATGGCTGATTGTTTTAGGTAGTGTATCGGCAGAAATGGCATTGTGATGTTCTTAGAATTATGATGAGTTGTAATACTGCAATGAACGAGCTGCAAAATTATAACAGGCGTTCTACGTAGTTGGGGTGCACCAATATCGTAATTATTAATTTGTACATACTTAATAAGCTCACAGTCTGATCTATAGCGAGGAAAAGTAAGTTAGTACGCTTGAAATTAGTCCGCCAATTCCTATAAATGAACAATTACAAGCGACATTTAAAGCATAATTTGCAACTACAAACATTTCTACTTTTTTGACAAATACGTACCTGTAAAATGCGTTATCCAGCAACAGTCTTTGGTTAGAAGTTATACTGAATTGTGTTTATACTCAAGTCCCATCCCAATTGTACAATATGTTAATACTCTAGTATAAAAACTTAAATGCTCAACTTAAACGCTATTGGATAATATACCCATACAAAAGTATTTAACACTGATATGCAATATTCACATAAACAATACAACACCTCTGAGGAACGAACAATATGGCAATAAAACTTCTTTCACTATATCCTCTATATACATACATAATATAAAATTGACGTTTCAGGTATACGCCATGTATTGTTTTCCACTTTTTACGTATAAAAAACATTTCCCTTCATATACAACTCAATAAAAACTAATTAAATAATAAATTGTACTTTATAATAAAGCAATTTCAGCCAGCGGGTCCGCCATTTAGACCTTACCGAGCAAATAAATTATCTCTAAAAACAAGAAACACTTTTATAACCCAAAGAAAATTCGATTTGATACTTAAAATTATCGTATAAAAGTCTCACAGGCGGACTTTATCCATGGATCAACCTCCACAAGAAACCGACAATTGCACACATTAAAATCACATATAATCTAATAATTGACCATACATTATGAATTCTGTTGAACTCTGTTCAGTGCCTTATCCCTGAACCTCCTCCTCGCCAACTCTGACATAGCAACGGGCCCCAAATGTGCCACTTGAGGCGACGTCGCTATAGCTCTAAATGTCGCCGCCACCGTCTCTTTCAAATGGGCATCCTGTTCTGGTGTAGTAACCTGACTGGTGTTTGCTTGTATCTGACTCTGATACAAAGAGGGCGCTGCTGCGGCTAACCACGGATGTTTCACTAGTGTTGCTGCTGTGGGTCGTCGCTGTGGTGCAATATGTAACATATCGGTGACGAGCATTTTGGCCTCCTGTGAAACACCGCTCCAGTGGCCATTCTACAAGAATCGTAATTAATCAAGTGGTATTTTTTGAAATTTGATTTACATGTAGATCAAGTTTTCCTGAACTGATTCTTTGAAGGATTCGGTGGGGGCTGTCATTGGGGGCAGTGCTGAAGGGGCAGCGTCCTGACAACATTATGTAGAGGATGACGCCCAAAGACCAGATGTCGCAAGCGGCGTCGTAACCCTGACGTTTCAACACTTCTGGTGCAACGAAATTTGCTGTATAACATGGAGTCATCAAGAGGCCGTTGTCGGCTCGTAACTGTAAAAAAAATACTGTATAATTGAATAGTTTTTAATATAATATAGTTGTTACTTGTTTGGCAAATCCCATATCACAGATTGTAACACTATCAGGAGTGCATTCTTCACTAGCGAATAGAATATTTGCTGGTTTTAAGTCTCTGTGGACTACTCCATTTTCGTGCAAGTACGCTACTGTGGTGGCTAAGGTTTTTAAAATTGATGCAGCTTCTTGTTCCGCTAAGTGTTTCTGGAAAATAAATACGCTTTTACACTACTAGTTGTAAAAGGTACCATTATTTAGTTTGTCAAGAGTCAACAATCATTTTTATTATTGACCAATGGCAATAATGGATTAGAGGTGGATAAATATCGAGTATTGAAGAGTACCTATTACACTGATACAAAAATACCGATGTTTGTATGTTATTTTATTCACAATCACATTATTTTTAGTCAAAAATTTGAATAAAATAAAATTCTAACAAAGTTAAGGTTTAAATGTGGTAGGCCATCCAAATTGCGTTTGATTTTTGTCATTTCCGAAATGTCAAAGAAAATATTGAAATAATGTGTGAATCTGATTTAAAATCGTTGGGTACTCCCCCAGGACTAAGAGAAACTGCTACAGACGCAATTGAATACTAATTTAGCAAAATCTTATGCGTAACTAGACAATTTGAAAGAAAACATTCCCGGTATTTTTATAATTTTAACGTTGGCAAACCTGCATATTACCGCCCAAGAGAAGTAATATTATTACTCCTCATGAGATATAATGATGTGTTTCCCAACCTTTAAAAGGTTTGTAATCGGCATATTACATTAATAATTGTGAATAAAACTACAAAGTGGTTATAAATGATTTTCATCTAGCCAGCTGTGAATTTTCCATGTAAAATAAAAAATGCCGCTTTACGAAAGTAGGGGTAACCTTTGTTGTAACTCAAAATTAAAAAATCGCCGTTTACTAAGCGCCCACTTCGAAAATAGACTTCAATTATAAACTTGTTTTCTTACAAAGTATACATTATTATCAATTATTATTGGAAATTAATTGAAACAATTAAAGTTTAATTAACAACAATTTATTATTAATTAATAAGTGACACTAATGACAGAACGCTTTCAAAAAAGTAGAGCGGCACAAATAAAGTTACATGCAAAAAAATTCCAAAGCTGGCTAGATGAAATTAATGCAAAATCAAATAAAAAAAACTTAAACTTCCTCATTAAAAAAACAACTGAATAGCCCTACCTCTAATTTTTCAACAAATGGACTTATTTCATGTTGAAAAACTATCAATAGTAGGGTAAGTTATAAATCTTCTTCCCTTTTCTTTGCAGTTTCTATGTTATTTTATCAAATATTTCATAGCATAAAGTTAGAAAATTCCGAGGAAAATTCTTTTAGTAGATGCAGAAGTAAAAATATAATTACGGATACCCAAAGACTAAGATACGACACAACAAAACGTTCTCGACAGTACCGTTAATGAGGCCAGATAGCGCAGTTGTTCCTTTCCTGTCTATGTTTTAAGAGCAATGAAATAAAAAAATGCCTGTATTTACATAACGGTGAGCAGAACGCAAACAAAAAAATTATAGGCAGATAAGAGCATTAAATTCTCAATAATAGGAGACAAAGGTAATGCAAAAAACCACCGCCTCCTTAATCAAATGTATCAATATCCCGCCTGGGCATTTCGTAAAAAATGCATTGGAGCAGTGATTCTGATTTTTTCTTAGTTACGGGGGTTACTAAGGAAAAACTGAATAAGTTTTAATTATTAACGAAAAATAACGCAATTAATAAAAGCTGGGAAGGGAGGATACAACAAAACAAGATACGCCACGGAGAATTAATATTATGAGGTTGAACCCTTTAAGCTAAAAAACTGGATTTGTCAAAAATTTTCCCCCGATTAAAGCGCCAACGGGAATCACTTGAACTCAAAAAATGCCCAGGCGAGAAAAGGATTATTTCTATGGAGACCGCGATGCAAAAAACAATATTAAAAAAAAATTACCATAATTACCATTTACCAATTTGCGCCCCGTCTCTTATTTTTCAAGATGCTGCGAATACTAATTTAGGATAAGAATAAAAAAATCCATCTTAAGTTAATAACTCGGGTAAAGTCGCGATCAATTCATAGTAGCCGTTTAATTTTTTGCAAAGTTGGCAGCTTCTAGTCCGCCACCTCTAGTGTGTGGGTTGTGTTTATGTTGGTAGCAGAATTAACTAAATTGTGTCAACAATTGTGACAGGCGCAGTAGATTTTATTATGTGAAGTATTCTAACTCGACTTTTTCAGAATTGTCATTTATGATAGGTATGTCCCTAAAAAAACAATTGGATGTTTAAAGTCGGATTTACACAACTCAATTTTTACAAATTTACTCAGGGAAGTGGTCACTATGAATTAACAGCGACTTTAAGTACCAAACGAATTACTGTAGGTAATAAAGATTTCTTCTCTACCTTATGATATATGTAATATACAATTGTGATTATTGTGAAGGAATAAAACTAGTTTTTATTCTGCTTACTTTGGCAATCATATAATCCAGTAAGTCGCCTCCTTTCAGTAGTTGTAGCACCATGTATATTTTCCCGGCTTCTTCGTACACACTCTTCAGGGTTACTATACCGGGATGGTGGCCATATCTCATTAAAATTTCAATTTCTTCGCGACAATCACATAAAGATTTTTTTATTATCTTTAATAAAACCAAATATAATTTTTCAAAACAGTTATTAAAATCATGAGTTACCTTAACTGCGAACTGCTGTCCTGTTGCCTTATGCCGTGCCAACTTACAAATACTATAACTTCCGGTCCCTAACGTATCCAAAAGTACGTAATCATCAAAAAAGTTTCGTTCCATGGTTCTCATTATTTTCAAAGGAGTTTCAGATTTTTTTGACACATTTCCGTTCTCCAACAAGCATGGCGCCACGAAACTAAACCTGAGTTAACAACCGGTAGAAACAGATCAATTTAGAAAATATGTATATAACTAACCCTCTAAAAAGTTCGTGAGCATTGGCACTGGCAGGAACACCGGGGGAATCCCTGGGTGTTTTGCTTGTAAATTCCGAATCGAAATATGCATCATCTGGTCCGCATACCGCCGGCTGAAAAGGCGGACGAATTTTTTTGGCAAGAAGGGCATCAAAGTCGATTGTAGCGAAGAATTCGTGCTTTTTCAGGTCCTGAAAGTTCGATTTAAGGTGTTAGGTAGAGTTAAACTAGAGATAAAAAATGTGCACCTCTACTCCACCAGGGCCGGCACCGAGCCTGTTTGCGGGGTTCCGTTTAAAGAGAGCTCTTAGTAAACTTTGTGCTTCAGAACTAAGATTGGCAGGCATCCCTAATTTGGCTTTTAAAATTTGTGTCATGGTATCTCTCCTATTGGCACCTTGAAACGGCAGACTTCCCGTCAACATTTCAAACATTAGTACACCAAACGACCACCAATCAGCCGCAAAAGAATGTCCTTTTCTATTAACAACTTCAGGCGCCATGTACTCAACCTACAACCAAGTTGAAACACGAGTAAATCACAATATTTTTGTTATTACCGTTCCGCAAAAGCTGTACGCTTTACCCTCCTCAAGAGGTAATTTTGAAAGCCCAAAATCGGTGAGAGCAATGTGCCCATCTGCATCCAATAGCACGTTTTCCGGTTTTAGATCTCTATAAATAATTCCTATGGTATGCAGGTGATTTAACGCCAAGGCTAATTCTGCCAAATAAAATTTTACATCCTCTTCAGTAAACATTACCTAAAATTGCGTTAATAAAACAGTAAATCTTTAAAATGACTCAACTCACTTCTTTACTAAGACGTGAAAACAAATCTCCGCCTCTGAGAAAATCCAAAATAAGGTAGAGTTTCCCAGCAGTTTGAAACGCATAATGAAGCTTCACAATAAACGGATGTTCAACATCTACAAGTATATTTCGCTCCATTTTAGTACGATGACGATCTCGGACTTTTAGAGTGGCTTTTCTTAGAACTTTCATGGCGTACAGACGTCCATTATCAGCCCCCACCACTTTGCGTACCAAGAAAACCTTCCCAAAGGAGCCTTCGCCCAGCACTTTGAGAAGTTCAAACTGGGATGGGTCAGCCTTGTCATGCCCATTTCGTACCAACTAAAGAATTATTCAAATATAATTTCATTAAAGATTATTATTTTATATTACCTCTCCAAGTTCAATTTCATGTTCTCCTTCAGTCGGCCCTGCTTCCTCCACTCCAACTGCTTCATCAGCATCTCCAGACTGGGACTATAAAGAATAGTGAACAATGTGAACTAAGCAATATATGCAGGATGTTTTATTTAGCAACAAGAGATAAAAAAAAATTACTTGTATCATTGTTGGACTGGAACAGTGACATCCTGTATATTTCATGTAAATATGCACTGTTAGTACTAGTATTATAAATATTTTTCACAAGAAAGCTTTTTAATGAAATTAATACTGTTAATTGCAACATTTTTCATTTTTGTGGGTTTATATGAATAGCTTGGAGTTCCATGTTGTGGTCTAGGACAACGAAAACATGCTTTTGTCTTCATTAATAAATAAAAAAGCGGATATCTACACCAATTCACTCTAACGCAGCTACTCTCGTTTAGGGGCTATCTACAAGGGGTTTAGGGGCAAAACGGGGTGAAGTACTGTCATTTAAAGGGAAATATTGTCCTGCATGCAATTTCGAGTTAATGAAAATGGTGCTGTTTCGTGCAACAACAGTGAGTTGCAAAAAACTTAATATTTTACGTACAGACACTATTCTTAGGGACCTGGACACTCCAAAAGCTGCAAATGAATAAACTCGTTATAAATCATAAAAACTGGCTACGCGTGCTACATAAAATCAAAAGTGGACATAAAAACACTTTTCCAAGAGATTTGGCAGATGGTAAAAATAAATATTTTTTTCAATGACATTGCAACAGAACTAACCTCGGTATCGGCGTGTTGAATTTGCCATGGCTCAACGGAAGTTGCTAACGGCATATTAATTATTATTTGGCATTAAAATGTTTGGCGAACTTATTTCTTCCATTCACAACATGGCTGTCAATCAGCTGATGCACCAACTTAATTAGAGAGAACTTTCGATGGAGGATGCGCTACCAACGCGAGAAGACTGAACAAGAAAACGCAGTTTCCCGCTTCCAAAACTAAATGCTTTTGAAATGTGCAATGAGGAAATTTTATGATTTGTTTTAAAGACCACTCATCGCTGGGGTATGATTATGCTGTTTCTTTTGCGATAAGATAAGGATTAGCTAAAAAAAATTGTTCATAGTGCTTTAATCTCGGTTTTTATTTTGTAATTTCCTATGTCTACAATTAATGTTTTAACATTGGCTTTAATTTGTTGTAAAAAATGTGAAATAAAGGAAATTCAATAATTATAAAATTATCCAATAAGAATTGTAATAAAAATTACGCTTTTTTAAAACTTTGTTACTATTATATGGAACACTTTTTATGTGTAAATATAAATTAAATTTTTTTTTTCTTAATTTGGTATAATTTCGACTTTGGGAACCTGTAATATCAAGAACATTTTTTGCAAATTCATGTAAATCATTCAAACAAAAATTTTGACCACTCTTGAAGATCAAAAATACTTATACGGACAAATAAAAATTATGAAAACAAACCCCTCTATTTTTGTCTTTATTGTCTTTTCATCTTTTCCACTGAAAATTTTGTAAATTGTTGTCTCCTAAAGCTAAAAATAAGTGTGTATTTTATTTCCATTTCTGTATTTCCATTTAAACTTGTACTTTGAATGGTACCACCTTCAACCATTTGAATTACAAAACCTGATTTTTTACAGACTTTTACAAAGGCGCGTAGCCCAGTTTTTGCCCAAATTTTGCATTTTTTGTTTTCAATGAGCACACTGATTTTTAATGACAATTTTATTTTAAATTAAAAATACGTGTTGTAAATTTTAATTTAAAAAAATTACGATGAACACATACGTGTCCTTCGTGATGTCAACATTTATAACGCTGTTTGATATTTCTGTTTAAAAAACCAGACAAATGTTTTTAGTGTCATTTCTTCGTAAGTTTGAATTATTTACTGGTCTCATTCAGGATACAACACTTGGGTCATTTTTTTTTAATTTTTGGAATGCAAATGCTTTTTTGATTTTGTCTTCTAATAATGATTTAGAGTTACCAGAGTTACCTACAGGATATTTCAGAACTCACACTTCAAAGAAAATGACAAGTGAGATAAGATACCAGGAACATGGAAAAAATGTTTAAAAAATTCTATCTACCAGGTGAATACAAAGTATGGAAACAAACGTTTTTTGGTTAAACTATTTAGTTTTTAGAAAAACTATGTAATGGTGAATGATAAAGTACTATAAAAATGTGATGTTTTCTCAAAAATAAAATTTTTCGTTTTTTTTTTGTTTTTAAGTTCCACATTTTTTTTTTAAATAGCAACCCAACATAAAACCATTTTTCTCATGAAGGTTATGATTTAAGGATTACAACTTTCTATTTTATATTTAATTTTTTCATACTATTTTTTTTATAAATTAAATTAAATTGCAATTCTGACAAAAAAAATCGCCTAAATCAAAAACTAAACAAAATTTCGTAAACACATTTTTTATATTACTTTAATTTATATTAATTATTATTTTCTGGAGGCTGTTTTTTGCTGCAGACTGTTAGAAGAGGAAACAAAGAAGGTATATACTCTTAACGTTATTCGTGGCTTTTGTATATACAGTTTTTGTACAGTTACAGCTCTTGAAAACTAAGACATTCAACTTTTGGCATACTTTTTGCTATTTTGTAAATTAGGTTTTCATCAAGGATGACAATATCAGTTTAAAATTTTTGGATTTGGATGATGGTGCTGCAATAAAATATTTATTAGTTATTTCTGTCTACAAAATCTATGTTTTTTATTTTGAAACTGAATTGTTTTTAATAACCCTCTAAGCTTATAACATGTTGGGATAACAATTTTCTATGAGAATTAACACCGATTACAAAAAAATTGTAGTTTTTTGTGATTCTGCGAAATAAATATTAATTTAAATTTAATGTTGGCAGCACTGTCGCCAAAAATGAATGAAGCCATTTCCCGCGCAAGCGCACAAATCTTGCTCTCTGAGGTATTTCCGGATGTTCGTGGAAAAGCACGCAAGTTTATACAAGTTTAAAGTGGGCACGGCTGGAACCGCGTCTTTTTCGTTAAAATTGAAGAAAACATGTCGACGAGCGCATGTAAGTACTTCACCAATTACCTGCAATGTTAATTTTAAACCAGCATGGTGTGAGTGCGCTTTTTCAAAGTGTGTACACTTTCTTCAAAGATTTAAATACTCGTGTTGATATCAACCGTTTTGTTTTGCAGTGCCTTGGAGGAAGAGGAGCTTCGATGAATTTGAATCTCCAATTCCAGTCAAACGGTTTAATTACTATCGATTAGAAAGTGAGAGCTCTCCTGGGAGTGCTGATGATACTGAAAGCATTCACAGCATCCAGGATAAAGAGACTGGTAGGATCCTGCTTCCTTTGGTGTGGGCAGGATGAATAATGCATTGTTTCCAGACATAGTGAGGGATACATCGGATACGAGGTCAGATTCGTCTGAATACGATGTAGACATCGAATATGAAATTGAGACTTTATCTGAAGGTGATGATAATATCATCATCTATGACTCTTCTGGCGAATCTGAGGTTAGTTAGGTTAAGTTAGGTTAGAATAATTACAGCCATATACCTAAATCTGTATATTTTGTGACACCATTAATAATATAAATATTCAACTAATTAAGAACTATCGAAAGTCCATTAAGATTATGTAATGATACTTGTGACTGCAGACAAGGTCAGTAACTTACATTTTGATAGATCAAGTAAAAATAACAATTTTGTTGGTTGAGTGCTTATGCAGAGGCGGATTTAGAGGAGGACGCGTGAGGGCCTGAAACTACTGAGACTCCAAATTATATTCCAGAAATCTTACAGTCAGAATTGTATACACAAAACATTTTATCAAACAATAATAGTTAATAGAAACTAGATGGTATGAAAGCTGTTTTTTGGGTATTACTCTTATTTGGGTAATAAGAATACAAATTTTACTAATGATTTATTGAATAGTATTGTTAATACGGAAACGACAGAATGTTCACGTGCTTATGAACCCTCAACAAAATGATGAGAAAGAAAAAAAGGAAGAATAGTTAAATTTAAATTTTCAAGTGTTTTTTTAATGAAAAATATAGTTTTTTTATGTTGAGAACGATCATTTAATATCTTTATTTCAATTAATACAAATTGCAACTTACGTAATATTGTTATTCTAATGTGCATTATACTATTTTTTTAAAGGGGCTGAAAATTATTAAGATGTCTGTTTCTGAGCTTATGACAAGGTTTTTATCCCTTTACAGATAATGAGAGTATAGTCACTTATTTCCAAGAGATATTTCATTTATTGATCACATGTACCACAAGATCATTCGCATTTGTAATATTTACATTGATTTCACATTTTGAATTTTTTCCTTTTGATGAATTGTAACTTTTTTCCAGGGGGTTATGTATGCAGCTGCCGTTGTTGGAGACAGCTCGCTGGAAACTTTTATCACCGATGCCGAAGACTCAGACAACAGCAGACAGGGCGATTCCTCTTCAGGACTCACGGATTTTTGGATTTGCATACAATGCAAATCACAAAACGATAATCCACAATTTAGGTTCTGCGATAAATGCTTCCAGGTAGTTATCAATTGCGAATGCGCTGTAAATCTGCAAGTACTTGGCATAGATTTTTTTCTTAGACTACTTGTAGTCAAGATTTTTCAACTGATGTGTCTATTAAATTATTTTCTTTAGTTTGTTCTAACATGTTTTTCTATTATTGCCAAAGTACAATGCAGATTTATGGTTATTTTGTGATAGAGACTAAAAATATAAGTGAATCGTAAGTTTTGTGCTGTGTGCAAAGACTGCTTGAGAACTTAAAAGTGCTTCTGGTTATTGTAAAAGTTGACAGAAGAAAGTCACTATAGGACAATATTATACATTTTATTTTATTCATTTTGGTGGGTTGGTGAAGCAAAGCTCAGGTAATATTTTTTCTTTTATATTTTATCAAATATTATTTGTTCATTTGATGGGTTGGTGAAGCAGAACTCAGGTAATTTTTTTCTTTTATTTATTTTTTTATCAAATATATATTCAAGTGGGTTGGTTTTTATCTTTTCTAGGGGACATTGGTAAGATTTTTTTATTTTTCTTACTTATTTATTACATAAAGTCATTTATATTTGGATTTTAAAATATTTAACTATTTTTCATTCATGTTTAGGAAAGTGGTAAAGGAAATTAAGAATTACAATATTTGTGCACTTTATATTTTATTAACTTTTTCTAATCACTTTGCATGTTCCAATCTAACTATGTAAATACACAAGAGATAAGTCGTCTTAATTATCCAGAAATTTTATAAAAATAGAGTTAACAGATTTATCTCAAGTGTTTAATAAGAAGCTAGGAAAACTTACTAACTATTATCTACTTTGAAAACGTTTATTAATTTAAAATAAAGAATTATTGGGAACGTTTAATAAAAAAACGTGTTGAGCAGAAAATGAACTAATCGCATGATTAATGTTTGTGGTTAATATTGTCAAGTAGATTTGTATTTTTTTATAAAAATAATTACAGTAAGATCTTATAAATTAAAGTCATTTAATTTTTAAGGAAACTAATAAACTAACATTAAATTAGGTGTTGGGTTTTATTAAAGAAAACAGCATTAGGTTTTAATATTTAAATTTACTTTTAGTTGCTTATCTGAAGCATTCTTACAGGTGGGAGTTATTTTTATACGAAATTCGACATTAAAGTTATGTAGTTACTAACATTAATCATGGTTTTGGGTTTCACTTATCACATGTTGATTAAATATGCATGTGAATGATGTTCCAGTGTACATTATCATACAAGTTGCAGCACGATAAAACATTAAAGAGTTCATTGGCAATGGTAAGACATATTCATTCATGCAGTTTTCAAATGACTGTAATTATAAACAAAACTGAAAAATCGTTATAAATGAACTCTAAAATGTCTCTGTAATTAAGACATGAAAGAAGAATGTTATGATTTATAATAATTTCTTAAATAAAATGAGAAATATATGCAAATTGTAAAAAGAAAAGATTGTTATGTGAATATAGTGATATCTTATGACTTTCTAAATATAACTTCGATAAGATTGAAATAATTTTTAAAAGATACCTGGGGTATTGCATAAATAAACTCTTGATTCTAAAGAAGTATGTAAACTGTGTAACGCATGCAGACCGAGCAAGGAGTTGATCTGAACCAGATGCAGTTTTAGCTTTAATTGGCAAGTGATAAAATTCCCTTGGCACGCCAATTAAACAATTAGTGGGGAGGATGCTGCAGAGTTGAGCCAATCGGACCGCTCTGATCCTTTAATCATAAATTTCATGTAATGTTTGCCCCACAGGATCGAAAGGCGTTCTTTCCACCACGACCGAGGCGGCGCAAAAAAGCCGAAAGGAGTAAAGAAAAACCCCACTTCCCGGTCAAATTAGACGCCTTACAGTCATGTCTCAAAGGCTTATCCCAGGATTCTGGAATTGGTTCCAGTCAAGAGTTTGGATCGCTCGGTCTTGATCAGATCGTCATCCCCAACATCGAAAATCCATCAACTAGTCTCGAAAATGAAGGAAAGAACCGGAAACGACAAATTTCTGAAAGTAGTCTTTCGGACGAGTATGAAGAGAAACGTCCAAGGAAACAACCGAAAACCAAGGATGAAAATGCCGAAGAAAAGCTGAAATCGAAGAAAAGCGGTGATGAGAGCGATCAAGCGAAGAATGCAACGAGTGAAAAAAGTTGTGTCGTGTTGGACGAGGAGACGCTGCCGCCAAAGTCGCCTGAAGCGGATCAAATAAAAGGTCCTTTACCTGAGTTAAAAGAGGACTGTATCATGTGTAATGTTAAACCTAAAAATAGTGTTTTTTTGCACGGACGTATCGCACATATGTGTTGTTGTTACAGTTGCGCAATGCGAACATGGAAATCATTAAAAAGGTGCCCCATATGCCAACGTAAAGTTAGTAACGTGGTTAGGGTATTCACCACTTAGTTTAGTTTAATAATTTAGGTGTACAGAATAAATTGTAATTACAGAATAAATATTAATTTATTAAGACTAGGTTAGATAGGAAATAAAGCGTCTCAAAAACTTAAAGAGTGTAACTAAACCAAAGATTCTGGATATCATTAGATTTATAGTTTGTCCTATAAGTTGCCATATTTTTTAACGAAATTTTGTTTCGTGCCTTAAAACAACATTTGTTAAATTTTGGAAATTTTGAGTAATGTTCTATGGGAACACTCTTTAGATTTTTGAAATGCTATACACGGGTTAAAAAATTGTAAGGTACGCTTTTGTTTATTTTACTGGGTTGGGGCATTACAAAAGTCTTAAAGACATTCACATTAAGCTTATTTTTTCAGTCACTGATATTATTTCTACCTAATTTGTTGTAGAGGTACATATCCTTTTAAGAACTCGAATTGTTTTTTATGATTCACTCATAAAAAATTTATTCACATGAAATTAATTAGTTTTTCAGTTATTATTTTTTCAAGTTTGTTTAATGTACTCATTACAATGAGAAACTGTGGTGCAATTTAACAAATTTTGTTTTTTAACAATTAAATCAGAGTAATTAAAATTGAGTTTTTTCCTTTCAATTTTTCCAAGTACATACTTAACAAAATTATTTTATTTGGCCGAGCTTAGTGTAGGACAACAACAACCACTCATCAAAGTGCGAGATTTTTATTCAAACTGCTACATCATTGGAGTAATAGTTCCTGTTTAATGTTTTCAGAAATGGAATTGCGCGCGTGGTACTTTGAGAAGTATTCTGAGGAAACTCAACAGGTGATGCCACCTCTAGATCATTGAGTGCGAAAGGTTGCTTTGGTGAATATTTTGGCGAAAACACGGTTACGGGTGTTTTTGTTGTTAAGAAAGTAGCGAAAAAAGGTAAGCATAAGCTTATTTTTTTTTATAAGAAAATTTCCAATAGTGATTCATGCACCTTATTGAATCTTAGTTGTAATTCAAACAATAACTAATAGATGGCGCTGCAAAATACTGGAGGAATCTGCAAAGCAAGTTTATTGAAAAGTTAACATGTATGGCAGAACAATTTTAAAATAACTATCTCAACTTGATAAAAAATCATAATTAACTCGAATTATCAAATTAGTTTTCAACTGTAGCATTTCTTTGATTATTTGCGCGAGCGCCATCTGTTTTTTGTCCAACAAAGGATTAGATTTTAAAGAGACCTCTACTGATTAGCACTGTAAAATTAAGTTGATGTGTATTTATGGGTGTCTAATGTCTAGGTATGTGCGAAAAGAAGTATTTTTCAATTTTTTCTAAAAGACATCCCAATGAAATTTTCATAAAATACATATATACTTACATACTTTACATATATTAAATCGACTCAAGATTTACTAGAGTCACTAGCATTAATATAAACAAATAAAATTATAATTGCATGTATAATATACAAAACGCATTTGGTTAATACTAGATAAGTATGAGGAAATTAAATCTAGTCTTCAATTTTCTGGGTAATTCAATTATGTAAATGGATTGAATCAGCTTTATTAGTAAGTACATTTTATTGAAGAAAGTAAATGCAGTACATATGTACATATGTTTGAATCTTCTCTAATAGTGAGTGTATTGTGCATGGTCATATAGAAAATTTCATATTAAATAAATTTATGAAAAATTCAGAGTATACTAAAAATATAGACAAAATTTTTGAATTTGCAACGGTTTAATATGTTTGTGGACAAGTCTAAACCTGAATTAGGATTATGCAGCGGTAGATAAAAACTTCTGTAGAAGAATAGCATACCATTACAATGGTTTAAGTAGATTTAAGGGTTTAGGATTAATTTTTACACAGTTATTTTGCAAAAATCTTTATCACTTTTGGTAAAAGTTTGCGTTGGAAAATGGATTGAGTCAATGAGTATGAGTACGTAATGAAAGGTCTGCAAAATAAATGTAAAGTACCTGCGGTAAATTGACGGTTCTTTAACACATTGTCTATTAAGGTTGTTATTTTTTGTAAGAATAACATTTTAGGCTGCTTGATACATTTCGCATGCGAAACCAAAGGGAAGGAAAATTTTCTAAGTCATAAATATTTATACCAGCTATGCACATCTTCTGTTTAAGTCAAAACTAAACTATAACAGCTAACAGTAATATGTACTAGCATGTTGTAAATATCTAAGTGTCACTAATAAATCAGTCTAGCCTGAGAAAGTATCGATTTTACTACTTACTAAAGAGAAAAACTTCTACTTTAATCGTTTTCGTTAAGTGAATTCTTACTTAGATGCATTACACTCAAATTCTATGTCGTTTTTTAATATGTAGTATAATTTTATTTAGTTTATCATGGTTCTGTTTTGAATGGTACATATAGTTTCTTATTGTTCTAACAGTTTTATATTTTACTACACTATGATTACCACCGCTTCATACTCTGACATAAAATGTTATATCGGTTATAGAAGTATAGATCTTTGACATCGTTGTAGAACTTATAAATGCATGGTAAAACCTCTAAAATACAGTATATTTCCGGATTGAGTTTACAAGAGGAGAAAAAATTATCTTTTATTTTACGCCAAAACTCCAAAGGAAAAACTTTTTTTTGCGTCACCTGAAACGAGCAAATCTATAATTAAAACTTATTCTGACTCAGTGACAATTTTTTTTCTTGAATTTGGACTTGTAATAATTATTATTCTCTGCGTTTTAAATTCTATCACATTGGCGGTTTTATTTTTTTGACAACAATGTCACTTTGACAAATGAATTTAAGCAAGTTAAATAACAAAAATATGTATGAAAAACATAATTTTAATAAATGGCAACTCAGAGAAACAGCTTTAAGAAAAAAAAACAAAGTCATATTTAACAAGAACAATCGTTATTCAATTAATTAATTGATTAATTGTGAAAGTGAAATCTTTCCACTGAGTTAGAATAATAAAGTTTTAATTACAGATTTGTTCGTTTCAGGTTAAGCAAAAAATGTTATTTTTTAGAAATGCTGGTGTAAAATAAAAAAAAAAAAGTTCTTCATTTTGTAGACTTATCTGATGGGGACATACTGTTTTTTTCATGTTTCTGGTATATCCTATTTGACTTGGCATTTTTCTTTTTGTGGTCTATTTACTAAACCTCCTGTATATTAACTTGAAAAACTACATATTTCTTTTTGAATAATAATGAGAATGTTGGCTACTGTAGAGAAATAAAATTCCTCAAATTTTCCTTATTAAGACGCTACACAAAACGCTGCCATCTTCGTTTCCGTATTGGCGACTAAACGGGCCAATTTCAACCCCTACAACAATTACCCAAGTGTTCAGATAATCCTTTTGATGACGTCTGTCGATCTCCGATGACTCATTTTACCATCCCCGACGGCATAACCAGCCATAACGTCCCCCACTGCAAAGTATCGTTTGCGCATCGCCATCGCCGGTCCCCCATTCGAAGTGCAGCATTCGACCTAACCGGAATTTTTCTGTAGTTCGTGTTCGACGTACCGGTCTTCGAGTTGTATCAAATTTTTAAGTCTGACGAAAGCTTTTTAGTAACAAATCACTTAAGGTAAGCTTGATTTTTTCCTTTTGTGTCGTAATCGTTTAAAAGTTTGTTTATTTCATTTAAATCTAACAAGTCAGCTTTGAATTAGGGTGCGGTTTGTCGGGGAATCGAACTGACTGTAACTTCTTTCATTATCTTATTTGGATTTTTTATTGCGAGTTTTTATACGATGTCGTTACTTTTTTACAACCTTTTTGGGTAGCAGGATGAATTTTTCAAATTCCTACCGGAGGACGAAGTGCAAATCATTAATTCGAAACATTAATCATGAATAAATTTAACTATTACTGTTGTTAACTTGTTTCTCATGAAAGATTTACTGTTATCAACAATGAAAAGGAATAAATCTAGAGTAACGAGCAACGTATATAAATACAATGGACATTATTTCGAAAAAAAATAGAGTTGAACCTCCGATAGGATATCACCGGAAATGCTAAAAGGAAACAGGTGGCTACCTCGTCTGCAATATTAAGTGTTTTGAATGATTCAAGTGTAGAGAATGCATTTTAATACAATTTTAGTTTTTAAAAATATTTATTTAATTTTTACGTGGGGGAACAGGTGTCTAACTTCAACCAAAAATCGACCTTTTTATAATTTTTTCCAAAGTTAAGTTCATGGTTACAATAAAAACCGAATTGTTCTTCCATGAAGAGGCAAAATTAATTGGTATGAAAGTTAATGTATTAGAAAATGTTCCCGACTCTGACGAAACCCTATCCTAATCCAAATTAATTAACTTAATTAGAATATAATTTAAATAATTCCTGAAATTATATTTTCATGATTGGTGGAAAGTCGTTGGGTATATCTTCGAGCAACTTTCTTCATGAAAGATTCTCAGCATCCACTATTAAGATCTTCGTTGTGCCATTACAGCCATAACCTACTTTTCCTGATTATAATAATTCAACCTTGGCTTTCAGTTAGTTTTTTCCCATATTGTGGGTCGACTAAGGTCCGTAGGTGTCCTGTAGGACGGTTAAACCGTTTCTTTGCATGAAACATTCGGTTTGAAACATCGTTGTGTGTTTTCTTCAAATTGATGACGACAGGTTGTTTCAAAACTACGTGGAATGTTAATCAGCTGGGGTCATTAGACATGCAGGAAAAATGGTGCTTTATTATTTATTGTCTTCTGCCATTATCGGAATTTTACAGCACCCACATACATTACGGAAAACTAATTGTTGTTTTATTATCGCAAATGTTAAAAATTTCACATTAGTCATAAACTTATTGACTATAATGACCAGTTAGATTACATTGATTAAAACAACCTAAATAATTTAAATTTTCAGCAAATTACTATTTCTGCCGATTATTATTTGCGTTACAAGATTGGGCAACAATTATTTTCACAAGAGTTTAACAATACATTAACATTACAATAAAACTCAAGTTTTTATAAAATTTTATTATTTGTGATTTATGAATTATTATTATTTTAATCCCCCGAATGTCAAAGACGACCGAAGGGAGCTGAGGACATTTTTATTCGAGAGATTTTAGCGATATTTATTTCACATATGCATATGAATCTTTCCTCCTAAGAGACTAAATTAAAAAGATAAGAAAATGATAAATTACACATAATATTCATTCAATAGCAATTTTAAGATTAAAAATCGCTATCAAGGAATTTGTTTATGTCAAGAAGCACTCAAAAGATCATTTCTGTTTATTTTAAGAGTAAAAAGCGCTATTTCATTTATTTTACTCCCGAGGGAATAAAGTACCAAATTATAAGTCAAAAACAAATGAAGAGGGGGAAATAAAAAAGTCCACAAGCAATTAAATAAGAGATATTAATTTTAGAATCTCTTTTGATTAGTTTTTATTAAAAAAAATATTTGAAACGTTATTACGACTAGTGCTAACAGATAGCTACATTAAATTCAGAAGCAACAAACCAAATTTCTAGTTACATTACAATAACATTACGGTATATTTAGATAATTACATACAAATTAAAAACCTTTATTTACATAGGTATATGCCTATTTAGCAAAGCTATCAAAAATTTAATATAGGGATATAAACTCGAAAAGTCTATAAAAAGCATCAAATAAACTAACTGATATAGTATTTTATGATTAGTAATAAAAAAATGAGTTTCTTGTTATTTATTTTGGAAATCAATAAGTCTACACAATATTTAAATATTTATCGCCCAAATATGATTCATGTTGAGCCAGTGTGTGTATTTTCCATAAAAATTTTTTAAAGCAAACAGTTTGATAGATTTTTGTACTTTTAATTTATTTTCGGAATGTATCACTATTTGATTTATTATAAACCGAAATGGTAAAAGTGTCGGACAATCTCTTGGGTGATGATAAAAGACCTCCACCTGAGTTAAAAGTTCTCATGACAAAAAAATTTTTGAGCCTTTTTTCACGAGATATAGCTCTTGAAATGTTAGATTTTGGGTAAACTATTGGCCGTTCAGACAATGTATTTTCTCGACTTTAGTTAGCGGAAACGGCAGATCTTGCAACATTAAACAGACATCTATTGAAAAAAATCACCAATTTGTGTTTTGTGAAGTAAAAAAACATTTAGCAAATTCAACAAATTAAATCTAACATCGGATACAAAAAAATAAGATGCTTACATGATAAAATGCAAATTGACAGTTATGTTTAAAAAAAAAAAAAACAGTTTGCAACAAAAATTTGAAATCATTTTTATGTTTAACTTGAAGTCCTATATCACCATTCGAGAGTTGGTCCGACATTTTTGAATTACCCTGTATTTTTTGTGTCATCGCCTAGAACTTTTTAAATAAATATGATTATAGACAACTGGAACAGTTACAAGGTTATATAGATATCAGCTTCAACAAGAACAAGACTTGCATATGATTAATAATAAAAGGTGAGATATTGTCTGCCCTCTTTTATGTGAATTCTTGTGAAGAAATGAACAATGAGATGTGGTAGGTACCTATTGTAATATTGTTCAAGGTTAATAATACAAGTGGTATTACTTTACCCCATCTTTTGTGCTATGCAATTGCTTTAATTAAATTATGAAGTTGAATTGAATAGATCTACTTTAAGAACAATTTCGGAACAAATTTTCCGCTACCAACTTGGAAACTCGATAAATATGTATCTTTATGGACCATCTTGCGTCCTTGTTGTCAGTCTTAGTAAATATTAGAAAAACTTTCTATTTAATGATTCATATAGAAATGACACTCATTGATCACCTGTTCCTTCCACTAGTATAAAATTAGCTACAATTACGAATTGAAGTGGTTTTATATCCAATTGGATGTCACAAAAGGGCAAATTTCGCTAAAAACAAAACCATCTGTTCTTTGAAAAAGAGGGAACATTTAACATATGGTCGAGTTTCGCACGAGGTTATAGAATAGTGAGTAAACTTGTACCATATATGGTCTAGACGCCACGAATAAAAAAGTCGCAACATGAAATTTCACATCTATACGTTTCTAGTGCGTTCACGTTCTAAAAATTTTGAAATCTGACAAACACTAAGTCTAGGTGAATTCACTTTAAGATAACACACAGATGTTTTGTTGGTGCATAAAGAATTGTTTTTATCTATTCAAGTTCATCAAGCTGTGTTAATTTCAGCCCTGGAATTTGATTCAGAGCTTATTTTTGGCAGTAGAAAGCAATTAAATAAATTCCCATGGTGCGAAAGTGTTTAATGGGCTTTAAATTAAGTTTTACAGGTTCGCATGAGCATTCTCATTTATTTTGAGATCATTAAAATGTTACACTTTTTTGCTGTTAAGTTAGGAAAATGTGACTTCGCGGAAAAAATGTTTAACGCAATAAGGAAAAATAAGTCTAACATGTGTTAGAAATATTTTAATTAGTAGAATTGTTTAAGTTACGCTCCTTTAACGCAAATTAATGATTTGGTAGTTTGTTAGCCGACCAAATAACGGACTGACTTGTGCATCAGACCAAGAAACAGATTCTTTCAGGAAGCACCTCTTAAGTAATTTATTTTGCTAAAAATGTTACAGGGGTCAATAGCATCTTTCGTTATTCGTGATAAATGTTTTAATAAACATGCTATATGCATTTTTAGATAAGACGTGCTAAATAAGTACAATAATATTGTTATTTGTGCAGCACTGATTTATGTCACTTCTATTAAATTCGCAGACATTATCAGCATTCCGGTTGTTCATCGCTCTGTCATCTAATTTAGAAATGACTATCGAAACCAGTTTGTGTCTTTAGAATTAGTTGTACTGGTCTAAAATTAGATGACAATGTTTGCAAAAAAACTTGTATTGTTGTCGTCTTTACAGATGTCTTGTCCAGTTCCTGCTCCAGCCTTGAAGGACCTTCCCCGAGTTGCCGGTGACCTCAAGAGCGAGCTTGAGGGCTTTAAACCGACCAATCTGAAAAACGCTGACACTCAGGAGAAAATAGTTCTTCCCTCAGCTGAAGGTAATTATTTTTCCCTGGAGTCAATATTCGCATCAATCTTTCGGTCCGTGGGTAGTTAATAAAGTCAAAATTCGCGTGGAATTCGCCTCCGTAGTTTTGTTTTTACTCCTCCACAATTCGGTCTTCCTGTAGTTGTTGATTTTTTCTTTACACACTGTATACACTTGCATGTAGATGTGGCACAGGAACGCACGCATAACGCACTGATCGCTGGAGTAGAGAATTTTAAGTCTTCTTCCCTCAAAAGAACAGATACCAGAGAGAAGATCGTGTTACCAAACGCCCAAGGTAAACAAATACTTATCCCTGGATGGTTGCGGCTAACCCCAACCCTTGTTGTTTGGTGCTTCTTTCATTACTAATACTTGTCGAGAGTGTGGGTGACGTTTACCAGATTTTCAGATTTTTGGATAATGTGGGCTTGAAATCTGAAGCACCCACATTGCCAAAAGCAATACCTCAAATACACAACGAAATTATTCACTTTCGTTATGAGTGACTCATGGAAAAAGTGAAAACAAGTTTGCGATCAATACGACTACATCATCGTGTTTTTAAAATTTTTGCTTTAGGGATTTTTGTGTAAATTTAGAATACAAACATTTAATTACAAACAAAATGTTAAATGTATTTTATGAAAGACGATTTAATGATATTGCAAATGTACTTAGAAAATTTGTTTCTAAAACACATCTGGCAAATGCAGCCTACATAAAACTTGTTTGAAAACAAATAATCTAATTAATTCTCATTTTTTCATTGACTAAACAGATAAGAATACTACCAACATAATGCCAACTACGAAACGGAAACTGAACGTTAAAACACTGATAATATGTTAGTTTGTTGGTAACCAATCCAGTTTATAACCAGGATTAGAAGTTATCGACCTTTTATAGTATAATCAGCTAACACTAAAACGTCTTCAACTAAATCAAAAGCAAATTGTTTGATTGCTTATAAATCATTTCATGTAAATTTCACTCATGTAGCTACTACTCACAATTAAACTTGACCGATTTTGTACGTTACAAGTTATTACATCAACATTTAAAAACATATGAAACATTTCACACCGTTTTGAGCTCTTAAAAATTCATGAAGGTGAATTCATGAAAGGTTTGTCGATTTTTCGATTGGAAGGTCATGGTTGGTTTAACATCAGTCGGATTGAAAGGCTTAAAAGAGACACTGTAATTACTATTCTGTTTTCAGTCGGTTTTAAACGGATTTCCGTTTGATAACAATATCACTAACAAAACTAGTAAAGCTGCGATTGAAATGTTTACTTACACTCCTCTCAATGATATCCTAATATTGAATTGTAATTTTTTTAGATGTAGCAGCCGAGAAAACGGAAAAAGCTTTAATCGCCGGCATCGAACGTTTCGATCCAAGTAAACTCAAACATACCGAAACTCAGGAGAAAAATCCTCTTCCAGATAAAGATGGTGAGTTATTTATTTATCCGTCCTGCTTTGAATATTTAAGAGAGCCTGAGCGCACTTATTTGTTTACCTAAATGTTAATTAATTAATTTGCATGTTTGAATAATAAATGCTTGCTTTTGCATGATAGTTGTGCTTCAAGAAAAAAATCATCTTAATCTGCTAAACGGAGTCGAACATTTCGACAAAGCCACAATGAAGCATACCACCACGGCTGAAAAGATTGTTTTACCTGATAATGAAGGTAGGTCCGCACTAAAGCTGATTTACTCGCTTGGTAAGAATTAAAATATAATTTGCATTAAAATATAAGCATCAGTATTTACCACGCCCTATCTTGTTTTAATTTAGCGAATTACGAATATGAACAAAACAACCCCTTGTAGATAGAAAATGACTCATGCATGGCCTGGAGGGACATTAATCATCACTGGACTTTATTTAAGATCAATAAAAATAACTTTTGCTAAAAAAATTATACTTCGAGTTTTGTTGTGAAAAAGATGGATAATTAATTAGTAATTAACCATGTTATTAATTTAACTTACAAATATTGTGGCCATTATTTTTAATTTGATTTAATTATTAGTAAGTATGAACATATTGAAAATGTGTTGTATTTTTTGTAGTGATTGAACAAGAAAAAGGCCAAAGACAGTTGATTTCCGGTATTGAAAATTTCGATAGTAGCAAATTAAGACACGCCGAAACCTGTGAGAAAAATCCTCTACCAACAAAGGAAATAATCGACCAAGAAAAGAGTGCTTAAATCATTCCTCTACCAACCTTTGGCTCAATTGTAAACATGCCAATTTTTGTATTATTTTATACTTTTATATGGTACACACCTATTTAAATAAATGATATCAAGTATGTATATGTATAATGATACTTTAGCTTTTATCCTACGAATTTTGATACTAATATTATATTATTCGGATTTATTTTGTACTTATCATGTATGGATGAATCTTTAGGACTTAGTATTTAATGATAAAATTATTAATTTTGCATGAAATGGTGCTTCAATAAATTGTAATAAAAAACTTGACAGTGTTTTCCTCCTAATTCCTTATCTTATCTGTTTTATAAGTTTGTTTTATTAATCAATTTTTTTTTTCATTTTCTGATCGGCAACTGTTTCTTCTTACCGGAAAATCTGTTTTCAGTTATACCTTAATACCCACTCAATAAAAATTTCATAATTTGAAAAGTGTACTGATTGACAAACATTTGTAGAATTTTGAATAACATTTCACAATATAAGAAACCAAAAAGCATGATTTAAAAACGCATAACAAAGAAATATTAAAAAATATATATTGTTACTTCAGTTACTTCTTGAAGCTTATAGTGCAAGGTAAGTAAAATCGTGTCACTGTGGACTTATTCAGTTCAGTTATTGACAACGTATATCGCGTAACCTTGACCCACTTTATACAAATGCCATCAAAGTTACATAGAAATGCATATGTGTATTCTAATTAAATTGTTATTTATGTGTCAAAGGAATATGTAATTTTATTTTCATTCGAGGGATTAACGATATTTATTCCAGAGATGTATACAAAATTTTCCTCCCATCATACTAAATTAATAATACATAACATAAGAAAACGAGAAATTTGTCAAAATATTCCGTTCATTTAATTGCAATTTTAAGAGTTAAATTCGGTATCAAGGAGTTTGTTTATTTCAAAAAACATTCAAAAGATTTAATTCCCGTTTATTTTAAGAGCAAAACTCCGTATTTTATTTATTTTGTTCCGAGGGAATAAAGTACCATAGGTTATTGTTATTAGTTCAAAACGAGGGAATAAATTATTCCCTGTTGGGAATATATTTATTTATTTATATTTTATCTTTATTTTTTCTTCTTATTCAGAACTTTAATAAATGTTGAAAAGTAAAAAATTTTCGTTGTTGCCAGTGGGTCTTCCCAAAAAAAAACTGTACAGGGTGCTGCATTTTGGATGTCTGAATAGGGAATCTTCGAATCTAAGATGTTCAGCCAAAAACGAGTGATACATTCTGGGGCTCATTTTTTGAGAAAATAATATTGGTTAAAACCGCATCGCGCTATCGTCTTTTGTTTTCGACTTACAGACAAAAGTTGACATTTTGGCGAAATGTAAAAAAATCATATCTTCGTTATTATAGAAGATACGGATTTGAAATAAAGACATTATAGAGGCACTTTTTTACGAGGAATTTAATAATGTAATTAACAATTTTTTTCAGTCATTAGTTTAGCCGTAATAAGATACACTTTTATTTTTTTAAATGTAAATCATAGGCGGCTATGGCAATTTTGAAAAGCTTATTTTTTTCTGATCTAAAAAATAAATAATTGTAACAGAATATTTTTTATAACTATATTTAAAAAGTGAAATACATATTTTGTTTGATAATAGTTGGCCATGGAAAAACTATTTCACTCCAAATATGTAAATAATAATTAATAAGAGTTTTGTGAACTGTAAAATAGATGAAAAAATAGATACAATTAAATAAAAATTAAATACGATACGGTACAAGCATTGAACAAATATGCGAGCGCCTCAGAAAAAAATATTACATATTTTTAAAAAATCCAAAAATAGGAAAAATAAATGTGTCGAAAGTCAACACAATTAGAAAAAAAAAATTTTTGATGATCTAATGGAGGTAGGATAACGTTTCATATAGACGGAATATGGTTATTTGAATAGCCATATCGTCATTTTTGTGTCATATAAAATATATTTTATTGAAGAATTAAAGCGGCTTTTTTTTACAACACTCTATGTATCACTAGAAATTGCAATGGTAATGTTAGTTTGTTTAAAAACAAAGAAATATTATTAGTCGCCAATAAGTTGATTTATAATTTATTTTGCATTTTTTGCATTACTTAGTACTTATAAAACTCTTTCATTAGTGACTCTGGTTGAATATAATATAGTTTAAATCCTTTTAGTTGAAGATGCAACATTTTTTCATAGCCAACTGCGAACAAAAATCAAAGATAATTTTTTGCTAAAAATGTATTATTATAATTTGTTAGATCAGAAAAAAACAAGCTTTTTAAAAATGACAGAGCCATCTATGATTTCTATTTAAAAAAATACAAGTTTATTTTATTACGGCTAAACAAACAACTGAAAAAAATTGTTAACTACATTATTAAATTCTACGTAAAAAAGTGCCTGTCTTTATTTCAAATCTGTGTCTTTTATAATAACGAAGATATGAACTTTTTAGATTTCGCTAAAATGTCAACTAAAATGTCTATAAGTCGGAAATAAAAGACGATAGCGGGATGCGGTTTTAACCAATATTATTTTCTCAAAAAATGAGCCCCAGAATGTATTACTCGTTTTTGGCTAAACCTCTTAGTTTTGGAGATTCCCTATTCGGACATCCAAAATGCAGCACCCTGTACACGATTTTTAATTCAAACAGTGCGGGGGTGTCTCTTCAACTATAAGCTATAAGATTGGGATTTTAATAGAAAAATAGATCGAATTCAAATTCTAACAGTTGTTTTTTCCAGTAACATTTTTACTATGAAAAGTAGCTACTTTTTGTTGAAGAAACATAGATTGTGCACAATCAAAAAGCACTCGCCTTTCTGTTTTGTCTATGGCAATCTAATGGACAGTTGCTTGCCAGAATCTGGGTCTTCTTTGAACCAAACCCTCCATTGTGGACTTGTGGAGTCACGACCCAATTTTCTGGCCATTTTACGAAAGGGTAATCGGCCCTCATGCATTCTCACAATTTTGACCTCTTTCTTAAGGAGATAATTGATTGTAATGCTAATTACGACAAACATGGAGCATTGCAACGACACAAGTAAAAGATTGGTAACATCTAAAATATCAATAATCATTAATAACTTTGCTACAGATGAGAAATGTCAAATACAACAAACATCCAAGACGTTAGCTGTTCTTGATAAAATTTTAATCATTTATTCCTTCACTTGAGGTGTATATGTCGTATAGTCATTGGGCGTAATGCGTCATTCCGCGGAAAGCCTAGTCTTTGGCCGTACTGCCGGCAGACGCTGTAATCAAGTGAATATTCCTTTATTTGACTGAAATTTTACGTCATTTCAGTGATTGCCTAAATAATTCTCGTCAAACAAAGTAACCGGTTAAACCATTACATGTTACAGCGTTTGACGAAAGCGTATTTAGTCATTTGCTGAAAGCTTGAAATTTTATTGTGTAGTATTTCGGGCCGTAACATTTAGTAATTGTTGGAAGATGGATAATTATAAGAATTCGTTTTATGACAAATTAAATGAATATTATTTGAAAAACAAAGATGCCAAAAAACCGTGAAATTATGAAATAATGAAGGAGGTAAAAGACTTCTAACCTCAAAATACACCTTTATTTCAGTTGTACATATTTTAGGCTGCAAAAGATTTCTAAAGAATATATTTTTATTTTTGTTTAATTTACCTGAAGGCAAAAAATATATTTTTATCTGTTGTTTAGGTCATGTACTTAACGTTTTTTGTATGATTTTATAATATTATATGTTTACATTATTCCAAATAAACGAAACAAATAATTTGCTACAATAAAAATATTTTAGTTTTTTGGCTTTTCTTTTCTTCTACCAAAAATTTACGTTTCTACAGAAAACATCAAACATTTCAAGACTTTTCAGCAAATTACTAAATACACTTCCGTTAAACGCTGTACCATGTACTGGTTTAACCGGTTACTTTGTTTGACTAAAATTAAGTGGGCAATCCCTGAAATGACGTAAAATTTCAAACAAAGGAATATTTATTTGATTACAGCGTCTGCCGGCAGTACGGCGAAAGACTAGGCTTTCCGCGGAATGACGCATTACGCCCAATGACTACGACATATACATTGTAATAAAATTTTGGATCTAGTATTTGTTTGATATTAGAAATATGTATAGCATATTTTCCAAACAATTAATTAATTAAATGGCGCAAGAATTCTTTGAATAAACAATATGTTGTGTTTGTGTTTTATTTAAAAAAAAAAGTAAAAGTAAAAAAAGTACAGAGTGGTTATAAATGATTTTCAACTATAGTGTATTCACGCAAGTGTTGCCGCTAAGCAATATAACCAAGCCGAGGGTGACAGGTACCAGTGCACCCAAAACATTTCGCCACTCTGAAAGTATTAACGACGTGTGACAACACTTTGGAAACTTTTACGCGAGTTAGGATTCAAATATAAGAAATATTCAAACAGACCGGTTTTGTGCGAAAAGAAGCATGTTGTGCACTTACGCACAAATTTTCTTCGAAATTATTTGAAAATTAAGAAAGAAGGCTTGTATAAAAATATTGTTGTTTTGGACGCTTCTTGCGAGAGCTAGTAAAAAAGATAACATTTATGTTATCGATGAATTAGCACAACAAGCAGGGCACAAGGTTTTGCGTTTACCTCCCTATCACTGCCAATTTAATGCAATAGAATTAATATGGAGTCAGACAAAAAAATATTATGACAAACACATTGGAAGAAACGGCTACAGTGAAGAAGCTGTTTTGGCAATGTGGAATGAATCACTGCAGCAAGTTCAACCTGACAATTGGAAGAATTGTTTTTCCCACGTTGAAACAATTAATAGATGAGGTGGAACCATTAATTATAACGTTGGGTGACGACACTTCTTCATCGGAGAATATTCTGATTAGCCGTAGGATATTACATACATGTATTGTATTTTTATTATTTTATTTTAGAAAACTAATGTTTGTTATATTTTTAAATAAATTTTAAAATTTGAGTCTACATTTTTGTTTCCACTGATCCGTAATTCTGTTTCTCATTTGAAAGTTTTACGTCCCTATCTTCCTCTTACTCCGACAACATACAGTGACATGGAAAAACAAGGATGGACATATTGAGTAGGTACCGAAAACCCTCGATTTTCACAACAAAAGAAACAGGCACGAGCGTTCGGTTTGAAGGTGATTATGAAGATTTACAAGGGGTACGGTTTATGGCTTAGCGGTAACACCAGCGTGAATACACTATAGCCAGCTGTGAATTTTCTATGTAAAATAAAAAATGCCGCTTTACGAAAATAGGGGTACTTACTTGTTGTAACTCAAAATTAAAAAATCGCCGTTTACTAAGCGGCCACTTCGAAAATAGACTTCAATTATAAACTTGTTTTCTTCTAAAGTATACATTATTATCAATTGGTATTGGAAATTAGTTGAAACAATAAAAATTTAATTAACAACAATTTATTATTAATTAATAAGTGACACTAATGAGAGAAATAGAGCTTTCAAACAAGTAGAGCGGCACAAATAAAGTTACATGCAAAAAAATTCCAAAACTGGCTAGATGAAAATCATTTATAACCACTCTGTATAAACAAAGTGTTTGTTTTGTTACTATGGAAATGCTGACTTCAAAGGGTATATAAAGGAGAACAGGCCGCCACACCGCCAGATTCATTTGAGTCTCCTTCCGGACCTCTTCGGACGAAATCACTAAGACCTCTCTTGGTGGAATAACTTCAGGACTTTTCCTGAAGGACTGTGCTCTTTGGACATCTTCAAAGAATACGGTCGACGGGACCTTCTTCCGTCGTTAAACCACACCTACCCCAGAACATCTGGGACTTCTTCCAGGTGGTGTCATTTCCTGGACCTCTTCAGGAAAACAACTTCTGGGACTTCTTCCAGGTGGTGTCATTTTCCTGGACCTCTTAAGGAAAACAACCGACGAAACTTCTCCCCTCAAATTCACCCACGGAGGACCTCTTCTCCAAGGGCTAGAGTTCACTAGGTCCAAGTTAGAGTTTGTTTGTAAAATTACTTGTTTTATCTGTTGTTACTGTTGTTATAGTTACTGAATAAATTTCTCTTTTCAATCACCTGTGTTTAATTAAATCGAACCTTCCCATTCCTTTCCACTGTATAAAAGCTGGTCGGAAAGGCACTCTTATATGTAGTGTAAACCTGGATAACATCTTCAAATAATTCTTTTCCAACTTTTAGGAAAAAGTTGGTGGCGCCCGGTTTAAAGAATAAATAAATAAAAGAAAAGGCATTACAACATATAGGTACCACCAAAATT